>NC_138145.1:7988561-8151061 GCF_964199315.1 Orbicella franksi | reverse complement strand
CATGGACAATTAGTGGAAAATGGCGCTATATAAATGTATATTTATTTTATTTATTTATAATTTACCGCGCGCCGTCGCGGAAATCTGTACCTGTTCCATGTTAACTGTCACAGTCCTATTATTATACAGAAAGTTGATTCCTCTGCGGTGTCTCCCTTGGTGTGATAATCTCATAACACTTGGATGCCGCCGAATTTTATTTTTTCTCTGTTTCTCGAAAGTAAAAAATAGGCGAGTTGTACGTGCATTTCGAGTTCCAGGTCGGCAGCCCCTGGACCAAATTGGCTGAAATTCGGAGAGAATGTTGTCAGAACGATCGCCGACAAAACCGTGTCTGCGAATTCTGATTACTCTTTTCATTAAAAAGTTATGCCTTTTTTTCGCGGGCAGTCCTATTTTTTTCCCTTTTCTAACTTTATCCTCTTGTAAAATAATAACAAACGCATGTCCCAAAAATCTGAGACACGGTTTTTGAGGTCAATGTGTGAAGAAACGGATGCCATGTTAATCGTTTTCTTCGACCTAAATTTAGCGGGCGTATACCTTGATTTATGGGTTCGTGAAGCTTTGTAAATATATTCGCATTTTCGAAACACGGTAAATTTTTACCGTTTTAAACAGGTCAGGTCATAATCTGTAGTTATTAAGCTTCCAGTAAATATACGGTTTATACGGGTTTTTGTTAAAGCCACGAACGCTAGAGCGGACCGCGCGCGGATGGTCAAATGGGTTATACTGATACCTTAAAATGTCAATGCAAAAATAGAATCCTTCTGTATAAAGAAGAACCACTATTATCATAATTGTTATGGTATTACTCAACCGACAGAAAAAGTTAACTGCGAAACTCTTCTACCGACCCATCTTATTTATTTAGCGATACGCAATTAATAAAATCCTAGTTACAAGGAGTGACTCCTAAACAATACAATCTATCATCAAACTAACTTAACCCTGCTACAAAACCTCAGTCAGCACTCACACAAACCCACAGTAAACGTCGCTGTCTCCGAAGAAATCTCCTCTCGATTCATTTGACTTTAAACGAAGTTTATCAATAGCTCTCTACGATTCTCTTGGTATAGCTTCTCCAGTCGACCTCTGCCGACAACAACATCCCACTCTAGCTAGCTGAGTCCTTGTATACAATTAAGTGGCACTCCCGCTAAAAGCGGTCCACTCGACGTCGGGACCAAAAATAACTTTCCTTCATTTTTTGTCAGTGAAAAGGGTTTGACACGTATATATAAAAAAGCAATCTATTCTTTTCCAACTCCTTATTTTTGCTTTGCTACGAGCCAAAATTGAATTTTGGCCGAACTGGGGTTTCCGACCGTGATCAGAAAGGTAAAATTCACCGATTTTGTGAAGCGTGCTAGGTCGCCTAAAATGCAGCTCACGCAATTTCGTTTTCATACGAATTTTAAGGTACATTCATTACTTTGACTGACGAAATATGGAAACTTTTCGAAAAATTCTCAGCTTACCAGCGAGGCTGGAAGACACCCTACTCCGAGGCCCTTGAGAACCTACTAAAATTTAGCCAAATTTGACGGGGAAATCTCAAAAGTTGGGTCTAAATGAAGCCTAAAAAGCACATCACAGTAAATTTCATACCTTAATAAATCGTTCTATAAGTTCAAACCGGCGGGCATCTCCTTGGATTGCACGCGGGAACAGATTAAAATCTGCCACAGTCAGTGTGTTTACATAGCCATCGCTCGTGTCAAAGCTCATTTGTATAACCCCTAGCACCCGGTGAAAATACATCTTCTTCCGTTCAGGTTCGTTTATTGACCTTCTGAGTAGTGGCAAATAGCTTCCTTTAATACTTGTGTACACTCTAGATCCAGTTTTGAGGTGAAGGTTACGTTAAAGTTGATCAATTCTCAAGACTTGCGAGACTCCAAAAGTAAATAATGGCGCCGGTCTGCACAAATTAACCTTGGCCGTCGTCCTGACCCTTCAATAAATTCTGCCGCAGAGGTAGCACTAGGAGAACAAGAAAATCGTAAGTTTTCATTTACCGTTTAATGGCAACTGAATCCTGCACTACTGCCAAGACTAATGGGAGCTTGATGGCTATATGGCCGAATTTGAAAAACAACAACAACGAACACTTGCCGGTTGCATCGCTGCGAAATGAACCTGAATGAACACGACACGCTTGAATGGAACTATGTTTTGCGATGAATGATGGGCTTTACTTCTGTTTTATGCTTGATGCTTGTCTTTTAGTATCTTGCACAGCGCATAAAATAAACTTCGGGATCCGTTTATCGGGCCGTTTATACAACGAAAGCTTCACCGGCTTCGTCAAAATGTCACACAAGTTGTAACGTGACAAATTACCCGGGAGGGAGATACTCCCTTATATTGGTTATCTAGGTATCTGTATGTGAGGCCCCAAAGCGTAGGGTTTTTCAGCCGTTTGGGTCATAAATAGGGTATCGATTTTGGCCATTTTGGTTATAAATTGGGTATGGTTTTAGCACTTTAGTTTTGAATGGGGTATGTTTCTTAGCAGAAGCTACTTTTTCATCATTATCAATAAGACCTTCAACAAAAGCCCTTCATAACGTATGTTTAGGGCAACTGTGTCAGCCGCAACGGTCATAAATAGGCTATCGAATTTTTAGTCAGGTCATATATAAGGTAGCAAAAAACGCAGATTTTGGTCATAAAGAGGGTAAGGGTTTTGGGAAGGGGACCGCACACCCCTACTCAACTTTTCTGGAAGTACCCCTGGGCCAATTACCAGGGGCCGAAGGCAAATCCCCCACCCCGCGCGCGCCGATCATTAGATTTGGCAAGATTTTCTCATTTCAATATTGATAATTAAAAAGCCACCCATTAATTTTTTGGACTAGTGCAATCTTTTCAGTATGACCGAACGACGACAATCATTGCACCTTCTCAATTTTTATCTACCTTTCCTCGGAAAATAAAAGGAGTTGCTAATACATGAGGGCGGGGGAAGTAGACATGGACCTAAAATTCACTTTTCCTTTCCCGTTATCAGCCGTTCGTTTTTCATAGAAAACACAATGGAAGAAAATCAAAAGATGGGACCAACAAACCTTCCAAAAAACGTCCATATCGAAGCGCGTGCAGCTGTTGAGAGGCCGATTTCTCACTTTGTGTTTATAGGACTACTACCCTTCCCATTTTTTCTGAGGACACCAGAGTTATTGGCCATAAAAATAGATTGTCTTTGATTTCTCCGCCTCGCGAAACATATTATATTTAAGTAATGGGACATGCACTGTTACTGGTATGGGACTTAAGCGTTGGTGCCCAGGAAGTACTCCCTTATATAGGCTATGTAGGTATGGACGGTCCCAAAGGGTCTGGTTTTTCAGCCCTTTTGGTCATAAATGGGGTATAATTATCAACTTCTTTCAACAGCAGCAGGGACGTCGGAGCCGGGAGAGCTGGGAGGGGGCTTTATCCACCCCAATTTCAAGGAAAAAATACTTGAAATAATAATTTTACAAATATTTCCAGACCCTCTACAAGTAAGCGCCAATGGCGCTCGCTTGTAAGCCCCCCACCCCCTCCCACCACCGATTCAAAATACGTTCCTCCATCCCTGAGCAGGGGACCTTGATTTTAAACGATAAGCTCCGACCATGAGATTCAATATCACGATGCTCAAGGCCATGTGAGATCATTTTGAAATTCCCCTCAAAGCCAGAGAGCGGAAGTCTTTTTTAATGAACATGTAAGCTAAAGGACATGGTGAAAGAATGTTATAAATAAATTCAGTAGCTCGTCAATCTCAGCACAGCGTCGACAAGTCACAGTGTAACTGTCACACAAGCCTTTTCTGTTGTAAAAAAAACTGTACGGCCAGTGGTGTGGGCTGAACTACTGGCGAAAGGGTTCAATTGCATCTTTTGTTTAATTGCTGCTAGGTCCTATTCAGTGATGGTTATGAATATAAGTCTGTATTAACAATACTTTTGATTCAGGTATGTTAATGGTAGCGACACATGATATATGTAGAAATGTTATCAAATATATATTTTTTCTCGGCTATTCTGATTTTTACAGACACCGTGAGGATGTAACACTTGATGTATGCCGGACGCCATATAATACCTTTAATAAAAAGCCTATCGCATTTTAGGACAATTACGTTCAAAGTCCACACCCTCGCTTGAGTCCCATACCAGTAAGAGTGCATGTCCCATCACTTAACCATATGTTTCGCGAGGCGGAGAAATCAAAGACAAACTATTTTTATGGCCAATAACTCTGGTGTCCTCAGAAAAAATGGGAAGGGTAGTAGTCCTATAAACACACAGTGAGAAATCGGCCTCTCAACATCTGCACGCGCTTCGATATGGACGTTTTTTTGGAAGGTTTTTTTGGTCCCATCTTTTGATTTTCTTCCATTGTGTTTTCTACGAAAAACGAACGGCTGACAACGGGAAAGGAAAAGTGAATTTTAGGTCCAAGTCTGCTTTCCCCGCCCTCATGTATTAGCAACTCCTTTTATTTTCCGAGGAAAGGTAGATAAAAACTGAGAAGGTGCAATGATTGTCGTCGTTCGGTCATACTGAAAAGATTGCACTAGTCCAAAAAATTAATGGGTGGCTTTTTAATTATCAATATTGAAATGAGAAAATCTTGCCAAATCTAATGATCGGCGCGCGCGGGATAGGGGATTTCCCCTCGTCCCCTGGTAATTGGCCCAGGCAGGGGGGGGGGGGTACTTCCAGAAAAGTTGAGTAGGGGTGTGCGGTCCCCTTCCCAAAACCCTCACCCTCTTTACGACCAAAATCTGCGTTTTTGCTGCCCTACTTATGACCTGACTAAAAATTCGATAGCCTATTTATGACCGTTGCGGCTGACACAGTTGCCCTAAACATACGTTATCAGTGAGGGGCTTTTGTTGAAGGTCCTATTGATAATAATGAAAAAGTAGCTTCTGCTAAGAAACATACCCAATTCAAGATTAGGGTGCTAAAACCATACCCAATTTATAACCAAAATGGCCAAAATCGATACCCTATTTATGACCCAAACATTACCCGAGTGTCGCTACGTCAATCTTGTTTAAAATTTAACTTTCCTGGGAAAAAAATACCCGCTCTTCACCACCAGCAAGCAGGATTTTGAAGTTATCGGACTCCCAGCCAGCGCTCTACGTTGAGGTCGTCAACGAGCCAACATGCTTTAAATTTGTCACCTAGCTAGCCAGCATAAGAAAAGTTTGCCAAAAGTTTGCCAGCATGTTCGAGTGTACCATTTTTTGCCAGCCAGCGAGCAAGTAATTTCAATATACCATAGCAAGGTACATTTCCTTAAAACTATTAATATAACAACGGATTTGGATTTAGTATTGCTTACTCTGAACGCGAAAAATACGTTAATGGCTTCATTTTTACATTTGACTGGAAAGTTTCTGTAACACTTACCATACAACAGTAAACAAAAGGGAAAGATAAAATGTGCTTACAGTGTTCTGATTATCCTTCAAGGATCCAAGCTTCACTCTGAAAATAAATCGTGAATTCCCTCCAAAAGAAGAGTGAAGTATAAACAATGTCCATTCGGTTAACAGAAGTAATCTAGATATTCAGTTAATGAAGATCTATTGTTGTTATTATAAGTACAACAAGCAACCTATCACTTGTTTCAAACGCTTACATACGACAAACTTTCACATGCGTTTCATTTCCCACTGTTATTGCTCCAAAAAGTCAACGAACCTCCATGCAAAGAAAAACTGTTTAGCTTATGAAGTAAAACCAAGACAAGATTACAAAGCCCTCACTAGGCTTTGGCTACCAAGTGTCTGTCATTTTTATTTTCAAATGGACCTACGAAACAAACAGATATCAGTTACCTTTGTCAGTATAACATTTCGTTGGCGAAATAGCAAATGCCCGCAAAAGATTCAATACAGAAGCGGGAAGGATTTTTAGCAAAAGCAATCGTTACTTGCTCGTCAGGCGATCAACGCAAAAGACTCACGACAGAAGCCGCAAGGATTCGCAGCAAAAGCAATCGTTACTTGTTCGTTACAACGAGACGATCACCGCAAAAGACTCACGACAGAAGCTGCAAGGATTCGCAACAAAAGCAATCGTTACTTGTTCGTCAGACGATCACCGCAAAAGACTCACGACAGAAGCCGCAAGGATTCGCAGCAAAAGCAATCGTTACTTGCTCGTCAGGCGATCAACGCAAAAGACTCACGACAGAAGCCGCAAGGATTCGCAGCAAAAGCAATCGTTGGTTGTTGGTCAGGCGATCACCGCAAAAGACTCGCGACAGAAGCCGCAAGGATTCGCAACAAAAGCAATCGTTACTTGTTCGTCAGACGATCACCGCAAAAGACTCACGACAGAAGCCGCAAGGATTCGCAGCAAAAGCAATCGTTACTTGTTCGTCAGGCGATCACCGCAAAAGTCTCACGACAGAAGCCGCAAGGATTCGCAACAAAAGCAATCGTTACTTGTTCGTCAGGCGATCATCGCAAAAGACTCACGACAGAAGCCGCAAGGATTCGCAGCAAAAGCAATCGTTACTTGCTCGTCAGGCGATCACCGCAAAAGACTCACGACAGAAGCCGCAAGGATTCGCAGCAAAAGCAATCGTTACTTGTTCGTCAGGCGATCACCGCAAAAGTCTCACGACAGAAGCCGCAAGGATTCGCAACAAAAGCAATCGTTACTTGTTCGTCAGGCGATCACCGCAAAAGACTCACGACAGAAGCCGCAAGGATTCGCAGCAAAAGCAATCGTTACTTGCTCGTCAGGCGATCACCGCAAAAGACTCACGACAGAAGCCGCAAGGATTCGCAGCAAAAGCAATCGTTGGTTGTTGGTCAGGCGATCACCGCAAAAGACTCACGACAGAAGCCGCAAGGATTCGCAGCAAAAGCAATCGTTGGTTGTTGGTCAGGCGATCACCGCAAAAGACTCACGACAGAAGCCGCAAGGATTCGCAGCAAAAGCAATCGTTGGTTGTTGGTCAGGCGATCACCGCAAAAGACTCGCGACAGAAGCCGCAAGGATTCGCAACAAAAGCAATCGTTACTTGTTCGTCAGACGATCACCGCAAAAGACTCACGACAGAAGCCGCAAGGATTCGCAGCAAAAGCAATCGTTGGTTGTTGGTCAGGCGATCACCGCAAAAGACTCACGACAGAAGCCGCAAGGATTCGCAGCAAAAGCAATCGTTGGTTGTTGGTCAGGCGATCACCGCAAAAGACTCACAACAGAAGCCGCAAGGATTCGCAACAAAAGCAATCGTTGGTTGTTCGTCAGGTGTGCACTGGATTTGTCTTAGTAATCGTGAGCCGTGAATTTACAAAACGTTCTTTTTTATTTTCCGTGAAGCGTAAAATGCCAATATTATATCAGTTTTCGTGAATTGTGAAAAGGCCTTTTTATTTTCCGTGAAACGTGATCTATACCCCCAATCACCCTCTCTACTAGTCGACGAACTGAAACGACGTTTGCAATTTCGTGTGGTTCCTGTGCATATACTGGGTGCACAGACCTTGTCAAAGCGCGTAATTAGGAACACAACCCCTTTTGTTTGCGGTCATGTCTTTAGGCAGTGTCAAGTTTCTCATGGGTCAACTTATCTCCTGACGTTCCAAAAGTCATTTGCGGCCTCCCGTTAACATGATCAATGTGATCTCGGATCATAAATCCTGACCCGGATCACCCCAAAGGAATTCGCCCCATTGGCCTTGTGTTAAGCGAGTGAACATGCCAAAAAAAGGAGTTTTCGCCTTTACGCCCGCCCAATACCACAGGCGACAAATGCCTGCCAAAAATCTGACAAAATTATTATCCAGACGTGCGCTCTTTGGTCAAAGAATTTTAAACTGGCAGAAGTGTCCATCACGATATACAGTTCATCGATAGATCATTCATTACACGACTCTAGTAAATTCACGGCACTAGCGTGCAGAATGAAACTGTTGCCTCAACTGGTAGGTCAACGACGAGTTCAAACGAAAGCTGTTTTGGATCGCGTTTATTACCGGAAATTCACTTGCTTGGCGCAATCAAACACATCGCGCGTTATGCCTGTCAAATTGTACTTTGGCAATATTTTCCGGACACTTGCTTAGTAGTTTGCTTTTCACAATTCTAAAACAGTGTTTTCAAACGATCGCGAATTCTGTAATCGTTCGGTGATTTCCGTCTTCTTTAGGCTTCGAAAGATCCTTCGGTTCCTGGTACGGAAATTCAATTATTACATGATTACACGCAGAACCTACAGGTCTGACCAGCTAGCCTTGTGAAACACAACCAAAGGCGACAAATGATGTATTTTTGCTTAAAGAAAGCCGCACAGAAAGACCAAAGTTGTTTCCTTATCAACTACAAACTGAAGGAAAGTTTAAGAAGGTGAAATCTTGAGTTCTTTTAGCTGACAAAGATTTTAATAACATTGACAATTTTAACATTTTACTTATTATGCCAAATAAAATACATTGCATGATTAAACTACCGTTTCTGGTGAGCAACGCGCGATAGTCCCTTGCATTCAATGTACCCAATAAGACTGAAAAAGAGGGTAAACAATTGACCCTTGTCGTCCGGCAACTTTCGGAAAATTCCATCACGCAAAGTTGCACTGATTTAAAGCAATACAAAAGTGCTATGAGCGAGGCGTTGATTGTATGGTACAATGATCCCTTTATCTTAGCATCAGAGAGGATAGTTGTGTGTCTAACAATGCAGTCCGAGCTAGCGCATATAAACAAATATCCCTACCCTTTATCCAGCTGCTTTGTCTCTTTGGTAAGTCCTTTTCTCAGCGGAACTTAGATCTGGCAGATGTCTTCCCTCAGTCTCTTTTCTTTTTTTCTCTCCAGGCTTTGAAATGACTCAGAATGAATGCAAATGTAAATTAACTCCCGGCAATCTTGAATCACCGATACATTAATAAGTTTAGGGTCTCAAAATAAAAGCATTTCTCTCAAAGAGACAGCGAACAATGTGAAATGAGTTCACCAAAAGCATTCCTCTCAAAGCTCAAAGAGACAGCGAACAGTGTGGAATGAATCCACCCGACGGCCATTTCCGGTGAGCAACGCGCGATGGTCCCTTGTTTTCCAGAGGACAAACATTAACTCGTTATGCTAGTACTGAACCACGATTAAGGCATTTAATGTACCCAATAAGACTGAAAAAGAGGGCAAACCATTGTGCCTCGTCTTCCGGCAACTTTCGGGAAATTTTCGATTAAGCAAATTTGCAGATTTATAGCAACCCAAAAATGCTATGAGCGAAACGATGAGTGTATGTACAATGAGATCACTTTGCTTGATTACTTTAGCATCAAGAGAGAAAAGTTGACCACCGATGCAGACGACTGGCGCATATAACAAGAACATTATGCCTACCCTTTATCCAGCTGTTTTGTTCGTCTGGGCCAAGTCCCTTTCACAGCAGATCTCAGATTTGGCAGATCTCCATTCTTTCCTTTACCAGCGGAGCCCTCGAAGTAACTCAGAATGACTGCAAAAGAGGAATGTAAATGAACACCTTAGAGTCTAGTTCTTATGCCGCCGATACCTTTTTAAATTTAGTTGTCTATAAATGAAAGAATTAATGCAAAACAGACAGTGAACAGTGTCACTGATTCCAGTACAATGTACCATCACTGCCCCGTGTTCAAGCAAGAGAATTATAGGAATGAATTTACCAACCTTAAGTTGCTTTCCCCTGTTTCTTTACAACTGCTGACTGCTTTCAGAACAATAGCGCCAGCAGCGGTTTTCTAAAGTGACGGCTTCATCAGGCCTTTGGAACGACAAACGAGCGGAGATTCTGGAGATCGGCCGTGTTCATTGAAAAGAACGTTTTTAACGGATTTAGCCATTCGAGATACTAGTGTTAGGTAGTGTTATTACGTCATTGAAAATGACAGCTGCTGGTGTTATGCAATTTTTACTGGTTGATGAAAAAGATAAACTGCAACAATCTGACAATGGAGTCATCATTTTCGGGCATGGTAACACGCGCGCGTTGATTTGCATTATTTTTGCAGCGCGTGGCGCTGGGAGTAAGTACGACCGCTTGCCATTTATCGTCTCGCGGCGGAAGACTTTAGACTTTAGCGCTCACTCGCGCGTTTTTTATGTCCCAAGACGGAAGCAGTTTAATTGATTGCTCTTTTGAAAAAGTCACAGCCAGGAAAAACAAACAAGTCACGTTTTTTCCAGCTAGGGACAGTGTTTTCAATCAGTTTTTAGCAAGCCAGACGCTGAACGAAAATCCCAGCCAGTAAATGATCTAATGTCAATATTTCCCAGCCAGCGTAATTGCAGCATGTCGAGCGGGTTTTCTGTCGAGCGGCTCCGTCGGGTACTCCTGAAAAGTGCGGTGAGAAAAAGCGAAAGAACGCCTGTGGGAGAACTTAACAAAAGCTCCTTCTGACCACTTATAGACCACCTAGAGGGCCCCGTAACATAACCGCCGGCTTCTGGTTTTCAGCTGTCAACAATATAGAACGCAACTTAGTAGCATGTTCAATGTATATTTCAAACTTTTTCCCTCGAAAGCCAATACTTGGAGACTTTAAAACATATCTTTCGATAGAAATGAGCCTAAACAAAGTATGAATACATGACAAATTACAGAGCTGTAAAACTCTGCGAAGAGAAAGGTCGAGAGACCGAAAGGAGAACGGCAAGTGTACAAACGTAATGTGTCGTGTAGGCCCGTCAACCCCATTTTACAAATAATCTCGCACTTTCCGTTCTTTGCGGATTCTTCGTCAATATACCTATTGCAGTTGCTGCAACTCCAATTTGAAGTTGAACTCAAAATGACCTAGGACAACAGACCAATCATGTTGGTGTAACTTTTACTGCTGTTTTACATTACTTTAAAAAGTCTTCCACTACGATTATTATATAAAATTTAACATCGTGCACATGCATTGCTTAATTCCCCCCCCAAAAAAAAATGCAGTAGGGGCATGATTTTTAATCTTGTTGAGACATCATTTGTCATCGTCATCGTCAGCGTCGCTGCCATTTCCTTCAGGGATGGATGGCACTAAACCTTCAGGAATGGTTGGCACTGTACCGTCAGGGATCGATGGCACTAAAATAAAATAAGATAAAATAAAATGAAAAAAGTCCCTTATCCTGGGCTGAGATTACCTTTATTGGGATGGTATTGAAAAATCTAAAAACTAAGCTAGGAGTAATCAAAATTTCCATTCTTGAATAAAGGTAAAACCTGAACGATACACAATCAGTTTTAAATATATTTAGGGACCGGTCATTATTTATCTCCTGGGGGATGGCGGAGCATTTTCGGCGAAAGACAGTAACATTTAGCCGATACCCCTTTAAATGTTTTTTTTTTTTTTATTGAAGTGTCCCCCTCATAGTTATTGATAAATTTCGTGATAGCCCCTCAATGTCTTCGCACACATACTTACCTTTCGACATAAATATTTAGTGCTTTTAACGGTCATTTGAATGTAATATTTTTAACTATTATGCTGACTTACAGATTAATGAGGCCGCCATAGTGCAGTCTTTGATCCGTGTCTACCCGATATCTGATCAGGGTTCTGGCCAGGACTTTTCACAGGCGTTCAATAAAGTATAACAGGCGGCATCAATTAAAGCGAGGCCTAATTTGCCCGAAAGGGCCAGCCAACCCAGGGGGTTGCGGGCGTATGTTCCCCCAAGAAAATTTTGAAATTGTAGGTTGCCAAAGATCATGTCATGCATTTTGGGAGGCAAAGTGTTGCCGAGAATGAGTCGCTTATGATCATAAAATTAGATGTAGCAAGTAGCGCTGTTTAACCTTTTTAAATACTAGTTTCTTCTTGAAACGTCTCAATCTGTAAGTCTTAATTTATTGTTATATGTGTACAAATTTTAATAACGGGAACAAGGGGCTACATTCGACTTTATAGAGCCGATAGAATTCTGCTGCCCTGGGATTGATGTCAGATGTCATACCAAGAAGTAACCGTCCCAAAGTTACTTTTTAGAGCGCCAAATTGCCGTCTACCAAGTCTGTATGGGCACAGACTTGGTGGACCCCCCTTTTGGTCTCTCAGTTATGACTGATCCCCCTTTTGTAATCCTAAAAATCCAATGATCCCCCATAAATCCTCCCCCCCCCTTCCCCCCCCCCCCGGCCAGGCGATAAGTAATGACCAGTTCCTTATCGTTTTTATTAGGAGGATGAGTTATAAAGGAAGCGATTGGTATTTTAAGAGCAAAACGAATAAAAAAATGATTTTTTAGCATATCACTTCAATACAGTTACCTGCCGTTAAAAGTGTTTTAACTATTGCATTGTTACAAATGATTTTCTTACAATTATTGTTAGGTTTTTATATTCTTATATTGGACTGTTCTATTGCAAGAAAGGGACGGGCCTCCTCTCTAGTAAACTATGCTCAGTTTGCCTTACTTAAGACTGAATAAATAATTGCGAAGAAACTACTCACCAACTACTCGGGGTCTCTTGCCACCGGCACCGCCACTTCCCCCCTCGCCGCCACCACCGCCACCACCGCCTTCACCACCACCTCCACCTCCACCTACGCCGCCGTCGCCGCCACTACCATTACCTCCGCCACAGCTAAGCACTAAATAATAAGACGATAGAAAAAATAAAGCCCTGGTCGAGAGTTGAGATTATCTGTTCTGGTACGACGCAAAAACTTAATTCAGCTAAGGTTACTTTACAGAAATTTCCTTATCTCGAAAAGATACTGGTTATCTTAGTGTTTAAAAATGGCAGCTTCTTTAAGCTTTGAAGACTAATTGATTCCACTTTTTTGTTTTCGCGTTACCACGTCACCACCGTATAGCACTAAAAAAAGACGATGCAATAAAAAAGCCCTGGTCAAAAGCTGAGATTATCTCTTCGGTGCTATACTTAGTATAAATGAATCATGTACGTTTATTTTGCACAAATTCCCACACTCTTCAAAAAGGCAATAGCGTTATTGTAATATTTTATAAAGCAGCTACCTTCAGCCTCGAGTATAGATGATTCAAGTGAAAATATTCTTTTCGGGTTACTACGCAAGAAACACCGAGTGGATTTCTTTTTAGTTTTCACTGCCGGACTGAGAAGGACTTTCCCTCTTGCAATACAACAAAGCGTTGAGTGCTAAGTTTCACAGGAGATTTTGTCCCTTGGTACAAAAATTTGTTTTCTATCAGTTGCTTGGCATACCAGTTTATTATTTATCAAATGAGTGCCGCGATTGCCTTATCCAAAAAGACAAGCCTGAACTTTCTGAATCTTTCAAACTCCCCAGACAATCCTGTACTTGCTTGTAATGAAATCTTCCGTATCGAGAATTTGAGGAAAGTTTATTGAAAATACGCTTTTTGTGTCACTCATCTCATAGGAAATAACCAACTAATATCGAATCTCGTTCTTATTTCAACGTGAATGAAGGAAGGCTTTCCGCCTTGAGTACAAAGATGATCACAGGTGAGCGCAGGTGATCATTTTCACCGGACATTGTACCAGTCTGCTTTTCATCAGACTGTTGCGAGAGACAAATCGCCTCAAAAAGGTCTATTCCTTTGTCTTTAGTTTTCTCGAGTTTCTTTGGTTCATTTCGAACTAGGGTTTGGTAGAAAAGAAGTATTAACAATTCGTCAGTCTAACACTTATTTAAATGTCAGTTTAAAAAAAAACAAACACTAAACTTAAAAGCCACTACAACTAACCTCTCTGACACTGAAATATTACCAACACGACAGCAATGACGAGCCAAAGTCCCATGGTGAACAGTGTTTGTGATTTTATATTGTCAGCAACAGCATGAAAAGAACCGTGGACTGTGGAAAGAGCACACTGGAGCTGCGTATTTATGTGCTCACTAGCTAAGTTATATTAGCTTGCAGGGAGCTTGTTTATTGACTTTATTATATATAGCCTTCAAGTGATATAGGCTTCCTTGGGTAATTCTAATCCTATTTCTAGCTTTTGTCTTTTATAGATAGGTCATTTTCCATGTACAAAAACGTTACAGTTGACGGGGGAATGACCAAGTCTTAAGGTCTAGATAATGACGGCTTTTGCCTGACAATCACAATCAAACAGTGACAAACACAACCTCTGTATTTGTATACGCATTTTATCACTCTGATATGCATAAACTTAGAAACTCCTTCAGTCGAAGTGATAGACATCTCTTGAACAATGGCCGGCAGGCGAATCTCTCATGTGACGATTTTCGAAAATCGTCAAATGCTTTTTACGTGAGATTAGAGGTCCCGGAAAGCAGTTTTAACATGATATACGGCAGCATCCTTAGCCTTAATGATAAGTTTAGTTCGGCTAAATTTACCTCCGATATAGACTTGAAGTGGTGTGTAAATTTTATTATTTCCTTATTATATTTGTATAAACGGGAGATAGATGTAATTTGTTCAAAAAAAAATTCAAGTATTGTGCTATCTTGCCTACCCTATATAGAACCATGAAAGAATTGCTATGGAATCGAGGAACATTAAAGCGCACAAGGTTACCCGTGCCGTAAAATGCTATATATTATTCTTGTACATTTATTCTCCATAACTACAATCCAAGCAGAATTGTTGTTTCTATTTATTCTCAAGATGACAATATTCTGGCAATATTATGCTTGGCCCGTTTGTGCAAAAGCCGAAAAACACTCGTGAAAAAAAAAATTAATTCAAGTCTTGACATTTTTTTTTTTCCTTTGATGTTTCACTCCAGAGTTTGACTTTGATTAAGGTCAAAAGTAATCCTGATATAGCTTGATTGGGTGTTTTGAGAGAATCCATAGAGAAACCGATAACGTCCAGTGGAGATCGGGATTTCAAGGCCCGACTAAAAAGGCAAATATAGCCAAGACAAGTTTTATTGAGTATATGAATTCAAGGCCACAATCAAGAGATTGTTTTCAATTAGTTAAATCTACGAAACCCAATTTTCCAAGTAAGAAAGAAATACTGCAAACGCACCTGAATTTTTTCAACATCCAAATAGTGACGACCTTATGAAACAACCAAAAAATTTCCTTTATCAATAAGTGCACAATTTCTTGTGATAACCATTTAATTCTTACACTTTTGGAATTTAAGGGAAAAAGATATTCTGATTTCAAAATGTGAACGTTTGAAAACAGTGCATGTGTTTAAGCATCTCCATCTCCCTTTGCGAAACAAATTCCAGAGACAAAGACAATATCCTCCGTTTGCCTCAATCGTCCAAAACTTACCTTGAAGTATGTTAGTATGATCATGTTTGTCATGTTATGATACAAATAAGCCATGTGATGTGCAGTAGTAAACATCGCGCAGAGGACAGCTCTCGGAAAAGCGCTTCCTTGCAGTAGAGAATAATTTGAACAAAAAATTTTTTTTTTTCAGAGCCAAATAATGGAAAATAGACAAATCTACACTATTATAGATACTTTCGAAAAGCTCGCTTACATCTTGACTTGATAACTACGAAAGACGTTTAGTTTTAACTCGAAATGAATTAAAATGGCCAAAAATTTAGAAGATTTTTTTGATAAATTAGTGAACCAATGGCAGGACTATGTTAAACCAGGAGCAAACTATATTTTTGAATTTGCTTTACAAACGTCACGTGCTTGATTTGGATTATTATGTAAAACCAAACATGGAGGCTATAGAGTGATCTAACTCGAGTAGCCAGCAACCACGCAAATTAATTGGAACAAAAGAAAGTCTTTACAAAAGAAAAGAGTAACTGCCACAGGATCGGTTTGGTATATTAACATGGCCACCCTTTTATTGTTTCCAACACCAAATTGGCTGTTCTGACTTCATGTGAAGACGCTCTATCGTGAAAAAGATCTCTTAAATTCCACATTACTAAGAGAGTAAGACACCCAGAATTTAAATTTTTCTCATTGTCTAGGCTGAACAGAATGAGAACCAGTGTCTTCTTTTTCATGTGGGCTTTATCCCAAGAATTTTGTTGTACTTGATTCAGTACTAGTGTATAAGTCAATCCAATTAGTGGTCTGACAATGAATTTGTGAGTTGATTCTGAAAGCCTCTTCAATTACTACAGGCTAACATGTCATAAAGTGCAAAGCTGTTCATGGGATCTCGTTTCATCATTAGAGAAGTGTTTGCCTAAGAGAACGTGGGACGTGTGTTGTTTCAGGCATAGAGCAAGGACATGTGCTGTGACAAGCAAGCCGATCATGTTCGTGTAACTTTTATTACCTTTGCGTTTGACATTACTTTCAAGTCTACGACTACGACCATTACATAAAATTGAACTCCATATCGGCAATTCATGTAACGTTACTGACTATTTGTTCGAATAAAGGCAGTAAGGGCTTGATATTTCAATCCTGTTCAGTCCTCATTTGTCATCGTCACCAGAACCGCTACCTGCTTCAGTTGTTGGCACTAAACCTTCAGGGATGGTTGGCCCTAGAAAATATACAAAATACAGTTTAAATTGAAGGCCCTCATCAAGAGCTAAGTTAATCTATCTCAGTACAACCTTGGAAAAAACACATAACATAGTTTGGAGTACAAAAAGTCCCCATTCTTGAATGAAAGTAAGACATGAACGTGCACAATCAGTTTTTAGCACACTTATCGTTTTGTTCTTATCCGGAAGACGAGAATAAGGAATCAATTTATATTTGAGAAAAAACGAGAAGAATGTATTATTTTTAAGACAGATAACTTCAACATATTACCTGCCGTTGAAAGTCTTCCAAACATTGAATTCTTACAAATGATTTTCTTAGAAGCTATGTTAGCTTTTCTCATCTGTGGATGTTATAGGTCATTCCATATTATTGTTTCCTCCTTGGGGAGCTATTTTCCGTTTTGCTTGACTTAAAAAGGAGAACATACAAGAAAACTACTTACCAAGGCTACGACTGCCGCCGGCGCCACCAGAACCCCCTCCTCCACCGCCACCACCACCGCCTGCCCCACCACCACCACCTCCACCTTCGCCGCCGTCACCGCCACTTCCACCACCTCCGCCACAGCTAAGCACTAAAAATAAAGACGATAGAGTAAAATATAGCCCTGGTCAATAGCTGAGATTATGTTTTCTGGTACGACACAAAATATCAATTCAGCTAGCGCTATTTTACACAAAGTTCTCTATCTTGGAAAAGATACTGATGATCTTATAATGTTTAAAAATAGCAGACTGCTTCAGCTTTCAGGACTGATTGATTCCATTGAAAACGTTGTTCGCGTTACCACGAAGGGAACACACAGCAGATATCTGTTTGGTTGTCATTAATATTTTTAATGCGAATATACATTATGGGATATCCTCCTTCCGAAAAAAATCGCAGTTTGAGCGATGAGTTTCATATGAGATTTCGTTCCATATTGCACACAATATTTTTGAACAGCAACTTGCCGTCCCATCTTTTTTTTTTTTTTTTCAGCATAGTGACACGATCGCCTGATCCTAAAAGAAAGGCTCTTCAAACTCTCCAGGCAATCCTGCACTAGCTTGTAATGAAATCTTCCTCATCAGGAAATTAAGTTAAATTTTATTCAAGATATGATTTTGTGTCACTTATCTCATAGGAAATAATCACCTTACATCAGATCAAATCTTATTGTTATTTCACCGTGAATGAAGACAGGCTTTCCGCCTTGCGCACCAAGTGTTTTTGAACAATCATTTTGACCTAAGTTTTTGCCTTGTGCTCAACTACACCATTTCCTTGGTCATCGATCAGATGTTGCCGTCATAATCGTAAAGTGGTACGAGTGACAAACTGGAAAACTGTAGTCCTTTGCCTTTAGTTTGATCAAGTTTCTCTGGCTAATTTTAAATTACCCTCTGCTAGAACAGGTCTGTTATCAATTCGTAAAAGACTGGTTAAGAAAAACGCTTAACTTAAAAGTACCGTGAACTAACCTTTCTGACACTGAATGATCACAAACACGACAGCAATGACCAGCCAAAGTCTCATGGTGAACGGTGTTCAGTTGAGTTTCCAGCTTCTAAAACTGCACAAAGAGAACTGTGGACTATGGATAGGACACACTGGATGCTGCGTATTTATGTGTTCACTAGGTTGTATTGGCTTGGACGGAGAGATATTTTGTTTTACATGATTTATAGCCTCTAAGCTATATAGGCTTGCTTGGATAGATGTTTCCGCTACTTACATTTGTATACGTACTTGCACAAACTAAGAAACTCCTTAAGTTAAAGTGGTGCTCATCTCTTGAGTACTGGCCAGCTAGAGAAATATCTCATGTGACGACTTTCGAAAATCTTCAAATGCTTCAGTCACCTCAGATTAGGGGCAAGTTATGCGTGGAAAGTAACTTTAACAAAACATAACGGCAGCAGAAGCCTTAATGATAAAATTTTCCTCCAGTAGAGAATTAAAGTGGTATGTAAATTTAAGTATGTCCTAATTATCTCTGTATAAACTGGATAGATTTACTGGGAATTAAAAAAAAATAACTTTCTAGTATTGTCCTTCCCTATTCTGGAGCCATGAAAGAATACCTATGGAGTTCAGGAACAACAACAAAAAAAGGCAACGCCGGTGCCATAAAACTCTACTTATTCTCCTTGTACATTTATTCCCCAAAATTACAATGCAGGTCTGTTGTTTTTATTTGTTTTAAAAATGCCAATATTTCTATATCGTATGCCTGGCTTGTCCACAAAACACTCACGAGGGCTGAAAAGTTAATCTAAGTTTTAATTTGTCCCATGTAATTTTCGTGTTTTTTTTTTTATTTTATCGCTCTCCAGAGTTTGAAATCAATTACGGTCAAAAACATTTCTGATATAACTTCGTTGCGTACTTTGGGAGAATCCACAAAGAAGAAGTCCAGATCTGCAATTCAGGACCGGGCTAAGAAGGCAAATATAGCCAGGGAAAATATCACTTTGTAGATTGAGGGCACAATCGGGCATTTAGACCTCCAAGCTTAATTTTAGTCACCTAATTTCCCATGTAATCACAAAGACATAGCTACAAAAGAAGCTCAATATTATCACCCAATCCAAAACATGACCCCATTATCAAAATTCGTGGTGATAACCGTTTGATTCTTACACTTTTGAAAGTAAAAAGTGCAGTGACTTTAAAATGTAAATGTCCCAAAACGATCGAAACAATTTTGTACACGAATTCCAGATAAGGGATGGATTAAAACATCGAGCGACGCGAAGAAAACGCATTACGTTAACTGATATCTAGATCTATTTTCAGTGTGACATTACCGAAAATAGTTTAACTTCAATACCCAATATTTGTAGTTACCTATGCGCAAAATTCAATGTTTTTTAAACAGCCCTAAAATAACCCGCACTTTCCTTACCAACAACAACAACAACAACAGCAAAGTTATATTACCCATCAGAAATGTGTTAGATAAGTTACAAGGAGATATCAGGTGCACTAATTAAAGGTTACCAGAACTCGGAAAAAAAACTAACAAACTAAAATGTCAGGGAACTGGACTAAATAAAGTAAATCAAATGTTTACAGCTTTCTTTTAAACTACCCTAAAAAGCTTTAAACTTCAGTGCTACAGTTCTAAAACCAGTCTACCGAAATTTGTCAATGACTCGGAGTTTTGATTCTTAATTTAAATGTTTTACTATTCACTGTGGTTAAAATCAGCTGTCTTCCATTCTCAATATATATACAATATACTTAAATCCTAAATCTCTACCAAATGTAATCTGGCAAATAATACCAATTGAAAATAGTATACACATGTGAAAAGTTTGAAATTCTGTTTTCTAACTTTATCACCAAAGATACATAATGGTAATTGAACTGAGTGGAGTGCAATTTGGTCTGAAATCATACGCGTGATTTCAAAATCGAACGAGCGCGCAGCGCTCGTTCGATTTGAAATCACAAGTATGATTTCAGACCAAAATTGCACGACACGAAGTTCAATTGCCACTTTATTAGATCCATTTTGAAATCGCACAATTTTATCGCCTTAATTTTTAGATTTTTGATGTATTGTTCCAGTAGCCGGTTTGTTAAAAAAAAAAGCGGAACCGGAAACGCCTTTACGTCTCAGTTAGTATGCAAAACGATGTCATGTGACGAAAACTCATCCAAGCATGACAAAGAAACAAGCGGTTTTGAAGTGAGAACGAAAATAGTCTACTTCAGGTATAAAAGTTCAATTCTCGTCGCCTGAATCAATGATGGAAGGTCTTTCTTTCTTCTGTGGTTGAGGCTGAGACTTTTCATTGTCTTTGGAGAAGGAATTTGAATTTGAATTTGAAGGAATTTGAAGTAATTCTGCGATGGATTTCTTTTGAGTTGTGAAACTCGAGTGCACGATGCCCAGTGGATGGTACGTTTTTTTTCTTTCATACCGTTTAATGGCATGATTTTAAGGGAGTCCAGCTCGTTATCATCTCCGTTTCTTTTTGTGACCTCGGTGAAGGACCCAATACTCAGGACCTTGTCATGTTCTTGCGGCGCCATTTGTTTCAAGATATTTCCAAGATGGTGGGACTAGCACCAGCTTCGTAAGACGTTCATTCATTCACTGTTTGGTGGCGCGGGGCGTATTTTGACTATGTTTATTCATAGCGACAGAGTTGAGCTCTTTTGTTGCTTCGTTTGAAACTACCGGAAACCTGGAAACATCTACCTTCTTGAGATGGCCCTGAATTTGTTGTTGTGTGGTTTTCGTTTGTTTATGTTTTACTGGACTCGGTATCATACGGATTTTGAGCAAAATATTCGTCAAAATGGACACTGAAAGAATATTTAATTTTTCACCATCTTTCTGCGCTTATGAACATCACTGCATCTTAGTCTAAAACGACTGAGTCATTTGTAGATGGTTACTTGCTTTACGCTTCGCCAAAATATTACGTTTGATCGATTGCTGACCATTGTTGATAAACGTGTCGGCGCAGCACAATCTTACAGTCATTATTTGTTCGTCACGCAATGCTGTCACGGCATACGCTGCACATTATAATCTATTTTGTATAGAGTACTCTCAGGATAAGTGAAACAATTTAATCATTGTTCATCTGTTTGTTCATATATATAATAATATGTGAATATTTATATAATCGTGCTCCATAGTGTATGTGGCGTCGGTCCAAATCACGTTTGTTGTACGTTCTGACGTTTCAGACAACAGCTGATAAAGCTAGTGCCTGTACTCACTAGAATTTTAAGAAAATCGCCATAAACAAATTATAGATCAATGAAGCAAGAACTACCTGAAATAAAAATAGGAAATCACGACATGTCTAATTCGTGAGAAAAACAGACTAAATTTAATTAGTAATTACGTGAGTAAATAGCCCTGGCCATGCCATTTTATTTGGCGTATTTTGTTTGCTTGGTGGCGAGGCATTGGTATGTAACAGAAAATAGTGGACTGTTGTCAATACAGTCCAAAATTATCGTCAGTAAAATATTGTAAATAAAACACCTATTGACCGGTTACCTCCGCGGCCACCATTTGGTCATTCCGATAAGGGTTTCATTATTGTCTTTACCCCTATTAAGCGGTCACCCAAAATTTAAGAACTTTGTTTTGGAAAGGGCGCTGGCAGATAAGAGTCTGAAACTGAAGTGCATGACGAGTGATAATTCAAACACACGTCTATCATGATTGTCTTGAATTGACTCCATGTTCGCCAAGAAATTTATAGCCCGACAGTGAAAAATTAAATATTCAAAGTACACCAACCTCTATTTAAGCGGCTAGTCCCATTAAGCGGTCACCACCCATTTCCCCGAGGGTAGCCCACTGTATTACATGTATAAACCAAAAATAATTGCATAGCGCGAAAAGACCTAGGTTTGAGTTTAGCGCATTCTCGTCCCCAGAGCCTCCGTTTCTTTTGGTCACGTGGTCGGACTTTTAAGACGAGTAGCACTGGGGACGAGAATGGAGTTAAGCGTTACAGTATTACGCAGGGCATGTAGGTAGCGGTGGTTGAGTAAAATATTACAACAGGGGCAATGGTAAACTATTCATTCTTTTCATTTCTTAAATCAATCTCTTGCTACTCAACACGATTGTGTGCTCCCAGTGATTCCAAGCCTTACAGAGCCTTACGTATTAGGATAGGAATTGTCCTACCCCTACCCCCTAAAATGGGATGACAGCATTGCGTGACGAACAAGGAACCGCTTCAAGAAAGGATTCAAGCCATCAAACCATGATGATCAAACGTAATAGTTTGGTGTTGTGCAAAGCAAGCAGCTATCTACAAATGACTTAGCCGTTTTTGACTTAGATACAGTGGTGATCATATGTGTCGAAAGAGGGTCACAGATTCATGGTATTCGACCGTTAAATAAGTTGACAGTTGGCGATGTACATCGGACGTTATGTAAACAAAAGCAAACTTTGCTTTATGTGCGACGAATGGTGAGAGAAACACGTCAAATCGGCTTTGGACCTGCCTTTTACAGCAAATGAGGTTAGAACATTTCGAAATTATCAGCTCTGTGTCTATTTCAACTTAACATAAGTCAAGTCATGTGGCGCATGCTAAAATATACGTCTAACCCGTAAATTGAAATTTGACGACGGATGGCCAAATGTTTGCATTTTTGACGTACTTTGAAAAGCTCTCGCGTCGCTCACAATCATTTGCCCAAAGAAATTTTTACAGGAATCAGTAGACCATCGTTCTGCAATTCAACCAGCAGAAGCTTGATCCATTTGAAGGTTTCGCACATGGTGAAAATTAATTATATTGACGAAGTACTTTTAAGTGAATGAAATACATGTCTTCGAAATTTAATTATTTTGCACCCAAAACGACAACGCAACTTTCCCTAAAATCAACCCAGTACACATTTAAACGTTGCACAAAAATATTTGATTGTTTTAAAGACGGAAGAATGATGCAGTTTTGCATGCGAGGCTCTCAAACTTGCTTAACAAAATGGTGCGTCAAATGACGATTTTAACCGAATTTGGTAATTTGCATATTTCTTTGAAATAAAAGGATATTTTGCCAAAAAAACTATCCAGTAGTTTTTGTCATGCCCTAGCCTATCTACCATGAAAATATGAGCGAAATCGAATTTTCGACCCTTGCCGAGTTATTTTCCATTTTTATGGACAGGGACTCTTAAGCATTTTAACTTCCGTTACCTTGTTCGCTGCGATGTTTTGATCTTCCGATTAAAGAAAATTTATGGGAATAATTTTTTATTGTCTAGTAGATCCGAACATTTCAAATTCCACAAGCTACCGTCGATCTAATTTAGGTCCTATATTTCTGAAGTTTGTTTGGAAGCTTCGAACGACATGAAAATTGTGAATTTCGGTTCGGTTTTTCCATATTCTTGAAAGTTACATTTTACGACGTCATTAGTTACTTACACAGAGCAACCTGCGGTGTGTCCGAAATCATTGTAGGTTTGTACCTGGATATGAGCCATGTCGTTCTGTTCGATAAGTTCCAACATTCGTGTGTCTCATTCTCAAAAAAAATGGCTTTGTTTCTGCACATTCCGGGCTCGGTTTTGCCCGTCGAATTTACGCAACATTATAGCACGCAGTGAGCTAGCCCGCGTAGCAAGTGTTTCTGTGGGGTTCGAGAGCAAAGAATTACGGCGCCCCGTTTTCCGCGCAGGCAAAACACCTAATATCCCGTTCCTCGGTCTTTCTTTGCTCTCAAACCCCACGGAAACGCTTGCTACGCGTGGAACAATTCGTTGACTAAGCGTTCTTTCAAGCCCATAAGGACTAGAACCTAGCAACTTTCCCAATCTGGGGGTCTATTTTGCTTAATTGGCGGACTTTTGAAATTTAGCTGGAAAGTCAGGTGGTAAAATATGTGACGTGATTTCTGCTTTTATATTCCAATCCAAGGAATTTTCTCGCTTTCATGTAGGTTTCCAACCGTAACAGAAGGATACATTTTGACAGTCTACGAAGCGGTTGTCCCTACTCAGTGGGCCTATTTGCAAATACGGTTTATTGTTTTTTAGACGTGAGGTTATTGGCAAAAATCGACTCAAAAATACTTGTCCTACCATTTGCAGTTCATATAACAACTTCGGCCAGCTTCGACAAGTCAAGTAACTCAAGTGTTATTGTTTAGAATAAGCGAAATGAAAGCAATGAGATATATAAAATGTCTCACAGTATGGTTTCAAATCAGGAGGACTTTACATCTCCTATTGAAGATATCTCGCCGACGATGGTCCTATTCAATTTGAAAGTGCTCGCAAAACTTGGCCTTTGCTCGAATTGCTCACGAAAAATAGATAAAGATGAGTGCTCGCTTGCTTGGGTTTCCCAATTTCCATAAGTATGGGGCTATGTCCTTGTGGCCCTATGGGTCGCCGGAGCTTCGCTGTAATGTCAATGATAATAATGACAAAGGAATTGAAATTTTCCAGTTTCAACCTATTTACCTCCTCTACAGGTCAATCGGTTTAACAAAAAGGTTAAAACCTCTACACGAAATTCAAACATCTTTAAAGGATTATTATATTAAATATTACTGACCCGGCAATCGTTGAGGGCTCGTTGTAGTTGCAGCATTAATGAATCCAATCAGTTACGTCACAATGAACTTGTTCATGGACTCTGAAAGCCTCTAAAATTACTACAGGATAACATGTTATAGAACTGTTCATGAGAATCTTATTTCATCATTAGTAATAGCCTCTTCCAGGTTTTCAGTTAGCTGGGGTGCAGCGCGAAAAACAGTGAGCAAGGAAATAGAGGAAAAGCGCGGTGAGAAAAAGCGAAAGAACGCCTGTGGGACGCCGGCTTCTGGTTTTCAGTTGTCAACAATATAGAACGCAACTTAGTAGCATGTTCATTGTATATTTCAAACTTTTTCCCTCGAAAGCCAATACTTGGAGACTTTAAAACATATCTTCCGATAGAAATGAGCCTAAACAAAGTATGAATACATGACAAATTACAGAGCTGTAAAACTCTGCGAAGAGAAAGGTCGAGAGACCGAAAGGAGAACGGCAAATGTACAAACGTAATGTGTCGTGTAGGCCCGTCAACCCCATTTTACAAATAATCTCGCACTTTCCGTTCTTTCCGGATTCTTCGTCAATATACCTATTGCAGTTGCTGCAACTCCAATTTGAAGTTGAACTCAAAATGACCTAGGACAACAGACCGATCATGTTCGTGTAACTTTTATTGCTGTTTTACATTACTTTAAAAAGTCTTCCACTACGATTATTATATAAAATTTAACATCGTGCACATGCATTGCTTAATTCCCAAAAAAAATGCAGTAGGGGCATGATTTTTAATCTTGTTGAGACATCATTTGTCATCGTCATCGTCAGCGTCGCTGCCATTTCCTTCAGGGATGGATGGCACTAAACCTTCAGGAATGGTTGGCACTGTACCGTCAGGGATGGATGGCACCAAAAAATAAAATAAAATAAAATAAAATGAAAAAAAGTCCCTTATCCTGGGCTGAGATTACCTTTATTGGGATGGTATTGAAAAATCTAAAAACTCAGCTAGGAGTAATCAAATTTTCCATTCTTGAATAAAGGTAAAACCTGAACAATACACAATCAGTTTTAAATATATTTAGGGACCGGTCATTATTTATCTCCTGGGGGATGGCGGCGGAGCATTTTCGGCGAAAGACAATAACATTTAACTGATACCCCTTTAAATGTTTTTTTTGTTTTTGTTTTTTTTATTGAAGTATCCCCCTCATAGATTAAAATTCCCGGAAGAAGTTTTATCATTTCGACTTCCTTCGAGGCATACACGCCGGAGGACGTTCACCCTGCTAAGGGTGCCTCACAACACGGGAGCTACAAGCTCGTCTCAACTGCACTTGAAGTCAGGGGATATTCATCCGAATCCTGGACCGAAGAAGAGAAATACCGCTAAATATCCTTGCGGAGAATGCCAATGCAACGTGCGAAATAATCAAGACGCCATTTTTTGTGTGGAATGTCAAAGGTGGTTTCATGCAATGTGCATCAATATGAGCAAAGCCACTTTCAAATACTATCTTAAGAATTTTAATCTCCCTTGGACCTGTTCCTTCTGCTCTTTACCGAAGTTCAGTGATTCTTTCTTTGAACAACCGAATGATGGTCCTGGTTCTTCGATAATCAATTCGCAGGAGGCTTACGGAGGTGTTGCTAGAGATTTGTGCATCGGCTCCTCAGATGATTATGCAGAACCCTCTGTTGTAGATGACAGTTTGAGGGAGTTTGCAATGAGCCTGCGGCAATCATCTGTTAAAGATTTTAAAGTGGCGCACCTGAATGTTAGGAGCCTTCGATCGAAGATTGATGAGATTCGCTTGCTACAAGAATTATGTAATTTCGACATTCTCGCAATGACAGAGTCGCATCTCGACAGTTCTGTTCCTGACTTTCATATCGAAATTGAGGGTCTTCGCTTTTTCCGTTTGGATAGGCCAAAACGTAAAGGAGGAGGGTGTGTGCTGTACTACGCGGAAAATCTTACTGTCATTTACAGAAGAGATCTGTCCGATAAGAACCTTAAGGCTATCTGGATTCAAGTGAATTTCCCATCAGTAACTGCTTTATTTTCTGTTGTTTACAGAGCACCAGATGATAATGACTTCTTCGATAAATTTCAGAAACAATTAGAAAGCGCATGGCTCAGATCATCCTACATCTTCCTATTAGGAGATTTAAACTGCGATCTGAGCATTCTGAACACTGTATCAAGGAACAAGAACGCAGCAAAGTTGTTGAGTATTTTTGATGTTTTAAATTTAGAGAATACAATAACATCGCCAACCCGTGTTACACAAACTTGTGAATCGCTAATTGACCTAATTGTGACATCCAAGAAAGAATTGATCCATTCATCTGGTGTTTTCTACTTGGGGATTTCTGATCACAGCTTAATTCACGCTTCTATTCGACTGACACAAAAACGGCCTCCCGCTAAAATAATCAAAACTAGGAACTACAAGAATTTTAATGAGGCCAACTTCCAGCAGAATATTTCCTTCGCGCCCTTTCATGTTGCCTCTGTTTTTGACGATCCTGATGACAAACTATGGGCCTGGAACAAGTTATTCCTTGATGTGTGTGATCAACACGCACCTCTTAAAGATGTAAATGTCAGAAGCTCCTCACTTCCTTGGATTACAAACAGTATCCGTCTTAAGATTAACCTAAGATACAAACTATTCAAATTGGCTGTGAACACTAAATGCCCACATAATTGGAGCGAGTACAAGAGGATTCGAAACGAAATTACCACTGACCTTCGTCAGGCCAAAGCTATGTACTTCAATGAGTTGTTTACTGAGATTAAGACTACTAGAGCATATTGGAATCTAGTGCGAAAAGCCACTGCACCGAAGAAGCAAACTGTTGTTGGTCCACTAAAAACTGAGTCGGGTCACCTTGTTGTTAAGGACGACGAGAAAGCTTGCTTGATGAACACCTATTTTGCCTCGGTTGGTGAGAAATTGGCGCTTGATCTCCCGCCTTCAATCACGCGATCGCTGTCTTCTGATTTGGTGACACAGACGAAAATCGTACCATCACTTTCTGAGGTCAATCTCTCTGAAGTTGGCGTTCTGCGACAAATAAAGCATCTTAAATCCAATAAGGCTACCGGTCCTGACGGTATTTCTCCAAAACTTTTGAAATTAGCCAGTGATGCAGTGAGCCCTCACCTCACGAGCCTTTTCCGACGGAGCATCCACCACGAAACTGCGTACGAGGGTTGGAAACTTACAAGGGTGTCCCCGATTTTCAAAAAGGATGACAGCACCGATCCAGGAAATTATCGTCCGATCTCTATTTTGTCGGTTCCAAGCAAGCTGCTCGAATCTGAAATCAATACCGCCATTGTCAATCATGCGACGAACAATAACTTGATAACTCCTAATCAGTGGGCCTATAGGAAGGCTCACTCCACTGAGCTACTTCTCATTCATCTCACAGAGAAATGGAGGAAGTTTGTTGATGACGGCCTCACAGTCGCTGTCGCTTTTGTAGACTTCAGGAAAGCCTTTGATAGCGTATTACATTCGCGCTTATTGGACAAATTACATGGACAGTTCGGCATTGATGGTGAACTCTATGCGTGGATGGATAGCTACCTTTCGAATCGAAAGTAGTTCGCGACGATAAATGGAAAAGAATCATCGAAAATGTACGTTAGGTGCGGAGTACCACAGGGCTCGGTGTTGGGTCCTACCTTGTTTACGCTTTTTACGAACGATTTACCTTCATTCATTAAATCTGGAGATACTTTTATGTACGCTGATGACACTACGGTTTTCTGTACAGGCTCCTCGCAAGACGTCGCCTGCAGTTTACTAAATTGTGCCCTGGAAGAACTTTTCACCTGGTGTTAACAACCGCCTTACTCCACATCCTGGCAAGTGCGAGGTAATGTTACTCTCCAAAGCTCGGCTTATTGGTCCGCTGCCTGCCATTTATATTGGCGAGTCCATCATTGAATACAAGGCTACGGCCAGGCTTCTGGGTGTTACCTTGGATCAAAACCTGAGCTGGATACCTCGCCTGAAAGAAGTCATTAAAAACTTTGCAAACAAATTGAGCCTCCTGAAGAAATCCAAGTTTCTACCCAGTCATGTGTGCCAGTCACTTTACGTAAAGGTTATCAAGCCATCCATTACGTACGCGATGCCCGTCTGGGGCGGGGTTAATCAGACAGAGTTATTTAAAACATTGGAAAGACAACATTGCCGTGCTGCTAGAATTATTTTTGGCTTTCCACCGGACATGCCAACAGTTGACGTTTTAGCTACCGTTAAGTGGAACACTTTAACATATATGTATAAACGTTCTTTAATTAAACTTTTTTTCAAGGGTTATCATGGCATGCTCCCTTGCACTTTGGCTGAAGAGTTGATTATCCACGGCGACAGACCTTCTTCACGACTAAAGCATGGGCTGATAGTACCGAGTTTTACCTCCAAATACGTTAAAAACTCCATTTCCTATAGAGGGGCTGTCCTCTAGAAGGCTATAGGGCGAACTAATAGATCGATACTAGAGAGCACAGACCTGAAATCTTTTTTGAAGAATGTTGTTAATTGTAACACTTTTAAGGAATTTAATTTTAATGTTTTAGCCCCACAAATAATTAACAAAAGATCGGAAAATTTTAACTATGGATCTCATTCGTTGTTATCAAATTATATTTTTTGTAAGAATTACTTAATTCTTGTATTAATTTTTTATTAACTGTATTAATTATTTATCTATTAATTGCAGTTATTTTATGTATCTTATTAGTACACGACCCCACAAGCTTGTTAGTTTTGACGTCTTTTATCGTGTATAAATAAAGGTTGTCTGTATGTATGTATGTATGTATGTATGTATTGATAAATTTCGTGATACCCCCTCAATGTCTTCGCACACATATTTACCTTTCGACGTAAATATTTAGTGCTTTTAACGGTCATTTGAATGTAATATTTTTAACTATTATGCTGACTTACAGATTAATGAGGCCGCCATAGTGCGGTCTTTGATCCGTGTCTTCCCGATATCTGATCAGGGTTCTGGTCAGAACTTTTCACAGGCGTTCAATAAAGTATAACAGGCGGCATCAATTAAAGCGAGGCCTAATTTAGCCGAAGGGGCCAGCCAACCCAGGGGGTTGCGGGCGTATGTTACCACAAGAAAATTTTGAAATTTTAGGTTGCCAAAGATGCGATGTCATGCATTTTGGGGGGCAAAGTGTTGCCGAGAATGAGTCGCTTATGATCATAAAATTAGATGTAGCAAGTAGCGCTGTTTAACCTTTTTAAATACTAGTTTCTTCTTGAAACGTCTCAATCTGTAAGTCTTAATTTATTGTTATATGTGTACAAATTTTAATAACGGGAACAAGGGGCTACATTCGACTTTATAGAGCCGATAGAATTCTGCTGCCCTGTGATTGATGTCAGATGTCATACCAGCAAGTAACCGTCCCAAGTGCTTGAAGACTGCAAAGTTACTTTTTAGAGCGCCAAATGGCCGTCTACCAAGTCTGTATGGGCACAGACTTGGTGGACCCCCCTTTTTAAGTGACCCCCCTTTTGGTCTCTCAGTTATGACTGATCCCCCTTTTGTACGTAATCCTAAAAATTCAATGATCCCCCATAAATCCTCCCCCCTTCCCCCCTCCCCCCCCCCCAACCAGGCGATAAGTAATGACCAGTTCCTTATCGTTTTTATTAGGAGGATGAGTTATAAAGGAAGCGATTGGTTTTTTAAGAGCAAAACGAATAAAAAAATGATTTTTTAGGCATATCACTTCAATACAGTTACCTGCCGTTAAAAGTGTTTTAACTATTGCATTGTTACAAATGATTTTCTTACAATTATTTTTAGGTTTTTATATTCTTATATTGGACTGTTCTATTGCAAGAAAGGGACGGGCCTCCTCTCTAGTAAACTATGCTCAGTTTGCTTCACTTAAGACTGAATAAATAACTGCGAAGAAACTACTCACCAACTACTCGGGGTCTCTTGCCACCGGCACCGCCACTTCCCCCCTCGCCGCCACCACCGCCACCACCGCCTTCACCACCACCTCCACCTCCACCTTCGCCGCCGTCGCCGCCACTACCATTACCTCCGCCACAGCTAAGCACTAAATATTAAGACGATAGAATAAATAAAGCCCTGGTCGAGAGCTGAGATTATCTGTTCTGGTACGACGCAAAAACTTAATTCAGCTAAGGTTACTTTACAGAAATTTCCTTATCTCGAAAAGATACTGGTTATCTTAGTGTTTAAAAATGGCAGCTTCTTTAAGCTTTGAAGACTAATTGATTCCACTTTTTTGTTTTCGCGTTACCACGCCACCACCGTATAGCACTAAAAAAAGACGATGCAATAAAAAAGCCCTGGTCAAAAGCTGAGATTATCTCTTCGGTGCTATACTTAGTATAAATGAATCATGTACGTTTATTTTGCACAAATTCCCACACTCTTCAAAAAGGCAATAGCGTTATTGTAATATTTTATAAAGCAGCTACCTTCAGCCTCGAGTATAGATGATTCAAGTGAAAATATTCTTTTCGGGTTACTACGCAAGAAACACCGAGTGGATTTCTTTTTAGTTTTCACTGCCGGACTGAGAAGGACTTTCCCTCTTGCAATACAACAAAGCGTTGAGTGCTAAGTTTCACAGAAGATTTTGTCCCTTGGTACAAAAATTTGTTTTCTATCAGTTGCTTGGCATACCAATTTATTATTTATCAAATGAGTGCCGCGATTGCCTTATCCAAAAAGACAAGCCTGAACTTTCTGAATCTTTCAAACTCTCCAGGCAATCCTGTACTTGCTTGTAATGAAATCTTCCGTATCGAGAATTTGAGGAAAGTTTATTGAAAATACGCTTTTTGTGTCACTCATCTCATAGGAAATAACCAGCTAATATCGAATCTCGTTCTTATTTCAACGTGAATGAAGGAAGGCTTTCCGCCTTGAGTACAAAGATGATCACAGGTGAGCGCAGGTGATCATTTTCACCGGACATTGTACCAGTCTGCTTTTCATCAGACTGCTGCGAGAGACAAATCGCCTCAAAAAGGTCTATTCCTTTGTCTTTAGTTTTCTCGAGTTTCTTTGGTTCATTTCGAACTAGGGTTTGGTAGAAAAGAAGTATTAGCAATTCGTCAGTCTAACACTTATTTAAATGTCAGTTTAAAAAAAAAAAACACTAAACTTAAAAACCACTACAACTAACCTCTCTGACACTGAAATATTACCAACACGACAGCAATGACGAGCCAAAGTCTCATGGTGAACAGTGTTTGTGTTTTTATCTTGTCAGCAACAGCATGAAAAGAACCGTGGACTGTGGAAAGAGCACACTGGAGCTGCGTATTTATGTGCTCACTAACTAAGTTATATTAGCTTGCAGGGAGCTTGTTTATTGACTTTATTATATATAGCCTTCAAGTGATATAGGCTTCCTTGGGTAATTCTAATCCTATTTCTAGCTTTTGTCTTTTATAGATAGGTCATTTTCCATGTACAAAAACGTTACAGTTGACGGGGGAATGACCTAGTCTTAAGGTCTAGATAATGACGGCTTTTGCCTGACAATCACAATCAAACAGTGACAAACACAACCTCTGTATTTGTATACGCATTTTATCACTCTGATATGCATAAACGTAGAAACTCCTTTAGTCGAAGTGATAGACATCTCTTGAACAATGGCCGGCAGGCGAATCTCTCATGTGACGATTTTCGAAAATCGTCAAATGCTTTTTACGTGAGATTAGAGGTTCCGGAAAGCAGTTTTAACATGATATACGGCAGCATCCTTAGCCTTAATGATAAGTTTAGTTCGGCTAAATTTACCTCCGATATAGACTTGAAGTGGTGTGTAAATTTTATTATTTCCTTATTATATTTGTATAAACGGGAGATAGATGTAATTTGTTCAAAAAAAAATTCAAGTATTGTGCTATCTTGCCTACCCTATATAGAACCATGAAAGAATTGCTATGGAATCGAGGAACATTAAAGCGCACAAGGTTACCCGTGCCGTAAAATGCTATATATTATTCTTGTACATTTATTCTCCATAACTACAATCCAAGCAGAATTGTTGTTTCTATTTATTCTCAAGATGACAATATTCTGGCAATATTATGCTTGGCCCGTTTGTGCAAAAGCCGAAAAACACTCGGAAAAAAAAAAATTAATTCAAGTCTTGACATTTTTTTTTTCCTTTGATGTTTCACTCCAGAGTTTGACTTTGATTAAGGTCAAAAGTAATCCTGATATAGCTTGATTGGGTGTTTTGAGAGAATCCATAGAGAAACCGATAACGTCCAGTGGAGATCGGGATTTCAAGGCCCGACTAAAAAGGCAAATATAGCCAAGACAAGTTTTATTGAGTATATGAATTCAAGGCCACAATCAAGAGATTGTTTTCAATTAGTTAAATCTACGAAACCCAATTTTCCAAGTAAGAAAGAAATACTGCAAACGCACCTGAATTTTTTCAACATCCAAATAGTGACGACCTTATGAAACAACCAAAAAATTTCCTTTATCAATAAGTGCACAATTTCTTGTGATAACCATTTAATTCTTACACTTTTGGAATTTAAGGGAAAAAGATATTCTGATTTCAAAATGTGAACGTTTGAAAACAGTGCATGTGTTTAAGCATCTCCATCTCCCTTTGCGAAACAAATTCCAGAGACAAAGACAATATCCTCCGTTTGCCTCAATCGTCCAAAACTTACCTTGAAGTATGTTAGTATGATCATGTTTGTCATGTTATGATACAAATAAGCCATGTGATGTGCAGTAGCAAACATCGCGCAGAGGACAGCTCTCGGAAAAGCGCTTCCTTGCAGTAGAGAATAATTTGAACAAAAACGTTTTTTTTTTTAAGAGCTATAGATATTATAGATACTTTCGAAAAGCTAGCTTACATCTTGACTTGATAACTACGAAAGACGTTTAGTTTTAACTCGAAATGAATTAAAATGGCCAAAATTTTAGAAGATTTTTTTGATAAATTAGTGAACCAATGGCAGGACTATGTTAAACCAGAAGCAAACTATATTTTTGAATTTGCCTTACAAACGTCTCGTGCTTGATTTGGATTATTATGTAAAATCAAACATGGAGGCTATAGAGTGATTTAACTCGAGTGGCCAGCAATCACGCAAATTAATTGGAACAAAAGAAAGTCTTTACAAAAGAAAAGAGTAACTGCCACAGGATCGGTTTGGTATATTAACATGGCCACCGTTTTATTGTTTCCATTACCAAATTGGCTGTTCTGACTTCATGTGAAGACGCTCTATCGTGAAAAAGATCTCTTAAATTCCACATTACTAAGAGAGTAAGACACCCAGAATTTAAATTTTTCTCATTGTCTAGCCTGAACAGAATGAGAACCAGTGTCTTCTTTTTCATGTGGGCTTTATCCCAAGAATTTTGTTGTACTTGATTCAGTAGTAGTGTATAAGTCAATCCAATTAGTGGTCTCACAATGGATTTGTGAGTTGATTCTGAAAGCCTCTTCAATTACTACAGACTAACATGTCATAAAGTGCAAAGCTGTTCATGGGATCTCGTTTCAGCATTAGAGAAGTGTTTGCCTAAGAGACCGTGGGACGTGTGTTGTTTCAGGCATAGAGCAAGGACATGTGCTGTGACAAGCAAGCCGTTCATGTTCGTGTAACTTTTATTACCTTTGCGTTTTACATTACTTTCAAGTCTACGACTACGATTATTACATAAAATTGAACTCCATATCGGCAATTCATGTAACGTTACTGATTATTTGTTCGAATAAAGGCAGTAAGGGCTTGATATTTCAATCCTGTTCAGTCCTCATTTGTCATCGTCACCAGAACCGCTACCTGCTTCAGTTGTTGGCACTAAACCTTCAGGGATGGTTGGCCCTAGAAAATATACAAAATACAGTTTAAATTGAAGGCCCTCATCATGAGCTAAGTTAATCTATCTCAGTACAACCTTGGAAAAAACACATAACATAGTTTGGAGTACAAAAAGTCCCCATTCTTGAATAAAAGTAAGACATGAACGTGCACAATCAGTTTTTAGCACACTTATCGTTTTGTTCTTATCCGGAAGACGAGAATAAGGGATCAATTTATATTTGAGAAAAAACGAGAAGAATGTATTATTTTTAAGACAGATAACTTCAACATATTACCTGCCGTTGAAAGTCTTCCAAACATTGCATTCTTACAAATGATTTTCTTAGAAGCTATGTTAGCTTTTCTCATCTGTGGATGTTATAGGTCATTCCATATTATTGTTTCCTCCTTGGGGAGCTATTTTCCGTTTTGCTTGACTTAAAAAGGAGAACATACAAGAAAACTACTTACCAAGGCTACGACTGCCGCCGGCGCCACCAGAACCCCCTCCTCCACCGCCACCACCACCGCCTGCCCCACCACCACCACCTCCACCTTCGCCGCCGTCACCGCCACTTCCACCACCTCCGCCACAGCTAAGCACTAAAAATAAAGACGATAGAGTAAAATATAGCCCTGGTCAATAGCTGAGATTATGTTTTCTGGTACGACACAAAATATCAATTCAGCTAGCGCTATTTTACACAAAGTTCTCTATCTTGGAAAAGATACTGATGATCTTATAATGTTTAAAAATAGCAGACTGCTTCAGCTTTCAGGACTGATTGATTCCATTGAAAACGTTGTTCGCGTTACCACGAAGGGAACACACAGCAGATATCTGTTTGGTTGTCATTAATATTTTTAATGCGAATATACACTATGGGATATCCTCCTTCCGAAAAAAATCGCAGTTTGAGCGACGAGTTTCATATGAGATTTCGTTCCATATTGCACACAATATTTTTGAACAGTAACTTGCCGTCTCATCTTTTTTTTTTTTTCAACATAGTGACACGATCGCCTGATCCTAAAAGAAAGGCTCTTCAAACTCTCCAGGCAATCCTGCACTAGCTTGTAATGAAATCTTCCTCATCAGGAAATTAAGGTAATTTTATTCAAGATATGATTTTGTGTCACTTATCTCATAGGAAATAATCACCTTACATCAGATCAAATCTTATTGTTATTTCAGCGTGAATGAAGACAGGCGTTCCGCCTTGAGCACCAAGTGTTTTTGAACAATCATTTTGACCTAAGTTTTTGCCTTGTGCTCAACTACACCATTTCCTTCGTCATCGATCAGATGTTGCCGTCATAGTCGTAAAGTGGTACGAGTGACAAACTGGAAAACTGTAGTCCTTTGCCTTTAGTTTGATCAAGTTTCTCTAGTTAATTTTAAATTACCCTCTGCTAGAACAGGTCTGTTATCAATTCGTAAAAGACTGGTTAAGAAAAACGCTTAACTTAAAAGTACCGTGAACTAACCTTTCTGACACTGAATGGTCACAAACACGGCAGCAATGACCAGCCAAAGTCTCATGGTGAACGGTGTTCAGTTGAGTTTCCAGCTTCTAAAACTGCACAAAGAGAACTGTGGACTATGGATAGGACACACTGGATGCTGCGTATTTATGTGTTCACTAGGTTGTATTGGCTTGGACGGAGAGATATTTTGTTTTACATGATTTATAGCCTCTAAGCTATATAGGCTTGCTTGGATAGATGTTTCCGCTACTTACATTTGTATACGTACTTGCACAAACTAAGAAACTCCTTAAGTTAAAGTGGTGCTCATCTCTTGAGTACTGGCCAGCTAGAGAAATATCTCATGTGACGACTTTCGAAAATCTTCAGATGCTTCAGTCACGTCAGATTAGAGGCAAGTTATGCGTGGAAAGTAACTTTAACAAGACATAACGGCAGCAGAAGCCTTAATGATAAAATTTTCTTCCAGTAGAGAATTAAAGTGGTATGTAAATTTAAGTATGTTCTAATTATCTCTGTATAAACTGGATAGTTTTACTGGGAATTAAAAAAAAATAACTTTCTAGTATTGTCCTTCCCTATTCTGGAGCCATGAAAGAATACCTATGGAGTTCAGGAACAACAACAAAAAAAAGGCAAAGCCGGTGCCATAAAACTCTACTTATTCTCCTTGTACATTTATTCCCCAAAATTACAATGCAGGTCTGTTGTTTTTATTTGTTTTAAAAATGCCAATATTTCTATATCGTATGCTTGGCTTGTCCACAAAACACTCACGAGGGCTGAAAAGTTAATCCAAGTTTTAATTTGTCCCATGTAATCTTCGTGTTTTTTTTTGTTTTTTTTTTTTAATTTTATCGCTCTCCAGAGTTTGGAATCAATTACGGTCAAAAACATTTCTGATATAACTTCGTTGCGTACTTTGGGAGAATCCACAAAGAAGAAGTCCAGATCTGCAATTCAGGACCGGGCTAAGAAGGCAAATATAGCCAGGGAAAATATCACTTTGTAGATTGAGGGCACAATCGGGCATTTAGACCTCCAAGCTTAATTTTAGTCACCTAATTTTCCATGTAATCACAAAGACATAGCTACAAAAGAAGCTCAATATTATCAACCAATCCAAAACATGACCCCATTATGGTGATAACCGTTTCATTCTTACACTTTTGAAAGTAAAAAGTGCAGTGACTTTAAAATGTAAATGTTCCAAAACGATCGAAACAATTTTGTACACGAATTCCAGACAAGGGATGGATTAAAACATCGAGCGACGCGAAGAAAACGCATTACGTTAACTGATATCTAGATCTATTTTCAGTCTGACATTACCGAAAATAGTTTAACTTCAATACCCAATATTTGCAGTTACCTATGCGCAAAATTCAATGTTTTTTAAACAGCCCTAAAATAACCCGCACTTTCGTTACCAACAACAACAACAACAACAAACTTATATTACCCATCAGAAATGTGTTAGATAAGTTACAAGGAGATATCAGGTGCACTAATTAAAGGTTACCAGAACTCGGAAAAAAAACTAACAAACTAAAATGTCAGGGAACTGGACTAAATAAAGTAAATCAAATGTTTACAGCTTTCTTTTAAACTACCCTAAAAAGCTTTAAACTTCAGTGCTACAGTTCTAAAACCAGTCTACCGAAATTTGTCAATGACTCGGATTTTTGATTCTTAATTTTAATGTTTTACTATTCACTGTGGTTAAATTCAGCTGTCTTCCATTCTCTTTACTTTATATATTCCACTTCCCCTGCCATTCCCATGGGACAGGGGCTAACGCGGGCAGAATTTAAGATGCAAATAATATTAATATATTTTTAATGATATTCCCCCGCGTGAGCCCCCTTTACAAGTTACTTCCAGTAAATACCGAAATGGGAATATGACCTATTACAAATTCATTTTTAGCAGCTTGTTTTGTTACGCGTAATTCCCCAAATAAACTCGAAGTTTCCTTACCCTCGACGTTCTTTAAAATACTCTAACACGGTTTTAACTACAATGCCACTGATATCAAAACTTTCTATACTCATTTGTCATAATCGGTTCACCAGTATTGAGCCTCATTAAATGATTCAGTTGTATTCAATATCAGACGCAGGGCATCACGGGAGTCAGGTGTCATATAAGGACTATATTTGTAGCGCATTCTTTGTGTTAGATCGTATTTTACTTGTAACTTTATTTAAAAAAAGTAGTTGTCTGATAATTATATCATTTTACTATTTTTTATTGTCAGAGTTAGCTTGCATTGTGTTTACCTAATATCATCCCAATCCTGCCCTTTAGATGCTCTAAAGCAGTTCTAAGTGTCTAGCTACAGAGCATAATATGATGTTGGCTTCCTCGTTTTCACAGAAATGTTGAGCACTCACTTTTTAGCAAAGAAACTTGTCATTACAAAACAATACCATATGTCGGAACAAACTTCAAGAAACATGAGAAAGTCTACACTTTTCTTTTCTTATTAGCCGTTTGTATCGAAACAAACAAACTCATTTAAAAAATGCAAAGAATTTTTTCACCAGAGTCACTCAGTTTTCGATGATAAAAATAGCAACTATCATGAAACATTAAAAGATTGCGAACATTTTTCATATATTTGTAAAATTGTGGCGAAATTGTATTTACTTAAGCAACGTACAAGAGGAAATAAGTTCAGACCTTCATACGTTTATTTTTTTTCTTGTTTCTTCCTAAAATTTTAGTCCCAGGCCCTGAGGATGGTGAGGATGACGATTGATGATGGTGGCAGTGATGGCGGTGGAGAAGCTTAGGCAAGTAATTTCCTGCTATTTATTGACGCAAATCAACAATAGCTCACTACAGAAGAAAAACCTTTTTTTGGCAATTACGTTGGCAACAAAACTTCATCTAGTTTGACGGTGGAACAAGCGATGAACGAAAGATTGAATGAGCTAACGGGTTAACGTCCTCAAAATATAAATGAAAAATAGCAACTTGCCCTGCAAACCTCTCTAAAATCAAGGAACAAGCTTACCCTCTTTCATATTTGGTTGTTAGTGTGCCCTTCCGTTTCTCATACTGTATACCGTGTTTTACTTTCACATTTAACAATATAGCAGATCAAACCAAGCATTAAGAGGGTCTGTTTTTTTGTTTTTGTTTTTGTTTTTTTCGTGCTCCGAGAAAATTCACAGCAAGAAAACTTTCCGTAACAAAGTTCCTATGGAAATAGGCTTTTATAGTTCGGACAATTTCTTTTCAAACCCCTGTTTAGACCACGCGTATTGCGATTTTTCACCTAGCAGAATAAAGAAATAAAAGGTTAGTTAAATTATTTGGGCATTTGCCTTCTTTGAATAAAAAATTGTGTGAATGCTGAGGTGTTTTCCTTGGTTTATCCGAAAACCAAGGAGAATTAATTACTGTAAAAGAGTTGCGCCATTGATTCGAGGTAGATTGTCAATTCAAAATATCTATGGAAACATAGAATCCTTCTCTATAAATAAGAACCTTGATATCCTCAACAGTCGACAGTCAAACAAATTTTCGATCAATTCATATGAGTCGGTCGACGCTCGACCGACTAGCAACCGACTGTTTATCAAGAGTCGATTGCGTGTCGGCCGTGTATCGATACATACATACATACATACATACATACATACATACATACATACATACATACATACATACATACATACATACATACATACATACATACATACATACATACATACATACATACATACATCCTTTATTATCTTTCCCCATGGGGGCTTCGATCGAGGGGATGTCGATCGAGTATTGATCAAGATGTTGATCGAAAGTATCGATCGAGAGCATCGATCGACACCCAACCGCGGATGCCTTTAGTTAGTACACATGATCACGATTTTGTAGTTTCAACCCGAAATAGGGCTCAATCAGCAGAGCTGTATAATTTTATGATGATGAAAATAGAGCCCTTATTTTATTGGCAGATTTCAGGGGAGCCACCGAAAATCTTCATCATGTAACAGAACTGTCGTCTGTGTTTTTTGGTGGCATTTCTTATTCTTTCCTACCTTATTCAGAAAGACAAGACATTGTTATAAATCATCGTATCCTTTCTTAGTTAACACGGGGATTCCCACACAAAATAAGCTTGCATCTTGACTTGATAACTACGAAAGACGTTTAGTTTTAACTCGAAATGAATTAAAATAGCCCAGTGAAAATTTAGAAGATTTTTTTGATAACATACTGGAAAAAAGGCAGGGCTATGTTAAACCAGAAGTAAACTGTATGTTTAAATTTGCTTTGCAAACGTCACGTGCTTAATTACGATTATTCTGTAAAACCAGGCATGGAGGCTGTAGAATGATTTAACTCGAGTGGCCAGCAACAATGCAAATTTATAGGAACAAAAGAAAAGAGTTCAACTAACGCAGGATTGGTTTGGTATATTAACATGGCCACCGTTTTATTGTTTCCAACACCAATATGGCTGCTCTGAAGTCATCTGAAGACGCTCTATCGTGAAATAAGGCCTCTTAACTTCCACATTACTCAGACAGTGAGACACCCAGAATTTGATTTTCTCCTCAGTATTGTCTAGGCTTCTGTTGCTTGCCGATAAATTATTTGGTAAAACCTAATTTCTCTCATGGGAAGATCATTAAGATGTTTGTCTCATGGTACTACCTTGACCATAAACTTGACAGACAAGGAAACCACACTTAATTAACAGAATGAGCTTCAATGTCTTGGTTCTTATGTGGGCTTTCTTCCAAGAATTTTGTTGTACTTGATTCAGTGTATAAGTCAATGCAATTAATCTAATTAATGGCCTCACAATGAATTTGTGAGTTGATTCTGAAAGCCTCTCTAATTACTACAGACGTACATGTCATAAAGTGCAAAACTGTTCATGGGATCTTGTTTCATCATTAGCGAAGTGTTTGTCTAAGAGACCGTGGGACGTGTGTTGTTTCAGGCATAGAGCAAGGACATGTGCTATGACAAGCAAGCCGATCATGTTCCTGTAACTTTTATTACCTTTCCGTTTTACATTACTTTGTAAATCTACCACTACGATTATTACATAAAATTGAACTCCATATCGGCAATTCATGTAACTTCATTGATTATTTGTTAGAATAAAGGCAGCAAAGGCTTGATTCTTCAATCTTGTTCAGTCCTCATTTGTCATCATCACCAGAACCGCTACCTGCTTCAGTTGTTGGCACTAAACCTTCAGGGATGGTTGGCCCTAGAAAGCAAACAAAATACAGTTTAAAAGGCCGTTATCAAGGGCTAAGTTTATCTCTCTTAGTACAACAACGAGAAGACACAAAACTCAGGTTGGAGTACACAAATTCCCCATCCTTAAATGAAAGTAAGTCATGAACGGTACAGCATCAGTTTAGAACACACTTTCATCTGTTTTTTATTGGGAAGGCAAGAATAAGAAACTAATTTGTCTTTGAGGAAAAATGAAAACAATGTTTTTTGAGACATACGAGTTCAATATAGTACCTGCTGTTAAAAGTTTTTCAAACATTGCATTGTTACAAATAATTTTCTTCAAAGTTATGTTAGTTTTTCTCTCAATGTAAATGCTATAGAATATTACATAGTACCGTTCTATTGCATGCATGGGGCGGGATTCCTCCTTAGTGAACTATTTTCCGTTTTGCTTCACTTAATACGGAGAACATGCAAGAAAACTGCTTACCAACGACTCGGGGTTTCTCGCCGCCGCCGCCGCCGCCGCCGCCGCCATCTCCTCCGCCTCCACCACCGCCACCACCGCCTTCCCCACCACCACCACCTCCACCTTGGCCGCCGTCGCCGCCACTACCATTACCTCCGCCACAGCTAAGCACTACAAATTAAGACGATAGAATAAATAAAGCCCTGGTCAAGAGCTCAGATTATTTGTTCTGGTGCGACACATCAATTCAGCTAGAGTTGTTTTTACACAAATTTCCCGTATCTTGTAAAAGATAATGGTGATCTTAAAATGTTTCAAAATGGCAGCTTTCTTCAGCTTTGAGGACTAGTTGATTGCATTAAAATATTTTTCCCCGTTATCCCTCAGGGAATACCCAGCGGATATCAATCTGGTTGTCATTAATGTTTCTAAAGTGAATAACCACCGTGGGATGGAAAAAGGGTTTCCGCCTTACGAAAAATTGGCCGTTTCAGTGATGATTTTCATTTTTTTCGACAGTAACTAGCCATCCCCTATTATTATTTATCAAATCAGTGCCAAGATCGCCTAATCCAAATTGAAAAGCCTGAACTTTCTTAATCTTTTAAACTCCCCAGGCAATCAGTCCTGTCCTAACTTGTAATGAAATTTTCTACATCGGGAAATTGAAGAGATTTTACTCAATGTCACTTAATCTCATAGGAAATACCCGAATAATATCATATCGAATTTTATCTTTATTTCAAAGTGAATGAAGAAAGGCTTTCCGCCTTGAGTGCAAAGAGCTTTGAACAACCATTTTCACTTGAAATTTTTGCCTCGTTCTAAACTGCCCCATTTCCTTCGCCATCGATCAATTATTGTTCTAGTCTACTTTTCATCAAACTGCTACGAGAGACAAATCGGAAAACTATAGTCCTTAGCCTTAAGTTTGATCAAGTTTTTCTGGTTAATTTGAAATTGGGGTTTGAAAGAACAGGTGTGTTGTCAATTCGTCAATCTAAGGCTGATTAAGAAAAACGCTTAACTTAAAAGTACCGTCAACTAACCTTTTTGACACTGAATGATCAGTAACACGACAGCAAGGACAAGCCAAAGTCTCATGGTGAACAGTGTTTGAATTTCCAACTTCCAAAACTGCACAAAGAGAACTGTGGACTATGGATGGAACACACCGGATGCTGCTTATTTATGTGCTCACTAGGTTGTATTGGCTTGCTCGGAGAGATATTGTTTTATTTATAGACTCTCAGCTATATAGGCTTGTTCGGATAAATGTTTCCGCTTTTTATAGCTTTTTTCTTTTGTGGAAATGTGGTGTCGAGTATTTTACACTTGACGAGGGATTGACCACCTCATAACGTGTTGCCTAATGATGGTTTTTTTGCCTGACAATCCCAAAACAGAACCTTTATCCTCCTGACATATATGAACTTACAAACTCTCTTAGATTTTAGGTGCTCATCTCTTGAACAATCCACTTCAAAATGGCTGGCAAGCAAAATCTCTCAAGTGGCGAATTTTGATAATCTTCAAACGCTTTTTAATTCTTGCACCTTTGGAATGAAAAAGAGTTCATTAAACTGTGGGAAAAATGTCCGACTTGAATGCCGGATATCTTAACTGATATCTGTAGATCTATTTTCAGTCTGACATGACCGAAAATCAATTCAACACTGATACGCTATGTCCTCAATTACGCATATGCAACTCTCAATACAACATGTTTGTATTCTCGTTATTGGACTGGAACCGAGGCTAATGCGAGCAGAATTTAAGATGCAAATGATATCGATATATTTTGAATAATATTCCTCTGCATGAGCCTCCTTTACAAGTTACTTCCAGTAAAATACCGAAATGCAAATATGGCCTATTACAAATTCATTTTTAGCAGCTTGTTTTGTTACCCGTAATTCCCCAAATAAACTCGGAGTTTCCTTACCCTCGACGTTCTTTAAACTACTCTGACACAGCTTTAGCTGCAGTGCCAGTGATACTAAAACTCTTTACACCCATTTGTCATAATCTCTCCACCGGTATTGAGCCTCATTAAATCATTCATTTGTATTCAATATCAGACGCAGGGCATCACGGGAGTCAAGTATCGTATTAGCACTTTATTTATAGCGCATCCTAAACCTGCATTTTACTTGTAACTTTATTTCCGAAAAAATAACGAAGTTTTCTGTTAATTATGTCATTTTACTATTTTTTATCCTCCGAGTTAGTTTGTGTGTAGTTAATATCTTGCCCTATCTTGCCCTTTAGCTGCTCTAGGAAATTTCACGTGACTAGTTACAGAACATAATAGGATGTTGTCTTCCTCCGCATAAGGTTTCTCCTAAAGTGGTACTTTTGCCTGAGTACTCAGTTTAAGGGTTTTTTTGATAATAATTTTAAACTTTTATTTTTATAAAGTACAGCTCCTTGCATAACTTGCAATGGACATTACAATACACCTCCTTACACAACTTAGAACACAACAAATCTACTCAACACAAATTACAATACTTATACAGCTACTTTACACTATTTACGATACTAACATAGCTACTTTACATTATTTATGACACTATGCTGCATTATACTACTTTCAACACTAATATAGCTACTTAAGATTACATTTCGAGTTGTTAGTACAGTTCATCTGAGTAAATATTCTTCATAAATGATGCTTAGAGATTTAGAGCGCCTAGTAATCCTCAAAGCATATTAACTCCTAACGAATATTATAATTTATTTCCGTATAATGAGATCGAAAATCACTCGAAGACCAATACATACACAACTCGCCGCCATCCACCAGCGCCCCACAAGGTGCACTACATGAAATTGAAAGTGTTTAAAGCGGTTTATCTTTAGCCCTGCACCCAACGAACAATCTTTTTCCTCATACTTTCACCCAGAACCCTCTGTCTATGTAGGCCCCCGAGTCCTTGGCATTGGGAAAAGATGCCATTGGATAAACATTGTGGCTTATTTCTTAAACTAATAATTTTACTAATCCTATTAATTTCAACGCTGGGTCCTTCCTAAAAGTATCACTTGTTGATCTCGAACTAAAATCGTCTGATTACAGCCCTTTAGACCTTCAGGAACGTCAGTTGCAACTGGGCGAAGATTTTTCAGTGTAATCCTCCGAAACGAAACATAAAAATTCTCGCTTCAGGCCAGAAGTTTACTTTTATTTTGAATTGTCTTTGTTGAAATCGCTTGTCTTTGTCTAATCATTCATAGACAGTTTTCGTTCCAAAGTTGTAACAATAAAACAGCCAACACCACTAGTTTTTCGCATGTGTTGTTTACAGATGAATATCTCTGGGAGGTTTGATAATTGGGTCGGGGATCGAGTTCTACTAAATTGACGTGCTTTTGTAATTTGCGAATACAGCGATGTTCACTGAATTGGCTGTCGTAAAACCAAACCCAAACCAATTACTTACTAATTAGACTACTCGGTCAATCTCACACCGTAGTCAAACCAGAACCAAAACCCAAGTAATTGCCTGATTACTTTGGACACTCAACTGAAAACCCCTCTGCTAACGTTAATAAAAAAAACAACTTCAAGATAGCCGCCAGATCTTGGTTTTCTGGTGATATCTTCATTGATATTGGCTGGGTTATATTTACTTACTGGTGTTGATTGACTCTCAAAGCACAATAAATGTAGTCCAGGATTAGCTCTAACTTTATTTAATATCAAACAACAGCAGTTAAACAACATTGAGCGAAAGTTGTGTGTCGAAAACGTTCGGTGTGTTTTACTTTTTAACTTTTTTAGCCTTGTAAATAGAAATTATTTTTAAGAAATAAAAACATACACTGAGATCAATATTTTGAATACTTGAAAGCAGCTGAATTGTTACATTTGTAGTACTGTTTTTTGTTTTGTTTTGTTTTGTTTTCTATTTAGTATATTAGTTGGTAATTTAATATCTACCAGGACAGATTTAGAAATGAATTGATCAAGAAGTTAAATTGAATTGTAACAACTTTTTAACGCAAAATGCAACAACTTCTTTAACGCGAAAATGTCATTTCTATTTACTGTGTACGGGTGGCTAAACTTAGTCACAGCAACCTTCAGCACACTTTTAGCTGTTATCCTTTGACGGTCTAAATCTTATGAAGTATGTTTTCTTTCGGCTTCCTAGATTAATAAAGAGCTGTTTATATTATCATTGATACTAGTAGAAGAAAAGCGGGAAAGGGGAGCGAAGAATCGCAAGTTTTCCAAGTTTTCAGAATTGCGAGAGCACAAGTTAAGCTGAAGCGGTTTTCAGATTAGGTGGTAATGACATAAATGTAGTGTTCCTTTCCACTAACACTACATACACACAGGAGGAGTTTCGAAAGGTTTATCTCTGAAACCTGTATAAGAATGGTTACTTAAACAACTCCCACTGCTTCCTCTCATTTGCTCTCTGTTACTTACAATATACTGTTGCTTTTCCTATCATTAAGCAAACACGCAAACAGAGTCACTGTTCAATAAAGATAGCTAGAAAGCTAAAAGAGTTTAGTGGAAAATTAAATTGAATTAACCATTAAACAAGGATAAGAGCGTTGTTCTTAACACTACATTCTATTCCCTCTAAAGTATTTCAATTCAACAAAAAACGCCGACCTTTCGAAACCAAACGATTTTATCTAACACCGCCAACTCTTTCCTAGCGGCCACTTCTCGTAAGCGACCACTTCCCGCAGGCAACCACTAAATGTCTTTTTGTGCACAGGTAGTGGACAGGCATGTGATCGCGCGTTCGGACATTTTGTGTATTTGTTGTTGTTTGCTTAGCGTTGGAAGATATCAACCTTAGAGCTCGGACTCTAAGGTTGATATCTTTTAAAGTAACGTAGCTTTTCCAATTCAACTGGAGAAAATTTTAAGCAGGTAATGTGGCCAGTAGGTTTGTATAATTTGACTGACAGGGTTTGTTAGGTTAATATATCTGAATTTCTTTCTTTATATATTAAGACCAGAGTTGTTACATTTTGCGTTGTTAGATTTCGCGTTAAAGAAGTTGTTACATTTTGCGTTAAAAAGTTATTACAATTCGCGTTAAAGAAATTGTTACGTTTTGCGTCAAAAGTTGTTGCATTTTGCGTTAATGCTACATTTTGCGTCAGTTGTTACATTTTGCGGCGTAACGATGCCCCAAGCGCGAAGCGCGGGGAGCATAGATCAAACGGGGGAGAAAACGAGGATCCGTAACTTACAGCACGGACTGAGAAGACGAGGCTTGAATGATATTTATTCTATCTCTCTTGTGAGTCTGACAGGACGGGAACGATTTCTATTCACGCGGAACGGCTTCCAATTCCTGATGCAACGAGTCAATTTGAAATCGTCACAGTGTTAAGTCGTTACCACGTGTTAATACACAGTTAAACGTACAAGGAAGTTTCAAACTTTTACTTGCTGTAAAAGTTAAGAACACTTGGTGATAAATCACGAGACATTTTGGCAACAAAAACAGTTCTAAATTTTAGCGGGCCGTACAGTAGAATACGGCCCGCTAAATTGACCAATCACAGTGCGCGTAGTAACTGAAAGATATACTGTGTTTATTTAGCTCTCACAATACATGTATATGAGTGCTGACCTAAACTTGCATTAATATGTTGTAAAACTGGCTACCTGTTTTCTTTAACTCTCTCGTTATTTCAGGTAGCCAGACCCCATCTCTTTTTTAAATAATTTATACACTAATATACTGAATGGGAGATTGAAGCCTGCTGCTGCTGTTGTTGTTGTTGTTACTGTTGTTGTTGTGTTCTTTATCCTCCATCACCGTCTCTCGGCTAGAGCACCCTAGGGCCTAGGACGTCATAACAATATTTTCGACAACAAGACGATTTTCGATTTCTCGGTATTCGAGTGCAACTAGCTTGCAACTGAAGCTAACGAGAGGAGTCTTTTCAAATGAGCCTCCGTTGCAAGTTGTAGTTTCAGCCCAATACTGAGAATACGAATATGTCCTAGCAATTAGATGTAAGTGTTTTGAAGAGTGGGTGGCTTTCGTAGATATCAATCTGTATATAGAGCAGGTTGACAGAAATATATTACTATACACCACCATTTACACACTACTTCTTTCTTTCTATATTGCAGTTAAATTTAGCTATTCTGCTCTCATTACTATGAAACGTGCAGATGTTTATTTCACTGCGATTTTCTCCAATGTTTTTCCTTTAAATATTAATATATTAACTATTAAAAAATAATCCAAGCTCTGCAAATTCGTTGACATTTTGAGATGGATAGTTTAAAAGACGAGCGCTGCTGAAGCAAAAACTGTTTCCAGATTACTCGGTACATGGAAGGCGAGTTTATTTGTCCAAGTACTGCCAGTCATGGCGCACTTAGCAAATATACGCGCTTCTATAAAGGAAAAAGGCTATAAATAACAAGCAATTCTTCCAGCAAGCAAATATAACTGGGAAACGACATAAATACTGAATTCCCAGTGGCTTGGTCAAACAAATTTCGTCTACTACAGGCTAGGAACTCAAACAGCATCCACCATGAGACTTTTGCTTGTCATAGCCTTGGTGCTGGGAATTATGAAGTGCCAGGAAGGTTAGTTTAAAGTACTTAAAGAATGATTTGATAGACGACCAGGAGAAAAACATCAGCCTTCCGCAACCGTTTTAACCAAATTAATAATACACCTTTTCAGTTGGACAACGCTTCATAATTGCCTACCGAAAATGAAGTTGGGCCCCATTCTTCAGACTTTTTTTGATGGCAAATAGTATAACGTGACAGGCGGCTAATCAAAACTGGTGTTGTTCCCAAGAACACTAGTTTGTTCGTTTTCTTCGGAATTTTTTCTATTATTTCAAAACTTATTGAGAAAGCTGCTTTACTGGGAGACTAATGCTGAGTTTTTCATGTCTACTTACCAGTTCTAGATGCTAACTTGCGCGTTTTGTTGTTTTTAAATTAATATATTTCATAATAAATTTCAATTTAATATCGTTTTTAGTGCTTGGAACAATGTGTAAAGCGCTATCGGAACAGGTAAATTAGCGCGTGTTTCAAATCTCTTTCGTAAAACAAAATCTCCTGTGAAAATGATAGTCAAACGTCATTTACTTTATTCAAGTTAGAGTAGGAACAAACACCTACCCTTTATTTGCGAGTCGAGAAGTTTTTATCTTGACTAGGTGGCGTGTATTTTCAGCGCCCAAAGACATGGCTTTAGCCTTTCAAAGGGGCAGTTTTTACTCTATCGTTTTATTTTCATAGTGCTTGGCTGTAACCCCAATCTCCCGGGGCCGAGGCCACCTGGTGGTGGTGGAGGTGGCGGAGGTGGCGGCGGTGGTGGCGTTCCCGGAGAACCTGGTGCTCCTGGTTGTGGTGGCGGCGGTGGCGGAGGCGGCGGTGGCGGCGGCGATGGCGGCGCTGGTGCTCCAGGTACTCCTGGCTGTCGCACTGGGTCTGTTGATAACTCCTGTAAGTAATTTACTTGTAGATTTTCAGTTCAATAAGTACACTAGGCGCTTTCACCCCATATTTGACACAAACTCACACTAGCTCTTTCCAAACTGTCCCATTGTAAACAGATTGTTTGATAGCTAAAATGCTGTATTATCCATCGAAGAGGTCGATCTCTCCTCACATCTGACTCAAATAATATAACCAGGTCTTTTTGCAGAAATGTTAAGCAGTCGCTTTTTTTCAAAACAAGTTTACATTACAAAACAATACAAGATCGGAAAGAAATTTGAAGGTCTGAACTTTGCTTTTTGTATTAGTCGCTTGTGTCACTAATTTTTTGAGTCAGATTTTAAATGGAATTGAATGTTACAAAACATACAAAATTTTATTTAAAAAGTGTTTGTACCAAACAGCGCACAAAGAATATTTTCACCAAACTCAGTCAGTTCTCGATGTTTAAAATAGCTACCATCATGAAACATTACAAGTTTGCGAGCATTTGTTTTGATATGTATAACTGAAAACTAATCGTGGTGGAAGTGTATTTACTTCGGCAATGTACACTAAGAGATAATCTCAGTCCTTCAAACGGGTTTTTTCATTGCATCTTGCTAATTCTTTTAGTCCCAGGCTCTGGAAGTGGTGACGATGGCGATCGATGATGGTGGCTGTGATGGCGATGAAGAAGCTAAGGCAAGTAACTTCCTGCTTTTATTGACGTAAGTCGACAATAGGTTACCAAAGAGAAAAACCCGTCCTTTTACGGCAATGGAATAAAACCTACGCGGAGAGAAAAAATTAGCTAGTTTGACACTGGATTGAGCGAGTGAACGAACGACTAAATGAGCCAACGACCTCACGTCTTCAGAGTATGATAGAAAAAATACCAACTTCCAGTGCAATCCTTTCTCAAATCAAGGAATAAATTACCTCCTGGGATATCTGGGTGTTGGTGTGCCAACCGATTCTCAAAGCTCTTGCGGTTTCTCTCAGAATGAAAAGTTTTACGCACCGTATTTTACTTTCAAATTTGTACCTCTTCCTTCCAATTTTGTCGGCAAGCAAATAACCTTTCTCTTCCAATCTTGCGGGTCTGAACGTTGTAACAACAATATTATGGTGTTGTATACCTCTATTTAATACCAGTAAAGCAAAATCTATAAATCCGAATTTACACAAAATAGCCGTAGCCTATTTCCACAAAGTAGCGGAAAGAAGAAGTATCAGATCAAACCAAGCATTAAGAAAATATATTTATTTAAATTCTAATCCTAATGTTTATCTTTCTCAGACTTTACCGAGTAGGCTTTGATGAAATGACGACTGGACAAGAATGAAATACCCACTACTAAGCCTTTAATTCCTTTTTTTTAACAAGAAAAAGCACTACAGTTACACAAGTTACCGATATTCAGTTCAATTTATATAATAATGGTAGTGGAATGTAATGTAAAACATTAGCACATTAAATGTTAAACAAACATGACTGGCCTGCTTGTGCTGACACATTTCCTGGTTATAAACCCGACAGTAATAATGAAACACAAGATCCTCCTGAACTGCTTTACACTTTATAACATGTTATCCTTTAGTAGTCTGAGTCCCACGGGTGACTCCCATAAAAAAGGACGGGGATGCTCGGGGGAAATTCTGAAAAGTGTCTTGAAAATTTTTCACCCCTGAGAGGTACCAATTCTAAAACAACAAATTACCTAAGACTTTCATAATTTTTAATAGCAGTAAATACAGTTGGCGATTATAGGGGGCAGGGATGGCAAATCACGATAGCCGCCATGTTTGCTTTCATTATAATGTAAATAAGGCACGTGACCTCCGAGGAGATAAATAACATTAAGACTGCAGCGTCCACACTACGCCGGAGGAAGTTGATAACGTAGCTTTATTTCCACGGTTAGGCTCACCGTCCACACTAATCCGTCACCAAAAAAGGAATTTGAAAACGTCTGTTTTTCGTTTTCTTGTAAACAGAAAACATCCTAACGAATATCATAATTTATTTCCGTATGATGAGATCGGAAATCACTTGAAGACCAATACATACACAACTCGCCGCCATTCACCAGCGGCCCACAAGGTGCACTACATGAAATTGAAAGTGTTTAGAGCGGTGTATCTTTAGCCCTGCACCCAACGAACAATCGTTTTTCTTTTTTTCTTTTTTTTTTTCCATCCTATTTATTTATTTACTTATTTTTTTTTTTTTTTTTTTTTATTGCTAAACACATAATTACCTACATTGCCTTACTCTACTCACAACAATAACTAACCTACTTACAATACACTACATTATTGTTATTATCATCATCATCATCATTATTATTATTATTATTATTTCTAATGCTTTTACTGTCTTACAAACGTCACTTACAATACATAAAAAAACACCTATTTACAATACTTGGCATTACGTTACTTACTTACAATACACATTAATTGCTTATTATGACTTACACATTACGTTACTTAAGGAGTTACAATACAATGTAATTACTTAATTATAGAAAACAACAACAACAACAAACAAAAAAAAGAGAAACAAAGACCTTGCAACTAATTACTAAGGGAAACGCCTTAAATGGTAAGAAGGAATTTCCACTTCTGTTGAAATTCCCTTTCGCCATTCAACGTGGCAGCAATATATTTTTCTATCTCGATTTTATCCTGCGCTAATGAGATGAAGTCGCTGAAAACGAACATAGTATTATTTAGAGCGTTGATATAAAGAAAGTATTTGCCTAGTATTATGAGGTGGTTGAGGGTCAAACGGTGAGTACAAGGACGAGTAATTCCAAATAATACCTCTGGCTCGGAGAGAAGTAAACTCGCGTTACTTACGGTAGAATACCAACTTTGGAACTTATACCAAAAGGAAGACGCTTGCGGACAGCTAATAAACAAATGACGTATGTTTTGACTATCAGAGGGACAGAAAGGGCAGGATGGGGAGGCAACCTTATTCATTTTGTATAATATACTGTTCGTGGCTAAAATGTGTATAATTTTGTGCTGAAACATTGCCAATTTAACTTCTTTTGTGGCTGTGAAAGGCAGAAGATAAATTTTATTTAGATTCTCTTTTGCGATGCCGTATGATAAGAGTTTTTTTTCTGAAGTGGGAGGAGGAAGATTTTCTAAGGTTAACAGTTTGTCGTATAACATCTTGCACGTTATAGTACAGATTGGCGGCGGGGGTGTAGTAGAGTCGCCAGAATTAACGTGAAGGAGCTTCTTCCAACTTAGAGGGATCGCAGATAAAAGACTATAACATTGTAAAAAGTTGCAATTTAGCATGTATTTATTGCGCAAGGAAAGGAAAGGCAGGAAGCAATTTTCATGCTCGTCAAAAAGGTCTGAAATTTGCTTTATACCTGCTCGGTGCCAATGAGGTAGATATACCATTTTTTTGTCAATCGGAAAAGAATTTGTTGTTCCAGATTGTCTGAGACAGTATCTCGGTCTTGCTGTGAGGTGTCGTAGACACGATTTCTTGCCAATGATGAATAATTTGTTTGTAAAATTCAGGAAGATGGCCATTAAGATCAAGAAAGTTGTAGTCATAATTACATTAAAAGATCTCAGTACCGCCGACAGTAGAGAGAAACGATTTTGGAATATACTTCCACGGTGCATCTGAGTCTGAGCACAGCCGTTTTACCCAAGTTAGTTTCAAAGCCTTATCGAAAAGTACAAAATCTTTCATGCCAAGACCGCCATCCGATTTCTTCTTGACGAGGGTTGTCTTTTTTATTTTGGCGGGTTTTTGCTTCCAGATAAAATCGAACACTATTTCATTGACCTTTGTTGCAAAGTTTTTGGAGTCTCCATAACACTGGAGATGAATACAAGTTTGGAGAGGGCTAAAGTTTTAACAATATTTATTCTACCGTATATAGATAAGTCTCTTCGGGACCAGACACTTAAGGTTTTCTTTAGGGACCCTAATTTTTCAAAGAAATTTTTCTTATGAGACAATTCAACATTATAGGTAAAATGCACACCGAGCGCGTAAACGGGATCATCGCTGATTTGGAGGTTGCAAATTGCGTCTTTCCTATGGCGCATGGAGCCAAGCCATAGCATTCTTGATTTTGCCTGATTTATTTTTAGGCCAGAGCACTTTTCAAATAGTGAGAGTAAGTCAAATAAATTAGAAACTGACTGGACATCAGCAAGAAGGGCAGTTGTGTCGTCAGCATACTGTGTGAGCTTGACCTCTTCATTTCCCTGGACATGTATGCCCTTGATGTCTTTTGACCGTTTTATACTTTGGGCAAGAAGCTCCATAGCGATAACAAAGAGTATGCCTGAAAGGGGACAACCCTGACGGACACCGCGTTCTAAGTAGAAGTGTTTAGAGGCAACGCCATTGTTAATGACCCAACTAGAGATGTCTTTATAGAACACGCTGATCCATTGCCGGAGATTTGGTCCAAAGTTGAAAGACTCAAGGCATTTTTGGATAAAGTCCCATTCAATTGGATCAAAAGCTTTCTCGAAATCTAAGAAAACAGCTATACCTGGTATATTTTTAATTGCAGTGAAGTCCATTGTGTCTGCTATTAGTCTGATACTTTCTCCAATGAATCTACCCTTTACGTAGCCAGACTGACAAGGATGTATTACGCTTGGCAAGATCTTTTCCAAGCGAAGAGCGATAGTTTTGGTTGCAATTTTGTAGTCAACATTAAGTAGCAAAACTGGTCTCCAATTTGTTGAATATTCCGCGTTCTTGTTCTTTTTTGGGATTAAAGAAATAATACCTTGTCGTTGAGAGATAGAAAGTGATCCGTGTTGAAATGCATAATTAAAACTTTCCACCATGAATTTACCAACAGCGTTCCAAAAAAAGCGATAGAACTCTGAAGTGAGGCCATCTGTACCTGGTGTTTTATTGCTTTCCATCTTCATAAGCGCTCATTTACATTCATCGATAGACATAATGCCTACGCAAATTTTTGCAGTTTCTTCTGACAATACATTTTCCGTATTAAAGAATTCGATAAACTCCGAGCCGTTCGGATTCGTGTTTTTTGATGTATATATCTGTTTAAAAAAGCGCTCTTCCTCTTCAAGAATCTCTCTCGGGTCGGTTAATTTTGCGTGATCATTGACTTTTAAGGCCGTTATATGTTTTTTCCTTTGGTTTGCTTTTTCTAAATTGTAGAAATACTTACTGTTTTTCTCGCCATGTTCATACCAGCGCGCTCTGCTTCGTATAATCGTGCCACGCGTCTTAACGCTTGCTATTTTTGAAAGCTTGGTTTTTACTCTTTCTATTTCGCTCCTTAGGGAATCGCTGTACGCTGTCTGGAGCTTGCACTGCACCTTGATCATCTCCGACAAAAGGGCAGACTCTTCGTCACGCTTGCTTTTTGCTTTTTTTTTCGAAAATTTTATTGTAAATAAAATTTTTATTCTTATTCTTTTACCCAGAGCCATCTGTCTATGTAGGCCCCCGAGTCCTTGGCATTGGGAAAAGATGCCATTGGATAAACATTGTGGCTTATTTCTTAAACTAATAATTTTACTAATTCTATTAATTTCAACGCTGGGTCCTTCCCAAAAGTATCACTTGTTGATCTCGAACTAAAATCGTCTGACTACAGCCCCTTTAGACCTTCAGGAACGTCAGTTGCAACTGGGCGAAGATATTTCAGTTTAATCCTCAGAAACGAAACATAAAAATTCTCGCTTCAGGCCAGAAGTTTACTTTTATTTTGAATTATCTTTGTTGAAATCGTTTGTCTTTGTCTAATCATTCATAAACAGTTTCGTTCCAAAGTTGTAACAATAAAACAGTTAAGACCACTAGTTTTTTTCGCATGTATTGCTTAAAGATAAATATCTCTAAGAGGTTTGATGATTGGGTCGGCGATCGAGTTCTACTTAATTGACGTGCTTTTGTAATTTGCGAATACAGCGATGTTCAGTTGGCTGTGGTAAAATCAAAACCAAACTAATTACTTACTAATTACACTACTCGACCAATCTCACACCGTAGTCAAACCAAAACCAAAACCCAAGTAATTGCCTGATTACTTTGGACACTCAACTGAAAACCCCTCTAATAAATGAAACAACTTCAAGATAGCCGCCAGATCTTGGTTTTCTGGTGATATCTTCATTGACATTGGCTGGGTTATATTTACTGGTGTTGATTGACTCTCATAGTACAATAAATGTAGTCCAGGATTAGCTCTAACTTTATTTAATATCAAACAACAGCAGTTAAACAACATTGTTTTTTTCTTAGAGAGAAACTTACCGGGAAGATGACCTAGTGTCGAAAACGTTCGGTGTTTTAGCCTTTTTTTAGCCTTGTAAATAGAAATTATTTTTAAAATATAAAAGCATACACTGAGATCAATATTTTGAATACTTGAAAGCAGCTGAATTGTTGCATTTGTGGTACTGTTTTTTTTTTTGTTTGTCTGTTTTTTTGTTTTTCTATTTAGTATAGTATATTAGTTGATAATTTAATATCTGACAGGAGTGATTTAGAAAATGACTTGATCAAGAATAAACGCTAAAAGATTGTTAAAACACGTTTAAAAAAACGAACGACGTTTCGGCGCTACGTTACGCCATTATCAAGTTAAAAAGTGAAAAAGTATAAGTGTAATACGAATGTATCAACTATGAAATAATATATATAATATTACAGGTCCTATGGGTATAATTCCCAAGGTAAGAAACACAATAAGGAAAATAAAATGCACGAAAGAGTCACTAATATATGACCAGTTTGGTGCGAATGGAGTCGGTTTGCGTCTTGATGTCCTTTATGTACAACATCTCGTAGACTAAGCAATCAAATTTGCTGATACATTTCCTAAGAACTTTGAAACGGTGGTCAGACTTTGTTCTGTTGTTGCCATGCTGTGATTCAAGGTGTTTCCCGATGGCTGAATAACGGTGTTCACTTATGCTTTGATGCAAGTGTCGGAGAGTGAACCCGACATAATTTGCATCAAACAAATCACATTGAAATAAGTGTACAACGTAATGAGTGTTGACGATCGGGGGTTTGTTTTCCTTGACACTCAGAGTTTTGTGACAGTTTTCTGCTTGTAAAGACGGGTTTAACGTCAACATCGATCTTGGCTCCCAGAGAATAGATATCTTTTCGTACGCGATCGGCGGTCGCTGATCTTTAAAGGGCAATACTATGTTAACGGATGGGTCTGCTGAAGGCACGGTGCGTAATTTTATTATCTGGTTCCTGGCTGAACTTATTTGTGGTGGAATCGACCAATGTTTTCGGATAGCGCAGCTTTCAAAACATGGTGCGTAACTTGTCGCATTCTTTTGCAAATCTTTGTTTAATGGAAGATAGACGGTACACAACGGTGAACCATCGTGTTGACTAGGCCTTTCTTGTATCTGCTGTCGACGTGGCTTCGGAAATGGAGTAGAAGTCCTGTGTCGGTTGGTTTTCTGTAGACTTCCGTCGTTAGAGTGCCACCACATCTTGTCAAGACTGTCTTGAGAACCGCAATAGAAACCCCAACTCCAATAGTAAAAAACAAGCTAGGGTGCACACTGTTGAATACTTGAAGGAAGTGTGCCGCTGATTCTGTGTTGGGTATTGTGACTAAAGTGTCATCAACATATCTCCGATAAAAATAAGGGATCATGCTCTTTTGTTCCAGTTAGTTTTCTATAAGGCACAAGAAAACGTACGTTGGCGAATAGTGCGCCCAGCGGTGAGCCCATGGCTATACCATTTGTTTGTTCATACAATTCGCCGTTTAATTGAAATAGCTGGTTCGTAGTAGGGATTTCTAATGGTTCGATCAGTTGATGCTTTTGGAGTTGCTATGCGTCTTATTAAACCAGTCATCCTCGAAAGTTTTGTTGACGAGAATGTCAATAGTTTCTTTTAAAGGAACATTAGTGAATAATGCGGACACAACATAGAAGACAAGGATATGGTTAGGCTCGAGGCTAGTGTTTTTTATCTCGACAATAAAACCAAAAATATCGTTGATACCATATTTGCTGGTTGATAACGGCTTTCATTTTTCTTCGAACCATTTTGCCAGCGAGTAGTTGTAAGTGCCAGAGGCTGATAAGATGGGTGTCATGCACAGTCTTTGTCATATCTTTATTTCAGGCTTTATTTCTTTTCAGTCTTTATCATTTATAATATCTATATATACTTTAGGTTACTGCTATTTTCATGCTCTACATTGCACTTTATTCTACTTCCTGACTGTATTATCATTCTAGTAATATCTCTTACTAACCGAGTTTGAGGTCCGTACTGTGAGTTACGGGCCCAGTTTTTTCCCTGTCGATTTATGGTTATGCCGCAAAATGTAACAACTGAGGCAAAATGTAACGTTAACGCAAAATGTAACAAATTTTGACGCAAAACCTGAAACTTTCTTTAACGCGAATTGCAACAACTTTTTAACGCAAAATGTAACATCTTTAACACGAAATGTAACAATGCAAAATGTAACAACTCTGATCTTAATACTTAAAGAAGGAAATTCAGATATATTAACTTTCTTGTCAAGCTTAACAAGCCCGGTCAGTCAAATTATACAAACCTACTGGCCGCATGACCTGCTTAAAATTTTCTCCAATTGAATTGGAAAAGTTACGTTACTTTAAAAAAATAACCTTAGAGCGCGAACTCTAAGGTTGATATTTTCTAACGCTAAGCAAACAACAACAAGTACACAAAATGTCCGAAGGCACGATCTTGTGGTTTCGAAAGGTCGACGTTTTTTCTCGAATTAAAATACTTTAGAGCGAATAGAATGTAATGTGAAGAGCGGTAGAACAACACTCTGACCCTTGTTAAATGGTTCATTCAATTTAATTTTCGACTAAACACTTTTAGCTATCTTTACTGAACAGTCACTCTGTTTGTGTGTTTCGTTTAATGATGGGAAAAGCAACGGTACATTGCAAGTAACAGAAAGCAAATGAGAGTAAGCAGTGAGAGTCGTTTAAGTAACCATTCTTATGCAGGTTTCAGAAATAAACCGTTGGAAACTCCTCCTGTGTGTATGTAGTGTTAGTGGCAAGGCAGACTCACTACATTCATGCCATTACCACCTAATCTGAAAACCGCTTCAGCTTAACTTGTGGTTTCGCAATTTTGAAAACTTGGGAATATTGTGATTCTTCGCACCCCTTTCCCACTTTTCTTCTACTAGTATCGATGGTAACATAAACTGCACTTAATTAACCTAGGAATCCGAAAAAACATACTTCACAAGGTTTAGACCACCAAAGGATAACAGCTTAAGGTTTGCTGAAGGTTGTTGTGACCTTTTAGCCACCCGAACACAGTGAATGGAAATGTAACTTAAGCTGTACTAGTAATAATCTATCGAAAAGGTTGTTACATTTTGCGTTGTTACATTTCGCATTAAAGAAGTTATTACAATTTGCGTTAAAAAGTTGTTACAATTCGCGTCAAAGAAAGTGTTACATTTTGCGTCAAAAGTTTTTACAAATCGGGTTAATGTTACATTTTGCGTCAAAAGATGTTATATTTTGCGGCGTAACAATGGCCCAAGCGTTGGGCCATAAATCGAAGGGGAATAAACGAGGATCCCTAACTTTCAGTTAATAAGATCTTTATTACATCTCTCCTGTGTGTCTGACAGGACGGGAACGATTTCTATTCACGCGGAACGGCTTCAAATTTCTTATGCAACGAGTCAATTTGAAATCGGTAAGTCGGTAACACGTTTCAATACGCAATTTAACGTAAAAGGAAGTTTTAAACTTTTACTTGCTGTAAAAGTTAAGAACAATTGGTGATAAATCACGAAACATTTTGACAACAAAAACAGCTCAGAGTTTTAGCGGGCAGTACAGTAGAATACGGCCCACTAAACTGACCAACCACAGCGCACGTATTAACTAAGAGATAGAATAATGGTGTTTATTTAGTTCTCTCTTTACATGTATATGAGTACCGACCTAAACTTGTATTGATATATTGTAAAACTAGCTCGTTATTTCAGGTGGCCAAGACCCCAATCTCTTTTTTAAATAGTTTATATACTAAACTCAATGAATGGGGGATTGAAGCCTGCTGTTGTTGTTGTTGTTGTTGTGTTCATTATCCTCCATCACCGTTCCTCGGCTAGAGCACTCTAGGGCCCGGGACGTAATAACAATATTTTCGACAACAAGAAGTTTTTCGATTTCTCGGTATTCGAGCGTAACTAGCTTTCAACTGAGGCTAACACGAGGAGTCTTTTCAAATGCAAATGACATTAACCTCTTTTTAATCCCCGCATGAGCCTCCATTGCAAGCTGTAGTTTCAGCCCAATACTGAGAATACGAGAATGTCCTAGCTATTAGATGTAAGTGTTTTGAAGAGTGGGTGGCTTTCGTAGATATCAATATTTATATAGAGCAGCTTTACAGAAATATATCACTGAACACTACAATTTACACACCACCTCTATATTTCTATATTGCAGGTAAATTTAGCTAATCTGCTCTCATCATTATGAAACGTGCAGATATTTATTTCACTGCGATTTTCTCCAATGTTTTGCCTCTAAATATTAACATATTAACCATTAAAAAATAATCCAAGCTCTGCAAATTCGTTGCCGAAAGATTTCATCTGCCTGACATTTTGAGATGGATAGTTTAAAAGACGAGCACTGCTGAAGCAAAAACTGTTTCTAGATTACTCGGTACATGGAGGGCGAGCTTATTTGTCCAAGTACTGCCAGTCATGGGGCACTTAGCAAATATACGCGCTTCTATAGATGGAAAAGGCTATAAATAAGAAGCAATTCTTCCGGCAAGCAAATATAACTGGGAAGCGACATAAATACTGAATTTCTAGTGGCTTGGTCAAACAAATTTCGTCTACTACAGGCAAGGAACTCAAACGGCATTCACCATGAGACTTTTGCTTGTCGTAACCTTAGTGCTGGGAGTTATGAAGTGTCAGGAAGGTTAGTTAAAAGTAATTAACGAATGATTTAATAGACGACCTAAAGAAAAACATCAGCCTTCCGCAACCGTTTTAACCAAATTAATAATACACCTTTTCAGTTGGACAACGCTTCGTAATTGCCTACCGAAAATGAAATTAAAAAGGTTAGGCCCCATTCTTCAGACCTGATGGCAATTTTGATGGCAAATCGTATAACATGACAGTCGGCTAATCAAAACTGGTGTTGTTTCCAAGAACACTAGTTTGTCCGTTTTCTTCGGAATTTTTTCTATTTTTTCAAAACTTTTTGAGAAAGCTGCTTTACTGCGAGACTGATGCTGAATTTTCATGTCTACCCACCAGTTCTGGATTCTAATTTGCGCGTTTTGTTGTTTTTAAATTAATATACTTCATAATAAATTTCATTTTAGTATCGTTCTTAGTGCTTCGAAAAATGTGTAAAGCGTTATCGGAACAGGTAACTTAGCGCGTGTTTAAAATCTCTTTCGTAAAACAAAATGTCCTGTGAAAATGACATTCAAACGTCAGTTACTTTATTCAAGTTAGAGTAGGAACAAACACCCATCCTTTATTCACCGAGTTTTCATCTTGACTGAGTGGCATGTATTTTCAGCGTCCAAAGAGATGAATTAAGCCTATCAAAAGGGCAGTTTTTATTCTATCGTTTTATTTTCATAGTGCTTGGTTGTAGCCCTATCCCGGGGCCAGGTAATGGCGGTGACGGCGGTGCCGGTGGCCCTGGTGGTGGTGGAGGCGGCGGCGGAGGTGGCGGTGGTGGAGGCGTTCCTGGAGAACCTGGTGCTCCTGGTCGTACTCCGTATGTTGATAACTCCTGTAAGTAATTTCTTTGGAGTTTTTCAGTTCAATAAGTACACGAGGCGCTTTCACCACACATTTGACACAAACTCACACTAGCTGTCTCCAAACCGTCCCTTTCCAAACAGATTGCTTGATAGCTAACATGCTGTATTATCCATCAAAGGGGTCGATGTCTCTTCACATCTGACCCAAATAATATAAACAGGTCTTTTCGCAGAAATGTTAAGCACCCACTTTTTCTCAAAGAAAGTTGTCATCACAAAACAATACAAGATTGGAAAAAAATTTGAAAGAGCCTGATAAAGTCTGAACTTTTTTTTTGTATCAGTCACTTGTCACTGATATTGTGAGATTTTAAATGGAATTGAAAGTTACGAAATAAACAAAATCTTATTTAAAAAAATTTTGTACCAAACAACGGACAAAGAATATTGACCAGAGTCAATCAGTTGTCGATGCTGAAAATAGCTACCATCATGAAACATTACAAGTTTGCGAGCATTTTTTGATATATATATATATATATATATAGGCAATTGTGGGAAACGAGGACGGACAACTTCGAGCGAAAAAAATATATATACAGTAAAAAATCTAAGAAATCTAAAAAAAGGTTTAAAAATTTAATAAAAATAAACGTTTCGGTCAAAGACCTTCATCAGTTGCAGTGCAAGTGAATAATAAATTACAATAACCTTACATAAGTTTACAGTATAAAAAATGACATCATATTACAAAGATGATTACATAACAGGGCGTGGTAACACATGAAAACGAAAAAATTAACCAATGATAAACAATCGGTGATTACTAAGCGAGATACTATGACAATGCGGTACAAAACTCAAAAGACACAAACCAAATAAGAATAAATAATCGAATATAATACAAATAAGATTAATATCAAAAAAGTAACGCGATTCGTCGAGTCAGCCGAAAGTGTGAAGGGACCCGCGTGTAAAATATTCAATGTTCAAAAAAGGCGGTCCCAAAATCCCCAAACAAAGCCCTTGAAACTATGCCGCGGCAAGGCACAACAGGCGCCCTAAACAGGGCCCTTAAACAACAATAATGTAATAAATTCCCCGATGGGGGCCCCTGAGAAAACCTAGCGCTAACAAAGCTAACAAGATCCAAGGTCAGGGCCTTTGAACACCTGAACTAAGATAACCGCCAAATTTGCAAGTTATTTTTGCGCTAATTGTAGTTTATTCTTTTTTTCCGAGTGGAATTCCTGACGTTTGTTCAAGCCAAAAGGTGCCAGAGAGAACAACTGTGCACTCCAATATGCCTCTTTAGTGATTAAAAGCTTTTCGATGTTACTTGTATTGTTTGCATTTATCTGCACTTGATCAATACACTGGAAAGAAAAGTCGTTTAAGTCGTGCGGTGTTCTGTTGAAATGCACCGCTACCTCACAAGTCTTTTTCTTGGTCAGCATAGCAGACTTGTGGTTGCGAAATCTAACTCTAAAATCTGTTGTTGTAGAGCCAATGTATTGTAAGTTACATTTCTTACACGAAGCCAAATAAATGATATTTTTTGAATCACAGGAAAGTTTCAATCGTATCTTATAGCTCTTGCCTGTTTGAAAACTTTGGAAAGAATTTGATTCAACAAAGTAGTTGCGACAGAGATCACATCTTGTTCTTTTGCATTTAAAGCAACCCTTAACCTCAACAACCTCTTCAATCTTAGTGTTAGAGCCATAACGAGATGGCGCTAACAACTCCTTAAGGTTTTTAGATCTTCGAAAAGAGGCTATGATGGAATTTGGCGGAAAAAATTCTTTTAATTTGGGGTTGGATTCCAAAATACCTAGGTGTTTTCTGATGATGCGACCAACATCAGGTAAATTTGGATTAAATGTTGTTACAAATGGAAACAATTTCTTCTCAGCTTTGGCACGAGTTCTAAGTAAGTCAGTTCTAGATGTAGTTAAGGCTTTAGAAAATTGATCTTCCACTAGTTTTGTATATATATATATATCAAAAAATGCAATTAGACCCGTGCCCCTTGAGGGCGAAGGGGACAGTTTAGTATCACCCAACTAGTCGGACAGAAAAGGCAATAATAAAGTTAGTAAATGCAAGTCAAAGAAATGTTTATTTGGGAATAAAACGAAAGAAAGCGTCACGCTCGATTGCGCCAATTTCGCTACTCGAGGACTATTACTAATAGTCCTCTAGTAGCGTAGCCAATCAAAATGCAGGATTTGTATTAGTCCACTAGTTGGGTGATACTAAATATATATATCTAAGTGAAAACTAATCGTGGTGGAATTTTATTTACTTCAGCAACGTACAAGAAGAGATAATCTTAGTCCTTCATACGGGTTTTTTCATTGTATCTTGCTAATATTTTTAGTCTCAGGCTCTGGAAGTGGTGACGATGACGATCGATGATAGTGGCAGTCATGGCGGTGGAGAAGCTAGGGCAGGTAGTTTCCTGTTTTTTTTGTTGTTGTTGTTGTTTGTTGTTGTTGTTTTTTTTTTTGACTAAGTCGACAATAGGTCACCAAAGACAAAAACCCGTCCTTTTACGGCAATGGAATAAAACTTACGCGGAGAGAAAACATTATCTAGTTTCACACTGGATTGAGCGAGTGAACGAACGACTAAATGAGCCAACGACCTCACGTATTCAGAGTACAACAAAAAAAAAAATACCAACTTCCAGTGCAATCCTTTCTCAAATCAAGTAAGGAGTTTACCTCGTCGGATATTTGGGTGTTGGTGTGCCGACCTATTCTCAAAGCTCTTGCGCTCTCTTTCAAATTTGCACCTTTTCCTACCAATTTTGTCGGCAACTAGTTAACCTTTCTCTTCCAATCTTGCGGGTCTGAACGTTGTAACATTACTATTTTGGTTTTGTATACGTACCTCTATTTCCTACCAGTTAAGCAAAATCTATAAATCCGATTTTACACCAAGGGCTTATTTTCACAAAGTACGGGAAAGAAAACAATATATCAGATCAAACCAAGCATTAAGAAAGTATATATATCTGAGTTGTAATACTTGATGTTTCTCTTTCTCAGGCTTTATCGAGTGTGCTCTGATGGAAATGACGACTTGAAAAGAAAGAAATACCCACTACCAAGACTTTAATTCCGTTTTTTATAACAAAACAAGCAATACAGTTACACAAGTTACCTATATTCAATTCAGTTTATATAATAATGGTAGTGGAATGTAAGGTAAAACATCAGCACATTAAATGTTAAACGAACAAGACTGGCCTGCTTGTGCTGACACATTTCTTGGTTATAAACCTGACAGTAATAATGAAACACAAGATCCCCATGAACTGCTTTACACTTTATAACATGTTATCCTTTAGTAGTCTGACACTCTGGGGAGACTCCCATAAAAAAAGACGGGGGTGCTCGTGGGAAATTTTGAAAAGTGTCTTGAAAATTTTTCACCCTTGAGAGGTACCAATTCTAAAACAACAAATTACCTAAGACTTTCATAATTTTTAATAGCAGTAAATACAGTTGGCGATTATAGGGGGCAGGGATGGCAAATCACGATAGCCGCCATGTTTGCTTTCATTATAATGCAAATAAGGCACGTGACCTCCGAGGAGATAAATAACATTAAGACTGCAGCGTCCACACTACGCCGGAGGAATTTGAAAACGCAGTTTTATTTCCACGGTTAGGCTTACCGTCCACACTAATCCGTCACCAAAAAAAAAACGTACGGAGCTTTTCGAAAACGCTCTTTAAACCGGAGGAATTTGCAAACGTCTGTTTTTCGTTTTCTTGTGAACAGAAAACATTTTGAAAATCGAGCTTTTCAAAAACGATGCCATCGCGATAATCATGTGATTTCCCTGACCGAGTTTTCCTCAAACACAAATCCAAAATGACCGGTGATTGTTGCGTTTCTTAATTCCTCCGGCGTATTTCAGACAGCGTCCACACTACGCCGGAGAAATTTGAAAACGCAGCTTTATTTCTACGGCTAGGCCTACCCCCCACACGAATCCGTCACGAAAACGGAGCTTTTCGAAAATGCTCTTCAAACCGGAGGCTTTGTGTTTTAGAGCGGACGGAAAACACTCTGAAAACGGAGCTCATCGGAAACGATGCGGTCACGATAATCATGTGATTTCCCTGGCCGAGTTTTCCTCAAACACAAATCCAAAATGACCGGTGATTGTTGCGTTTTTAAATTTATCCGGTGTAGTCTGCACGGAAAACATTTGATGCGTTTTCAGATGGAAAGCACCATTTTCAAATTTCTCCGGCGTAGTCGGAATGGGGCCTAAATGAGCAAATTTCAACTTTGTTACGTATCAATTGTGATATTTCTACGTAGCCGTGTCATGTTTTTATCGTTATAAATGTGGAGACGAGAATCATGCCTGAGCGAGAGCTTTGTGGAACAGATGGCTTTTGTTCGCCTCTGTTAGGCGAACTGTTTATTTATGCGTGACTCTGGGCACATTGAATTGCTTTGTTGGACCTTACCAGTTGTGGCCCTGGGGAGGAGAAGAGAATCCCGACATGTTGTATCCTTACTTGGCTCCAGTTCGTACGTCAAACCGATCACACGTTACTTCTTGGTCTTCTACAGCACACTCGAATCTTCATAAAATGTTTTTGCCATTCTCAGTATCTTCTCTGGGATACCATACTTCTTCGTAATGATCCATAGGCTTTCACGGTGGATGGAATCGAAAGCTTTCTCGAAATCTACGGAGTTCAGATACAATGTCGCTTGCCATTCGTTAACCTGTTCAGTGATATTCCGCAATAAGAAATCTTGTTCCTCTGCCCTTCCCACGAAAAAATATCACCTGTTCGCTTAACAGGGCCTTGGGGTGCCATAGCAATATCCGCACTTTAAGGTCAAATATGAATGACAATGAACTGAACTTAAATGCGGAGGTTGTTGTCTTAGCCTATCTTATCTTAACATTGAGAGATTTTAGTTGCACTGATTTTCTGGACTGGATTGTTCCAAAGGCGACCACCACCAAAGAAATGGCTGTTTCTTAGCTCGCGGTTTGTGTGTTGCTTGGTGAGTTTATTTGCCGAATCACGGAGTTAAGTGCCCGTAATGCCAAAACATGTCACCCTAGCGAAAAAGAAAAGAAAAGAAAAAAAAAAACAAGCTAAAAAACTGAATATCCGGCGTGCAGTTCCCACGAATTTCGTCCTTAGTTGTCGGCGGTCTGGGAACTCAAGCGGCGTCCACTATGAAACTTTTGCTTGTCATAGCATTGGGCTGGGAATCATGAAGTGTCAGGAAGGTTAGTTGACAGTACTTAAACGGACCGATTTATTAGACGACCCGGAGAATGACATTAGCCTGCGTTAAATGTTGTTACCCAATTCATGATACACCTTTTCAAACAGACAACGCTTTGCAATTGGCGAGAATAAAGTTAAAAAGGTCAGGCCCCATTCTTCAGATTTGCCGCTCATAGCAATTCCTTTTTGATGAGAAATCGTATACCAGGCGCCTGATCAAAACCGGTGCTGTTTCCAAAAACACTAGTTCATTCGTATGCTTCGGAATTTGTCTTATTATTTCAAAACTTATTAGGGAAGTTGTTTGCTGCGTTACTTAAACTGATACTTAATTTTTTTACGTTAACTTATTAGTACTAGATGCTAGCTTACTTTTTTTTTTCATAGTAAATTTGATTTTAGTATCGTTTTTCATACTTGAAAATGTGTGTAAAGCGCTATTATAATTGGGAAAATAGCGCATGTTTAAATCTTTTTTCGTAAATCACTAAATCTCGAGCCAGTGAAAATGACAATTGAAGATGAATTACCTTATCCAAGTGAGAACAAATACCTGTCCGATTTTTGCTGAATCGAGAATTTTTTATCTTGACGAGTGTGCGTATCTTAAACGTCGGAAGAGATCACCTCAGCCCTTCACAAGGGCAGTTTTTATTCTTTCATTTTGTTTTTACAGTGCTTGGTTGTGGCTCTCTCCCGTTTCCCGGTGATGGCAGTGGCAGCGGTGGTGACGGCGGTGCTGGTGGCCCTGGTGGTGGTGGAGGCGGCGGAGGTGGTGGTGGTCCTCCTGGCTGTGGTGGCGGCGGTGGTGGCGCTGCCGGTGCCGGTGCCGGTGCCGGTGGCGTCGCCCGTACTGCGCCAGGTGGAAACTTTGGTAAGTAGTGTCCTTTTAGTTCCTCTGATTGAAAATTAGCACTTGACACAAACCCACACTACAGTAGCGCTCCCAAAGTTTTCCCTTTGTAAACAGATCGTTTGATAGATAACAAGCTGTATATAGCCATAACATGGGTTGATCTCTCTTCAAGTTTTACCCAATATAATATAAACAGGTTTTTTCGCAGAAATTTCAAGCACTCACGCTTTCTCAAAGAAAGTTGTCATCACAAAATTTTACAAGATTGGAAAGAAATTTGAAATTACATTGAAAATTCGGCCCTATGCCGTTCGCATTAGCCGCTTTCGTCACTGATTTGATGCGCACAAAATAATATTTTCACCAGAGTCAATCGATTCTCGATGCTGAAAATAGCTACCATTATATTACGGAACATTACAAGACTGCCAGCATTTTATTAGATTTGTTTAAACCAATCGTAGCGTAGTTAAGCGTCTTTCAAGAGGAGGTAGCTTTAGTTTTTATTTTTTTCAGTCTCAGGGTTTGCAGGTGGTGATGCTCACAGTAACGATCGATGATGGTGGCAGTGATGGCGGCTGCAATCTTAAGCAACTAATTTGATCTTTTTTGCAGGATGAGTAGAATTGCTCACTGTAGAGAAACCCGTCCTTTTTCGAAAATGTAACAGTTTTCTTTGGTGACATGAAAATTACGTTGAGAGAACACCTAATCTAGTTTGACACTAGATCGAGCGAGTGAACGAACGAGCGAATGAACCAACGGGTTCACGTCTTCAGATTATAAATAAAAAAAATACCAACTTGCAGTGCAATCCTCTCTCAAATGAAGGAAGAAGCTTACCTCCTCGGATATTTGGGTGTGGGTGTCGTCTGATTCTCAAAGTTCTTCCGCTCTATTCCAGACTGAAGTGTATAACTTACCGTATTTACTTTCAAATTTCTACTTTACCCGTCAACTTCTGTCGGCAACTAGTTTACCTTCCTCTTACAATCGGCTTTTTATACCCCTATTTCCTAGCAATGAAGCAAAATCTATTAATCCGATTTGGCACTAAATAACCGTCGCCTATTTCCACAAAGCAGGGGAAAGGAAACAAAATATCAGATCAAACCAAGCATTAAGAGAGTATATAGATCTCAATTCTAACACCTGACCTTTCCCAGGCTTTACCGAGTATGCTCTGATGGAAATGATGACTGAACAAGACTGAAACACCCACTACCAAGACTAATTTCTTTCTTTTAACAAAAAAGCAATACGGCTAAACACATTACAGATCTATGGTTCAATTTATATAATATTTGTGGTGGAACGTGATCTAAAAAAGCAACACATTAAATGTTACACTAACATTACTGGCCTGCTTGTACTGACACATTTTCTTGTTATTAGCCTGACAGTAATAATGAGGCAAAATACTTGTAGACAGCCTTGTACTTTATCACATGTTAGCCTGTAGTAGTTTGAAACAGGGGGTGAACTTTGAAAAGAACCCCTAAGTGTGGTACTAAGATCCTGTTTTGTGGGTGTGGCTTGAACTTTTTTCACCCCTAAGAGGCACCAATTCTGAAACAACAAATTACCTGACACGCTCATAATTTTTGATAGCGATAAAGACAATTGCATGGCGATTAATTTAAAAGCCTCGTTATCCAAACTGACTGTGCAGTCATTTATTGATGAGTTGTGAATTTCCGGTGTAACTGAGACAATATTAAAAATCAGTTCATTGTCAAATATCCCCTGTCATATTTTTTTTCTGCTCAATATCCTAAAAGTTGCCGCCAAAGCTCCCGCTGTGAAACTTTTGAGGCTGAACACCCTGACAAGCACCAAAACTGCTTTTTCGTCCCCTAAAAGGTACGAGGAGCTTCCCGTCCAGTTAAATTGGAATCTCCCATGCATAAATGCCATGTGAGGCTAGTGATTGGAATGATTCCATTGATTCATGACGTGTATGGCAATGGATAAAGCAGAACAATTCCTGCAACGAAGCGACTAGAGGTCTCCTCGTCTTTCAAGTTTAGGTCGGTGTACTCAGCCATCGCCAGAACATCTACTCTGTATTTTGCATCTGCGATCACCGGCTCTCGCTCAACCCGGTCCCGGGGCGCCATAACAATATCCGCACTTTGAGGTCAAATATGAATTACACTAAACTTAAATAATGTTCTAGTACGGTCTCATCTCATCTTAACTGGATTTGTAAGACGACAACTTGGTTGTAATCTTGACGTATTTTCTGACAATTTGTCGTAAGGGGTTTCGAACATTAGGTGTGGCAGCCTGTAGGTTAGAACACTGTTAACAGAACAAGAGATATTGATCTGGCATAACTATCGGGTTTACTAAAATATGGCATGAAAATTCGCAAATTTAAACACACTTTAAGTTTATATTTTGCAGTTAAATTTAGCTAATTTATACGCGTCATTAACGCTGCCATAATTGTAATACAAATGTCTAAAAGGCTTTCTAAGAATACCTTGCTAATAAAAATTTACATAATAATTATTAATTTGATCATGTTCCAGTTCTTCAAATTCCACGTTGAGAGATTTCACTTGCCCTGATTTTTTGGTCTGGATTGTTCCAAAGACGACCACCACCAAAGCTAAGGCTGGTTATTAGTTAGCCTGTGATTGCTTGCAATTGATGAGTTTATTTGCGGAATCACGGAGTAAAGTTCTCGTTGTGCTAAAAAAAAAATGTCACCTTAGCAAAAAACAAGCTGATATTAAAGAAAAGGCTATGATTAATGAGCTCTTCTTCTCGCGAGCTAATATAACCGACAAGCGATATATAGACACTGAATATCCAGCGTGCTGTCCCCACAAATTGCATCTTCAGTTGTTGGCAGGCTGGGAACTCAACAGCGTCCACCATGAAACTTTTGCTTGTCATAACCTTGGTACTGGGAATCATGAAGTGTCAGGAAGGTTAGTTCACGGTACTTAAAGGGTGATTTATTAGACGACCTAGCTAAAGAATTACATCAGCCTTCCGCAAATGTGGTTACCCAATTAATAATACATCTTTTCAAGCAGACAACGATTTGTAATTTGCAAGAGCAAAGTTGAAAACGTGACCCCTATTTTTCAGATTGGCCGCTAATGGCAATTGTTTTGATAACAATTAAAAAATCGGCAGGCGGCTGATCAAAACTGGTGTTGATTGTATAAAGACGAGTTCGTTCGTATCAAAATAATCTCCTTTGGAATGCACCCTATATCTTAAAACTTATATCCTTAAAAGCGGGGGTTTCTGCGCCCAGCACTCGTCAATGTCAGAATGCAACTTACGCTTTCAAAAGAAGAACTTTACGAACCTTTTTGTGTACATGTGTTTATTTCGGATGATCATTTTCATGTTTTGCCGGTTTAGAATTAATTTATATCATAATGAATATTTCTTTGATATTGTCTCTTTTGAAACTACTTAAAAAGTGCTATTATTTTGGTGAAAATAGCGCTAATAAAAGTAGTTCTTAGTACTTTTGTAAATCACAAAATCTAGTGTGAAAACAGCAGTCGAAGGTCATTTATTGGTAATGCCCTCTTTCAGTCTCGTTAAATTAAAATAAAAAACAGAGCCGATTATTGCCGAGTGATAAACTCAAGTAATCTTAATTGAGTTATGTATACCTCCTGTGTCATACCAGAAGAGATGATATCAGCCCTTTACAAGGCCTTTTTTCATTCTATCGTTCTATTTTTTTACAGTGCTCTGCTGTGGCGGTGGTGGGGACTCTGGTCAGGGCGGTGGCGGTGGCCCTGGGGGAGGCGGAGGAGGTGGTGGCGGTGGCGATAGAGGAGATTCTGACGATGGTGGTGGAGGAGGCGGCGGCGGCGGTGGTGGTGACGGTGGAGATGGTGGCCCTGGCGGTGGTGGAGGTGGTGGAGGCGGAGGTGGCGATGGTGGTGATGCTGGTGATGGTGGAGGCGGAGGCGGAGGCGGAGGCGGTTGCGGTGCTGATGGTGCTGACGCTGGCGAACCTCCTGCTCCTAGCGGTGGCGGAGGCGGCGGAGGCGGTGGCGGTGGGAGTCCAGGTCGTCCTGGTGCTCCTGGACGTCCCGGTTGTGGTGGAGGGGGTGGTGGTGGTGGCGGTGGCGCTGGCGGTGGTGATGGTGGGGATGGAGGCCGTTAACCTCGGTAAGTTCATTCCCTGTTTCTCAGTTTCTCAGTTTTTTCTTGGAAGACCCATATTACATATGTTGCTTTAAAAATAAGTAAAACTATACGTATTATTTCAAAAATACGACACTTTGTTCCCTTTCGCGCTCTGCTGACCATTTAGCAATCCACAATTTCTCCCTACATTACCTACGGATTATCTGTTTGGGGTCAGGCTTGTAAGTCTCGCCTAAATAAAATATTATTGTTACAGAAACGTGCCCTTCGTTTTATGTGTTTTCGGAAGAAAAGTGACCACTCTATTCCTGTATTTATCAAGACTAAACTTCTACCCATACACTCTTTATATTACGAAGGTTTGTCTGAATTAAGGCATGATGTCAATACTGCCTCAGCGCCGAATAAAATACATAGTTTATTTATGAAAAAATCTGACGTCCAGTCTTACAATACCCGTTCCTCTACCTCTAGTAACTTTTACACAAAAGCCTCAAATTTTGAATTACAAAAGAATGTATTCTCAAGAATCGGTGCCAGACTATAGAATGAGATACCACGTAATCTAAGAGAGCTTCCAAAAAAAGTCTTTCAAAGCTAGAATTAAAATGAATTGCTAAGTATACTGGACAAAGAAAATGCCTTTCTTCAGATACACGAGATTATTCATAAACTGAAATCTTTTAAGTAATTAGAATCAATGTCTTTTCTCATTATTCTCCCCTGATTTTATTTTAGTAGTCTTGATATGCAGAAACGATAACAATATTAACTATACCATTAATGTTAAATTAATTATTATTGTTATTCAATTAGTCTAGTCATATGCATAAGCGATAAATGGCCCGCCTAGATTAGCATTTGCTATCCGCGGGCCAAATGACATGTAATTTTACAATGAAAGAAAATAAAAATTAGTGTTGTTGTTGTTGTTGTTGATCAGAACAGCTTTTGAGAAAATATAATTTTTATAGGAAAAAATACATTATTGTTGGCACATCAACCTAGCTCAGGCTAAAATGGCTCCAAACTCGTAATGTAACTTACGTTAGAGTACTGATAACAATATATTAAATCAAACATCTAAAAGAAAAATATTTACGCTACATTTCGAAGTTAGTATAACACAGGAAGTTTTGTCTTGGCCGTTTTCTTTTGTTTTTCAGTCTACCCACTGATGGAAAGTGCAAGAGTGCAATGCAAAACTCGAGACTTTACTTCTTTTCGTTAAACAGACAAGTAATGCTGTTAAAAGAATTGCCGCTATTTTTCAATGTGTTAATCGATTAGTGGTAGGCGTAAAAAAAAGGATTGTAAAAAAGAAATGTAAAAGAAACAACGCAATAAATGTAACACGAACACGACCACAATACGAACGTTTTTGTTCTAAACCCAACTCACGTCCCATTGACTCTCAAGAACTCCAAATGAACTTATTGATAGTCTGGGGCGCTTGTTTAGGAAAGGAGCCGACAATTCGTAGAAATTGAAAAGGAAGAAAAGAGTTTTATTCGCGCCCCGATTATAAACGTACTACCCCTGGGTTTTGTCCGAGGATGGCGCGAAAGTAAATCAGACAGTAGTTCTTGTTGCTGAACGAAATAAGTGAAATGTGTGGAAGTGAAGAAGAAATTTCGAGAAGCGTTACGGCGGATTGTTATTTCGTTGTTGATGATCTTTCCCCATATTGGCGCAGGCTAAGCGATATCTTTGATATTTCATGAATAAGTCTTAAAATAGCGAATAGCTTAATTCTCGCCATTCCGATTGCACGCGTCCCACATACTACTTGGTCCTTACGACAAAGTTGGCCACAGCTTAGCGATGTCAAAAGATCGTTAATTTATGTTTCCTCTAGAGGTTCAAATTCACTTGAGATTTCGCACTACCAAAATCAGTCTTATACTAACAGCTAAATAGGCTTTATACAATGTGATTATAGCCTAGCATAATTAAGACGTTACATGTTCATGACGTCACTCGTAATCTGCGATCGTCACTCTTTTGGGTAGTTCTCATGCATGTCCACGCGGTGACTTCAGGTTCATCTTGAATTTCCATTCTCATAACAATCTCCCGTGGAGACAGCAATGATTCGTTGACTCTCAGTTTAGAATAGGATAGACAGGGTGCTGTCTGGCTCTTGTTTACTTACATGTAACACTTGTTTGGTTGCCTACCTGTTTGCAAAATACATGCTTGATAGATAAAAAAAAAATTGAAATCTGTCAATCATCTTGCCTCGGATAAACGTGAAATTTGCACTCATAGTAATTGTCATTACTATGTCAAGTCCCATTTGTTCCCAATGACCGAGTTTGTTGACATTTGTTGCAGTCCTGGATTACGCCTAATTATCGCCCCCACGCTTCTAAAGTCAGTAACGCGCTTATTTACTGTTTCTCTCTCTTTTATCAGGAACTTCAGTTTAGACAAGTGTTCTGCATCAACTGGGCTAATAGACCTCTACCGCATTCCATTTCAGTGCGTAGGAACAATAGCACAAGAGCGAGGTTGGGGTGGACATTTTCCTACATTTCCTGTAATTTTGTCAACCCTGACCTCGACTAGGTGCCATTGTTTGTTGAAATGCGGGAAAGTTCTATTAAACAAATGTGGTTTCTGTTTCCTCTGTTCCTCTCGCTGTAACCGAATTGAGTAAGTCAATACAACAATTAATCTTGGCAAACACGGGATGCTTGTTTAAAGGTAGTTTACACGCAAAAATACATAGGAAACTTTTAGTGCGAATGAATAGAAAACCTCTGTTTCATTTCAAGATTAACACAAGATATAACAGATGAGACAACAGATCTTCCTACATCTACCGTACATCTAGTAAGGTAAAATTGATGATTTCCTTGGGTTGTAAAACGACAGATGATGTCTTTGTTTAACAAATAGATCATGTCTGTTACAATAGGCACTGGGGCGGGGGACGGTACGACACATATCGCAGGAGTTGAAATTGTAAGGCATGGCAGATCGCAAGGTTGGGGGCACGGTACTTTAGCATCAGGCGAACAGCCCTGATTTTACAGAAGTAGCGGTAGAGGATTTGGCGAGAGTGAAAGCTGCAAGGACACCAGAATAGGGTTCTGGAATGCACATACCGTGTATGAATGGGTAAGCTGGTACAAGCACAGCAGAAAGGTGAAATTACACGATTTAAACAATGCCGAAAAAATTTTGAAATAGAAGCTACACTTACTTGAATTAACATTGATAAGCTATAGACGTACAATAACAAACGAAAGCATATTTTATTGTGGATATGTACAAAGTTAACTTAAATAATTGTTGTTACTAGCTTTGAGTATCTCTGAAAGTGGCTGGTGAATTTGTGTTTGGTGTGGAGGGTGACGCTATCTTCATACCACCAATCTGTAACAGTTTAAAATCCCGCAAAGTACAAGATTGTCTAAAATACAAAATATACAAACTATGTCTAGTTTCGAGAGGGATTGTCATTTCCAGATACTTGATACAGGAAACAACCTTCGACATTCTTTGTTATTAAGAATTATCTCTTTCGACGAGTCTTGTTGGTACTCAACCCTGACTCTGACACCGTGACACTCACTGGAAGCGAGAAGAGATGCTCTCCAAAGTATTTGGTTGCCAGGTCTCGTTTTGGGGGAATTTGCTGAGGGCTACCGCTTGATTTGAACCCAAGTCGCTTTGAAGAATGGGATGAACGAACATGTAGGTCTCTGGGATCGCTGAAAAGAGAACGTAATCGATCTCAGATAGGGTAAATATGGAAGACACAATCTGGACCTAACACAAGAATGTAATCACACCTTAGTGCGTTTAAATGGCAAAATATCAAATGAGAAAGACAGAAAAATGCTGGCAAAGAAGAGAGCAAGGTTCTGGAATCGGAGACACATAATACTTTAGGGACGCAGTTATGACACAGTGGTGAGCATGCCCAGAGTAACTGGTATGTATAGTTTACCTTTCTTTAGAGCTTTCAGGTGTTAGAAATATCTCTGATTCCTGTTGAATGATATTTCTCTCCACAGGTGTTGGTTGGTGGGCCAGGTCATATTCAATTTTCCGTTGCTTGGAAACACAAAATTTACAAGGAACTTCACCGTTCACTGGAATTAAAACAACATGAAAATGCTTGCTTGAAAAAAGTACTCATTTCATTACTGAAGTTTCAATGCTTTTAGAGTGCATGCCAAAAATCAACCGTAAAATTATCCTCACTGCAAAGTTACAAAATAATATTTTGCATTAACCCTTATGAGAGTTTGGCATAATGACAACACTATCATAACACTGTCCCTGAGGTTATCAGTGTGCCACTTTGAAAAAAAAAAAAACAGGGAAAATTTGAATATTTTTTGACCACATGCAAAGAAACTTTTGCCCCAGCTAGGCTGAATGCATAAATCTGTCAAGTAAACCAATGGTAAAGAGACATTATTTTTTACTGTTCACTAGGCACACAAAGTAAGGTCTTTCACTTTCAGTTTGAAAAAGCCTTTAAGCACCACACGATAGCTCCATTTTGCTGTCCTTGACTGGAAGGTTCCTTTTCATGGAACCAATATTTTTAGTGACATTTAAGAACAGGAGAAGTACCTGCTTTAAGAAATGAGTTAGGATTCCCTGTGTGCTTGGCAAAATCTAGAGGCGCATCACCCCTGGCATCTTGTGCATCAATGTCAGCGCCATGTTTAATGAGGCAACTCAGACATTGTAAATGAGCTCCTGATGCAGCCAAGTGGGCTGGAGTTGCACCACAACCTAAAACAACAATTCAACTAAACTTAATTCAAAAGGCTAGTTACATGTGTAACAGAAAAGGAATTAAAAGGGCTTTAATTATTATTTACCATCTCTGATGTTTGGACCAGCTCGATGCTCAAGCAGCCAGTGAACACATTCTGTAGCACCATGTTGTGCGGCCTGGAAATCAAAATCAAACAAGTATTATCATAGGCTAGAAAGTGTCAAAGAAGAAAACCAAAGTGGCAAACAAGTTGTTGCCTATTGTACATTACTTGATGTAGAGCCAGCAGGCATGAAATAACCTTGAAAAGTGATTATATCAAACATGAGAGACCATATTTCACTCTCTAAACATCCACAAGAGAGCTGACAACAGGATGTGCAGCAGAGCACCTTCAACATTTACTTCATAAATTTGCACCAACTATTTGATAGTTTTTGCTAAAATATACAGTTAAGAGTGATTACAACACTTGGGATGTTGCACCACCATTCAACAGCATTTCCAATTTTTTTGACACTTAATTTGTTATATATCAATTCCACCCAAAACATTTTTAATTAGTACCTCTTTTTTTGTATTTTCTGATTATTTTCTGCTAACTGTTATTTTGCACAGACTGCAATATGTGACAATCACCCAGGAAAAATGAAATAATAATAATAACAACAACAACAATAAATTAAATCAAACCAATCTGAACAATTTTAAACCAAATACAAAATAAAACAACAAGATGTACCATAAGCTATTTCATTTTCTGTGCTACATGCATGTAGTAGTCACCCCTGGTAGCTACCATCCTTCAGTTACACAGTCCCTTACCACGTGTAGTAATGATTTCCCAGATCTGTCCCTTACTTCCATTTTAGCAAGTCCCGAACCCAACAGGAACACCAAACAAGAACAGTTATTATTTGCTGCTGCAAGATGTGCTGGAACAAAGCCCACAGTGTCTCTAGAGTTAACGTCGACATCATTGTGAGCAAGCACTTTCAAGGCATCCAAACCACCTGCACTTGCGGCATAGTGGGCAGGTGTACGTCCTTGATCATCAACACAATTTACCTCCACATCATTCTCAATTAGGCACCTGAAGTACAGTGTAAATATCAAAAATATATGTTTTTTTTTTTTTGACAGGCCAAGTACCTTTTTATCACTGATATCCAATAACTACTTTTGTGAATAAAACTAATGAGGTACAGAACTACCATGCTTTTGGGGGAAAAACATATGTTTTACAGGGAAATCTGCATTTGAGACAAGTGGCCCATCAACCTGGTTCTTATCTAAAGTTTCCACAGCATGAGGCATCTACAGTGTAGGAGTATTCTACTCTCCCCTTGGATGGAGTGCAGGATTAAATTTGCCAGTACCATACAGGTATATCTGGGTGAAGAAAGGCTTTCCCATAGATCCCAACAGAATGCAAAGTGTAGTGCATAAACTGTTGGGCTACTGAAAAAAACAGTCAGTGTAACCGCATACCGCTGACTGCAGACCAGGGATAGAATTCAGACTGAGGATAAAATGCAGAGTGCAGACCAGGGGTAAAATGCAGACTGTAGACTACAGACTTTTGAAGTATATATTGTGTTACTTCCATTCTGGAGTGCTAACTAATAAACAGGGTTATTCAAGCTAATCATCTATCAGAAAAAGTCTGCAGTCAAGTTAGCCTGAATATCACTCAGATTAGCCTGGATAATGCTCCGGTTCACCTGTTTACAGTTAGCTCTCAATGATGAAATGTTTCAGTTAAAAATTCTACAGTCTGCAGTCTGCATTTTACCCTCAGTCAGTATTGTACCCCCAGTCCGCAGCCTGGATTTTATACTGACTGCTGAAAAACCTGTCAAAGCTGGGTTTAAAGTATTGAGAAATCAAACTTACTGAAAAAATACCCATTGGTACTATTACATTATATTCATACCTCAGTGCCATTGGATGATTTTTCATAGCTGCCAGGTGAGCTGGAGACCGTCCTTGTTTGTCCTCAAGAGCCATACTGCTCCCATTCGCAATCAGGACCTTCAAACATTCAGCTTCACCATGATATGCAGCTAGATGAGCACTAACTTGTCCATTTGAATCTACAACATTGATATCTGCGACATACTTGAGCAGTTCCTTCACCACATGTTTGTGTCCACCTATGCATGCTTCATGGAGTGGTGTCCTCTGCACACTACTACGTTTCATAGGATCTGCTCCTGCCTAGAGAGATTTATGATTCTCATTGCTCTGAATGAACTGTAGTTAGTACCCCCAACCCCCCTCCCCCCGTTAAGTTTTGATATCAAGCCCTCCCCAATTCCCAATCACGAATCCTCAAGTATCGTTAAATATTGTCATAAACTTTGGGAATTGATAATCGATTGATATCTTTGAAAAGGAATTATTGCAATAGCCGACCTACACTTATCACAAGTTAAGCGTTTGTAAGCTCATGAATTAAGGCTTTCATGTACCTCACTGACTTTCTGATCAAAACAAGGTCTTCCCGACCACATATCCCCTGGATATTTTATACAGACACCATTGGCAGGTTTGTTTTTTGCTACATTTACAAATCCGGATGACAGTGATTTTGAATCGATAGAAATGCAATGAACCCTTATTCCAGTTAAGCTCACCTTAAGGAGCTGCCTGACAACTGCAAGGTGCCCATATCCAGCAGCTCGGTGCAAAGCTGTCCTGTATGCGCGATGCCCTCCAGCTTTTTCATTCACATCCACATTTTTATCCAAAAGCAGCCTCGACACAGCAGTAGAATCACCTTGCTCAGCTGCTTCGTGCAACGGAGGCAGGGACAAAGTTACAAAGCCTGACGACAATGGCGGATTTAAATCTTCGCTCTTTATGCTGCAAGTTTCCGGTAAATCTTCTTCGCCAAGTTCGAAGTCTTTTCCCCGGCTTGCCGTTAACGATGTATATAAACTGAAATTACCTGTCCGTGCACTGTTTGCTTCTCTGACTGACATTGTTTCCCGGAGGAAAGATACAGTCTCAGGCTGAACTTCTGGTAGTTATTTGGTATCTGGAAATCGACGCCATTTTGTTTAATTTGGTTGGTTTCCTAGGACCCAGTCTTTCATCGACAGGCAAACATGTTTGACTGGAGGAACACCGCGGCAAACTCGATAGAAACACAGAACTATTCTAACATGAGCTGTTGATGCAATGATGGCACGAGTAAAGAGCATTTACATTTTGATGATCAAGTAAACAAGCTGTTTTCTTTATTTTCGTCGCGGTGTTTTCTAAAAGAAATAGAAAACATGTTTTGTCGAGTTTTGGTATAAATCTACTGGCGTTCCATCACGAAAGCCGTTCTCTAATTGGCTACGCTACTCACTATCTATTAAACAATTAGATTATTCGCTCTCGATTTCTATCGGGCGATAGTTGACTCGGGCGCAAATCTGTGATAGATAGTGAGTAGCGTAGCAATGTTTAGTCTCCTCCGCAGCCGTTTTTTGGGATGTCACGCAACGCTCCCCCTCGTTGCGTGACATCCCAAAAAACGGCTGCGGAGGAGACTAAGCAGTGTGCCCCTGTTAACGAAATGACAGCCGCTTCTTGGCGTTTTGGAAGTGTCTGTGAAGAGGATTTAGCAGTAAAGTTTTAAACGACTAGTAGATTTATACTAAAACAATTAGATTATTCGCTCTCGATTTCTATGCGTGATAGTTGACTATGGCTGCTGGAGGATTTATTTTGCTACCGGTCAAGCATCCTATTACAATCCAAGAACCTGGTTAGTCTAGCGTTCCGCTCCAAAATAACGCCTGCACAGCAGGCTATTTGTAGAATTGTAAACATTTCGGCTATCGGCCGAGTGATTCTGTTTAACTGCGATGAACCAACGACCTAATAAACTTACGATTCTGCTAGTTTGAGGGTAATACTAGAACACCAGAAGTTGAAAAATGCTTTCTTAGTTGGATGGTGTGATTTGTCTGCGTAATAAATGCGTCATTGCTTTTGCAGTCGTTTATGCACTGATTCAGATAATTTCGTTTCAAAATATTCAAAAAAGTTATAACTCTTGGAAGGTTGCGTCGGCCATATTTTGTATAGCTGCGTACTTATGATTATTTGTTGCGATGGGAGGGAGACATATTGCGATGTTAAAGCACAAGTGAAACAACAACAACACTGAACAACAACTTTATTTGTACTCACTCAGCTAAAAATTAAATGAACAAAAATGAGTTTGAAATAAAAAAGAGTACATGGCTGCCCGAGATGACCTTAATGGGCTAATAAGACGGGACAGCTATCCCCCGGGAGCCATCCTTGAAACTATGTCGTTGGGAAATAGGAGATTTTTTTTTTCTCGAAGTTATACCCGTTAATTTGCATTGCAGTGCAAATTAAGAATTAACGATAAATTGGCTTGCTCTCGACCAATGACAATGAAGACACGTAATCTTCCCAGTCACGTAATAAAGTGATAAATTTGCTAAGTCGGATTGTCTTCCATGATGATAATGAGCCTTCATCAGTGCCGAATTCGTTGTTCAACTTGTTCATGGTTCGAAAGCAGCATGCCTAAAATTGAAAAAAATGTATATGACTTCTATGAGGATGCGATGATTTAAGAAACAAAGTTAAAATGACTTTACAGTACTCCTTTACCTCCCCTCCCATCCCTCCCCCAGCCCGCAATCCCTGGCATGGCAACAAAGCATTGCGGGACAGCTTGTTATCATTTGACAGATGCTTTTCAGGAAAGTATATTTTCCAAAATGTCATTGGTTGAATTACTATACAACTATGTTTGCACTGTGCACAATTACAGGACGTACTCCTTTCAAGCTCTGTGGTCCTTTTCGGTCCTCTGTGGCCGGCGATATCACTTTTTTCAGCTGATGTTCATGTTACATGTAACTGCAAAACAGAACTGATTCGAAATCGTCTGTAATGCAGATCTTGATGTTTTTCTATGTTCTGCTTCACGTGAAATATGTCGAAAGTGAGCCGGATTACCCGCCTCTACCTCAGGGAAAGGCCTACACTTTGGACGACGACGATGATAAATGGAATTTAAACGGTCTTTCAAGCATTGCAAATGGTATAGCGCTAACATTACGGAGTCAGCCGCCATATGGTAAAGCTTTTATTCTTTTATTCTCTATATTACCATTAGTTTTCACCAAGCTAGCCCCGAGGTACGTCGCTGTATGGGATGAAATGTCCTTGAATGAGCTAAATCACCGTAGACAGACAGTGATGGGACAGATGAATACATATATATGTTTTTTTTTTCGCTAAGTGTGATTCTTGGCGATCGTCTGACCGTTAAAAAACCGACCACATAAAAAGGTTACCCCAGGATCGAGTAAACAAGTGTGTTTATAAACACTGTAAACTTGACTCGAAGCTACGATAAAATACAGTAAGCTTACGATCTGGAAAATATAAAGCGACATCTAACCTTAATGCTGCAACTCGGCTAACAGGTAAAATGAAAGGACACAAGTGAAACAGCGATCTCAGGAAAACAGAATTAGCTCAAAACAAATATAATGGACATTTTTACTGATGTCACGCTTTCCCAATTTCCTCTCATGAGAATCCGTTGCAAACTCGTTGAAATGTGTTACCCCAAACTTGTCAATTTTTAGAAGGAAATATGTGGTAAATTTATGTTTTTTAGGATTAGTTTAATGTGTTTGATGTAAAGTGCAATCGATCATTTTATGGAAAGTCAGGTTGTAAAAATTTTTAATATTAATTTTGTTAAATATTATTATAAATAAATATTGGCACATTTGGGGTCCCACATTTTCAAAAGTTTACATTTTTTATGAAATTGTGCTTATTTACTAAATTTTAATGATAAATTGAACTCTGGAGGTGTTTTTTTGTTGTTGTTGTTTATATGAAATATTCGGAAAATTGTTGATATTGTGTGACATCGTTAAAAGGGTGCATTAAAACAACTCACTTCACAGCCAAGAATGTTTTAAAATTGTACATAGTTTGAGACCACCTTGTGTGCATAGCTTAATATACACACATGGAGGACAGTTGGAGTGATCCTGCTTCTGATTGGCCACATAGAATTTGTTTTAATTTTGTGGTAGCCAACTCAGATTTTTTGTTTAGTAGTGGAGATCTACCTACCAACCTGCCCTCCATGAGTCTGTCAGTTTAAATTTTATTTCTACTGCTGATAACAGCACAGTCTGATGACCGCTTAGTGTGTTAAACTGGTGTAACTGTCATCTTACAGTTTCTATTTTTAATTCATTTCATGTATTTGTATTGAACACTCCTGCAATCAGTTTCAAGTGTGAAACCATTTATACTTTGCTTTATTTGGTACATAACTCCTTGTTCATGTGGGTACTCCTAAGTCCGATGTTTTCAGGGTTTGGGCCAAAACCCTGCGTGCTGGGTAAAACTGTAAGCCTTAAAATGCACCTGCAGCAAATTTATTGTTGTTTGATAACTTTAAAGACTGTAGAAACTTTACCATATTGCCGTTTATTAGCTAGCATACTAATCTTGAGCTTATATTGGACTTAAAGATCTTATGAAACCAAATAAGAAATAGGCCTAAATATAAGCTCTGTGGTATTGATCCAGGGATGGGGCCAAGTACTCTTCAGTTCATAATTATATACTTAACACTAAGTAGACTGGGAGGTGCACACAGTGGCCTCATGGTTAGTACTCTCGTCTCCATATCGAGCGGTCAGGGTTCGAATCCTGGCCAGCAACATTGCGTTGTGTTCAGATTGGGCAAGACACTTTACTCTCATAGTGCCTCTCTCCACCCAGGTGTATAAATGGGTACCGGCGAACTTAATGCTGGGGGTAACTCTGCAATGGATTAGCATCCCATCCAGGGAGAGTAGAAATACTCCTAGTTGCTTCATGCTACAGAAACCAGGATAAGCTCCAGCTTGATGGGCCACTCGGGCTTGTATCCAGACTTTAGCTACCTACCTCACCTAAGTAGACTAAATAAGATCATTTTCTTCAATTTTCGAAAGATCTTGTGAGCATTTTCTTAAGATGTCTGATAATTTATGAATCAAAATAGTCATTTGTGAACATTGTCTATTAAAGGTCCTTAGAACATTTTTGACGTTAATTCCGAAGTCTGGTAACAATGTCTTAGGGAGATCTCAAGATGTTGTCATTTACTCCATTCTAGCTGCTCACTATATCCAGGCGAAGAAGAAGGAAATATCTGATGCATACCTTAAGTTATTGTTAGACATTTTTGTATGGGTCAATATATTTTATACATAACTTTTCTCAGTAAAATGAAACTTAATGAAACACTGCTAACAGTTTATAACATAAAGTTCCATTCAAAACTGTTTGTATTTTCCTGTTCTTTGACAGAATTGATTGGAAATGCTTTGAGTAAGTCATTTGGTAAAGGAGGGAAGTCACCAAGCCTCTCTGAGGTACATGTATATTTTCACTTTTCAAAGGCACTTATTATTAAATATTTTTAATTAGATTTTTATCTCTTTTATATCTTTGTTTACTTAAGTGCAGTGACCTCTTGTGATGTTAAAGACAAGATTGCATAAGACAACAGGCAATGTGAAGCTCTAGGCACATAAATTTGTTCAAGCATTTAGACAAAGTTATAACAAGTATTGTGGTCAGAAGGTGGTAAACTCAATGCCTGCCAAAGCAATTACTAGATAAATAAATTGAGTTATAAATTACTACGGTCAAACTCAAAAAAACAGTAAAAGATGTCTGGAATGTTTATTGTGGTTGTAAGGCCCATTGCATCCGAGATTGGTTTGTGAAAATAGTTTTTTCACTAAATAAACATTACCCAAAACCCTCTTCGCTAGTGTTTATTAATGAGCTGTAAAGAGCAATTATCTAATTTTTGTATAACCAATATGTAGGATTTATTTTGAGACCTTGTGGAACAAAACAAATCTGTTCTGTGACTGATGGAAACTCAGTTGTTTTCTGTGGTTTCTGTTGTTGAAGATTTTGCTTGTGATTGTTATAACACAATAACTATTCCAGACCTATTTTAGGTATTTATGGTTTTGTGAGTTTGACTGTAAACTAAATCCTAGAGAAAAACTAGTCAGGAGACTGAAAAGAAACCACAATCTTAAAGCAAGATGCCATTCAGCCTCCCCATAACGAACTACCCACACTAAGATGAATATACAGAAAAATAAGGACAACCCTATGAGGTACATAATTTGTATTAATTATGCAAATTTCCAGGAATTTCTGCTCTATTTGATTTTCCTCCCAAAATTGCTGGAATTTGTGGTTGTCTGAATGGTTTGCATTCCAGAAAATATACATGTATAATATAACATGTATAATATACAATGATATGTAACAGTTTTCAGATTTTCCGGAAATTTTTTAAAGGAAATTTCTGTACCATTTACCTTTGTTTTGAAAGTTCCAGAAATATTACTTCTGTTTACAATAAATGGAAAGCACCCCTGTATATTATTTTGTACGTAATTATATATATGCATTAATTAAAGATGTTCAAGTTATACTTTTTAAGATTGCTTTTTTCTTTCACACTTAGGTGGTTGATTATGAAGTTCCCATGATAGTGTTAGCGTCATTTTCTCTGCTTGCTGCACTGGTTATTCCCATCGTTGGCCTTGTGTTCTGTTGCTGCCGTTGTAAAGGAAAGTGTGGTGCTTCTATTGATGATAGCAAACTCAAGCAGCATCCTACTAAAGAACGGATAGCTTACTCTGCAGGAATCCTTGTTTGTGCACTGTTTATTATGTAATTGCTCTTTAGTTTGTTTTTATTGTAAAATATTTTTGTTTAAGCTCGCATTCTGTGGACTGCCCAATTTCCACTCCAATTGGAAGTCTACATTTAAGTAAAGTTCTACAATAACATAATTATGCTTGAGTGAGTCTGTGTTTTGCCACTCAATCAAGTTCTTAATATGCAAGTTCAGTTTGACACGGCGATTAATTATTGATACTGTATGTCTGATATTGGTATAGGTAATCATATGGTTTCGAGTTCAATTTGGAATTAATTTGTACTACTGAGTTTTTCAAAAAGCTGAAATTACACGAGCCGCTTCAGCGAGTGCAATTTCAACTTTTTTAAAAACTCACAAGTGCTAATTAATTCCAAATTAAAAGAGAAAAACCGTATGATTACTTATTAATAATATTAACATGAAGACATTTGCGTGGAGGAAATGCCAGAAGATCTTTTTTGAAGCCATTTTTTCTCATTCAAGAAAACTTTTTTCAAAGTTTCCACACTAAATTTTTACCATCATTTTGCTTGATATCATTGGCTTAGAAAATTTCCTATTTTCTTTTAGCTAATCATAATCTAGGATATCGTTGTGTAATTTGCACTGGTGTTACACGTTTTGCACTGGTGTTGCATTTTCTGCCCTGGTATTACACTTGAACTGCACTGCTCTCAGCCAATCAGAATCGAGTAATTTTTTCTGTGTATATTATTTAATTAATATATTTATCCAACTTTGTTTTAGATTACGAAATAAATATATAAGACATAGAAAAATATTTTTCATAATGATTTTTATTTTAAACTTCAAGTATTATGGCACAAAAATAGATGATTTTCACTCTACAAAATTGCATCATGCTGCAAATTGTAACTTGATGTGGTTTTGCGTGAAGTATGATTTGTTCTTGCTGATGTTAATTGACTGTTAGTGTAACTCTCATTTAGTCTTGCAGGTATATTCATCTTAGCTTCAAGTGTTAGAATGAACAAGAGTGTTCCACATGCAAGAACTGTTTGGTCAGACTCATTTGCTGATATTTATACTTATACTGACAATACACTCAAGGTAATGGGTTATGTGTATGTTTACTGTAGATTAGAAAAATATATCTAGATAATGTTGTCATCCAGACATTTTTGTCATTAATGAGACTTAAGGCATTATATATATATGTACACTTGTATTTTGTTTTTAGTCTTAGAATGTCAAGGATTATTTCTGCACCTCTACCTTAAATTAGGCTTCTCTTTTACCATCTCTTTGCATTGTACAGTGAAATGTTTTCTTTTTAAATCTTGTATTGATATGCTGACATGTAATTTGTGTAAGTATTAAGTAAAAAAATTAAAAATATAATTATTGCAAAAAAAAACCTTTTATTAACGTAATTGATAACCTTGATTAGAAATTTTTTTTATCAATTAAGTAATAGCTTTCGGTATCCTACTTTCGGCATATTAAAAATCAACTTGATAGTGAGGCCTAGAGACACAAATGAGAGAAAGGAACAAACATTCAAGACATTCAATTTCCTTTGTTTTGTGTCCTGTAGGCCTGACTCACCACCAAGCAAAATTTTGAAATATTGAAAGCAGTCTATTCAAATGGTTAAAAGCCACTGACAGTTAGAAGTACAGTGTAATAGACTCAAGTGCAATGTTTCTTGCATGTTGTTTAAATTCCAGGAACTAAATCATATTGTATCTAAAGAGGCTGTTCCTACAGTTGATGTTTTGCTGGAGGATGTCATTGGTGAGTGTACAGGCTGACAACACCATTATATAGGCATTAATCAACATATGCTATGGCGCTGTTTTATGTTCCTGGTGTTCTTGCAGTTTCTTTATAGAGGATACTACGTGGCTGCTTCGAGATACGAAATTTATTAACAATAATTATTCCACGAGTGCACATTGGATATGAGATGGTAGATAGCCAACAAGGCACATAGCACTGGGTTGGCTATAATCATCTCATATCCAACAAGCATGAGTGGAATAATTGTGTTATTAAAAACGCCCCCAAAATATAGAAAACTTAACAAAAATAAAAGTAACATGGCCCCAAAAATTCATGCGTCTGCTTACCATATTTGTAGAGCATGATATAAATAAACAGTAGCCTCCATTTGGTGCGAAAATATGTCCACGGACATTATCTGTTCCGAGAAGTGAACAGTTTTCCTTGAGCTATGCTCTCTGAAAACTGTGAGCTTCGAGGGAACAGATATATACATTTAATGTCCGCAGACAAATATCAGAGCATATTTTTGTGCCAGATGGAGGCTATTATGTTTCTTACAATCCTTCAAATCTTTTTCGGAACATGCACAGTTTTGACGATTGGGAAATATTCTTGGATATTCCCCACTGGGGAATATTTGGTCGCGTGACGTGTTTAGACCAATTGCGTGCAAGCGAAAATATTTTTCAAGAAATGCAAAAGGGAGGCAGTACTTTGATAGCAAATAGATGGGCTTATATCCAGTGGGGCTTATAACCGGGGGGCTTTAACATGGGATTTTACTGTATGCCACAAACAGAGAAAAGTAGCCTGGCACATAATCATTATGAGACAATAAATTTAAATACTTTAGTTATATTGTTGAGAACCTCCAGTGACAACAACACAGTGTTCACAGTTTATATGATCTTCCACGGGACAATGGCAAACTACATGAATTATATACTTTTTGTACCTTTTGGCATTGTTCATGTATGCATGTTTTAAGGCCCACCTTTCTAGAAACATCTAAATATAGTACACATGAATACATGTACATGGTTCATGACAGAGGAGTTAACCCACTAGAGAATTTAACTATTCATTATATGTCGGAAGTTTTCACTCAGCTTGCTTCTCTTTTGGCATCAAATTTCTTTAATTTGTTGTAATGTGGAATAGGGAATATTAAATAAAAATTAGATAACTAAAGCGTTGACAAGGTTAAAAATAGCAAATGAATTTGATTAACATGATAATAGTTTTGAGTTTCCTTTAACAGCAATGGGCAGAGATGTAGTTATTCCTGTTCTTGAAAAAGGAGCACCTATATTTGGAAGACTTTATGACAATGTGAAGGACCTTGACAATGGTACATTGTTATTTCGTAATATATACAGTGTAATAAATTATACAGTAACTTCACACTGTGACCTCCCTTTGGCTTAATTATTTACTGGCATAAATTCTTTTTTTAATAGCCATGTTATAAGCTCAAAATAGACCTGTGGGTAGATGTTTCTTGTTTATTTTACTTTGGTTTAATAAATATTTCTTTCTTTCTTTACGCTTTTTTTTTTGTAACAAAACCAGTTTTTTTGTGTTTACCATACAATACTTCAATTGTTTACCATACACAGTTTAAATATCTTTGTGTATTTATTTGATTTCAAGAAATAAAAATTTTAAAATAATAGATCAGGATCAATCTGAGTCTGTTGTAATGGTCATGATCCTGTACACATTTCTATATAGCTCTTTTTTTAAAAGTAATATCAAAGTCATCCTCAATGGTGACAATCTAATGGTCACTTTAGCGCACTTTATCGTTCTGTTGTATTGATTATAACCATTCTGTATTGGTTGACTCTTTTTATACTTCATGACAAAAAGTTGTTCTTAGTTGGCGTTGTTGAGCTGAGTCAGCTAATAGATGTACCAATTAGCAGCACATGTTCAGGCTGCATGGCCATTTTCAGTTGAATAGAACTGCACAAATTTCAAAGCAATCCTATGAACCTAAGTACATGTAATAAACTGATCATGACTAATTATGATAGAAGGGAAAAATGAGCTTATCCAACTGAAACAATGGAAAAGAGTTGATCCCAAAAGAAGGTCTCAATAGAACACAGCCAAGATATATCAACAGTATATGTCAGCTGCAAGTGAGTGACGAATGTGTTTCATTAGGCCATAGTGATTGGATAAAACATGACTTTCTTATGGTGCATTTAAATGGGTAGTTTTCTGGATTAACTTACTAACTTACAAGCTACCTTTTATTTGCTATAAGGGTTGCCAAAAGTACTTCTTGTAAAAATATATGGGGATCATGCTAAATCTTCTAATTTTTGATATATTTTATTTATCCTCAGCACTCAGCCAGTCTGTGTACCTTTTTGTTGAAATACAAAGCACAGTATCATCACTGAAGTCAACAAGTAACAACATTCAACTTGAACTAACAGCAGCACAGAAAAATTTAACAGATGCTCAAGACAAGTGTGAAAAAGATGGAGGGGGAAACACATGTAATGAAATTCCTATCGGCAATGAGCTGACAACTGAAGCAAACTTCACCAAGGTATCTAATATTAGGTTACATTTTTTGTTGTTGATAATGAGTAAGTCAGAAAAAAACACTTTTGAGTGTGGTATCACTGTACCATTTGGATGTGATATTTGCAATGATGTTTACTCATTCTCCAGGCTTGCCAAAATACTGTACCTCCAATTTTTGAAATATACAGCAATACTTTGTGAACACTGAAGTAAGATGATGTTATTTAGTCTTTCCTTAACAGGCAATTTAAGGGTCTTTTCGGCTACAGCTACATGTATGTTTTATTTCCTCCTTAATTATTAGGTCCCTAATATTACTGACAACCAAAGGAAAGTAGAGGATGTTTTGAAGACAAATTTAACAGATGAAGTTGTAAAGGTTAGTTTTCTCTTATATTGGACATAAATAGTGTATTACTAAGCTAGTATTAAAGGGGGTACATACAAGATTTCATGGAGTTCACAGTTGTGATTTTATTTTGGTAAAGTCATTTCTGAGTAGACCCTGATTTTTCTCACAAGTTGACATCATGGTGCATTACTTCCTTTGCAATGATATTGGCAATGATACAAAATGAATCAATTCACATCTTTAGCTGTGCATTGATCATCAGGTTATGGTGCACTTGGGAAGTTTGTGAGAGCCTTCAAGAAACCAAAGAGTTGCCTTGCCTGCACTTCAAGACACTAGGCAACTGTTATGCTTCTTTTGTGCTCCCCAAACTTTCTGGTCCATACGTGTATCATAACTCAATGATAATGCACCCTAAGGTATGAATCAATGTTGTTTAGCAGTAAATGTACACTCTGTCGTTGGTTGCTTTGGCTGTGTCAGGAATGGCAGATAGAAGGGGAAGAGGGGGGAGGGGGCTTTAGATGGATGGGGAAAGATATTGAATTTCTTGTGTGAAAAACATGATGCTCATTAGAGAGAGTCAGGGAGTTACTGGCTTAAATTATATCAGGATCTAAATCTTTCAATATTTACAACTGTTACAATTTATGTGGTGTAATATAAAGTCCTGAATTCCTTATTAGTAAGAGTATTTCTTATGAGCTATTGTTAGTATTTGTGAATGTCATTGTACATTTCAGGGTAATGATTCAGTTCACAACATTCCTGAGAAAGTTCAGAACTTGACAACAAATTTAACTAATGGTATGGATTGAATTTTCACATTATTGTTGGTAACTGATTTCACACATTACACATCAAGTGTCCTTAATTAGTAAAGGGATGTTTCCCCTTGGTAAGCTGTAAGACCGACATCATGATGATGATGATGATGATGCATCTGTGTACAAATTCCTCTTGGTTGTTGTTGCTGTATTAAGTTATTGATTTACCAACAGGCTATTACAATGTCATCATATGCCTATTTTGACATTCTGGGTACATGTACAACCAAACTTAATTGGAGTCGCTCAGGTGGTCAAGTTTGAGTTACTTATGACTTGTGACTTGTGCCTCATTCGATATTACCATAGTGTTTAAAGTGAATTCTGCTTATTATGTTCTAGTGCACATTACGTGGTGTCTGGCCTTCACTAGTTTGAGCATCAGACTCTGTCTAGCTGTAAAAATTACTGTGCAAGGTTCAAAGTCACATTTCCTAGTTTGTGTTACCTTGACTGCTCACATTGTCAGTAAATTTGTATTTCTAATCAATAATTTGTATAATTGTCAACATGGTGCATCCTCATGTTTTGAAACATTCGGCACAGGGACCAAAGACTCGTAAGAAGAATCTTTCTGTTCCAACTACCGAGGTCCTTTGCCTTATAGTCTACAGGCTCTGAACCTGTCCATGGCTTGTTTATGTGCCAAGTGATACAGAGCTCTTGATTTTGATTTTTGCTGGTCACCTCTTCACTCCACTTTTTTGTCTACAGAGTTTCAGAATTTCACAGATAAAATAAACAATGTGCAAGGAGATGTACTAAAGCCTCTGGAAGATGACATCAATAAGGTAATTAACAATTATCCCTAATAAGGTGTGGTTATTAAATAATTAGCATCAGTAGGTTAAATAAAAACGATTGTTCTTAATTTTTGATTTACGGTTTTATCTGCAGTAATCAATTTAATCACTGATTAGACTGAATTCTTGAATTATTGCTAACCAACAGTTTAATTATGGGGTGGGTGGGTGGATAGACGGATGGGTGGGTAGGGTAACATGAGTGGACAGACGGCATCGACCATGGCTTTCTTTACTTGGTGATGTCCATTCTCACCCCCGGCTTAAATTGCAAAGTGCATTTTTTCTTTAGGAAAACACATTACATAAATTAGTGCATTAGAAAGTGTAATATTGACTTCATTTTTCTTGCATTTAATAAAAGTACCTGGTGCACCAAAGAGACCCATACTGCCAGAGTTTACTTAGCTTCAGGGTGGAAGATAAGAAAATAGTCTCCTGGCTAAGATTTTCATCGAGCCAGTCACCAGTTTTTGCGAGAGACCAGGAACAAAATTTTCGTCCCCAATCTTTTGCCACGCCTTGAATGCAGGGCTACCAAGCCTCATGTTTACTAGATGGCGGACATGGTACATGGAAAGAGAACACACTAAACAAGTTCTCAAAACAAGATTTTATTTCAATTACTTTACTCATTATACAATGTAGTGGCACCGATACTCAAGGTAGTCAGGAATTTATTTGAAACTTTTCATTCAGACAGTTCAATATGGTTCCGATATCGAATGATTGCAAGTGCATTACAACCTAAACACCATTCGCTGTCCTTTACCAAGTGATTACCTGCCATAATCCAGCGGGCGATCACCTTGTTTTTTAGCTGGCGAATTTTGCTGGCAGCGGGCACTTAGCGACAACATTGAGTAATGCTACTCTCCCCAGCTTATCCCCAGCAGGAGTTGCTCAAACCATTGTTAGATGAATGACATGTTGATGAATGACATGCCTCATGTTTTTCTCAATAGTACATTCAGGATGAACTTAATCCAATCAGAGATGACGTGCATGAGAAGTATCTTGGTCCGGATGGAATGCTGACCAAATATGATAATTACAGGTATGTGTTGGCTGTAGATGCTGGAGTGGGCCTTGTAAAAATTATCTGATGGTATGTTTTTCACATGCATCAGATTCTTTTGCACAGCTACCATGTGCTGTATGATAAAAAAATTTAAGTTGTAACTTTGCTGACCTTTTTACCCTCTAGGATAATTGTCTTGCCTACGGTTCTCACTCTCTCTTTCATCTTAGGAGTGAAAAGACATGGCTATATTTTTGGCATAGTGTTAATGAAGACGCATAATTGAAACAAGATCTAGAACATACGTGTATACATCAGTGTTTGTTTATCCTATCCCCCTTGCACAAAAATTTGGCAATCAATGTGGAAACCATCAGATTGTAACAGTTGAAATTAAGATGATGGGAAGCCTGGGATTGAACTACCTATACCATTGGCCAAACATGCACTTTTACATAAACATGCAATTTTACATGAAATTTATAAGAAATTTGTGACAAACTGTTTATGTGGTAAAGTTCAACCCAATATTATTTGCTGTTTCCTTATTTTTCTCCAGGCATGTGATTTTCATTTTAATAGGAGTGCTGTCTTTAGTGGATGGCCTGTTGTTAGTACTTGCTGTGATGTTAGGATTGTGTGGCTCAACGAGGTATGACACACCCAACACCAGAAGTAACATTGCAGACTTGGGTGGAAGGCTTATGATTGGGTAATTGTTTTATGTTTCATTTCAAGTTACTCTATGGTGCAATGTTGAATATAGGATATGTGCATTATTTTGGATGTGTGCTTTGAACATATTCAACTTTCTTGTAGCAATATCTATCAGGCCTTATCATCTTTGAGGAACTTGATATACTCATATTGCATCAACTATATACGTTAATGTAAAAAGCCCTGGCCGGGGACACTGTGTTGTGTTCTTGGGCAAGACACTTAACTCTCACAGTGCCTCTCTCCACCCAGGAGTATAAATGGGTACTGGCGAATTGTTCGGGAAACCTAACAAATTGCTGGGGGAGTGACCTGCCATGGACTAGCATCCCATCCAGGGGGAGTAGAAATACTCCTAGCCGCTTCATGCTACAGAAACCGGGATAAGCTCCGGCATCTATGAGCCGTTTGGCTCCAGGGCTTCACGTTTCTTGGGTGATATGCCTTGGATCATAACAGCCATACATTCTGTACATTCAATCAGTTTCTATTTTTTTGTTTTGTTTTTAGAGCTGCTGGCCTGTTCTTCTTTTCTGCATTTCTCATCAATTTTCTGGCTGGAATTGTTTTCCTTTTGGGAACAAATGTTGCAATACTTTGTGATGGCTTGCCAGATTATAAACTGCTTCAAAAGGTAAGTTCATTTTGATTTCTTTCAGAGCTCAGTAGTCTGAATTAAGCAAGGAGAGATAATTTATTTTGCACAATGGTCAATGATTATAGTACTAACTGTATCGGAATAATTATTTAAATTACTTGTTAATTGACGTTCTTGTTATGGCACAGCTTAAAATCATCTAAAACCGGTGAAAGTTGAAACAAATCGTAGACCTTTTGGGAAAGGTGAAAATTTTTTTCAAAATAAATGTCATCATCGTTGATATTTGTTTTGTTTCTTTAATATTGTAACTAAGAATGGATGGCAGGGAAGTTAGAAAAAGGTTTTGGTTAAGTTTTAAAAGTTCAATTTTTCCACACATACCAAAAGAGGGTGAGACCATGCAGGGCTTTTCAGTTTGATGTCTTAACAAAGAACCTCTTTTTGTTATTCTAAAGACTATAGATGACCCAAACATTATGGGAGATTACGTATTGGCACAAAAGCTACTCAGCGATGGTCGTGTTCCACTGACCATGTCTGGAGTGCTTGGGTAAGGTGTAGGTTATTGAACTGAAATACTGTAAAATTTTGATAAAATCCTTTCCTCCCTCCACCCGAAGATAAGCACTCCCAGACCTCCAATATGTCAAACTTGAAATCCAACTCAAAATCCTGGCTCACTACTGGATGAATCTAGACTGCTTACAGTCCAATATTTCCTGTTTGATCCTCGATTTTATTGGTATGCATGCATACAGCTGTAGTTCAAACAGCTGCCATCTTGGTTTTATGTGGTTATCCACAGGGAGGTGGTCATGTTGCATAGTGTGGGCTGGAGAGGGGGGTTTGGAGTGGTAGACGTCTCTTCACCTGACTCAAAAGTGAGCTTGCTCGCAGGCTACAGGTGCTAGGAAGCCGCTCGCACATGTGACTCAAAGGTGAGCCTGCTCGCAGGCTACATGTACTGGGAAAAGCCCTGGAACAAGGTTGACATTTGACAGCCATCTGAGGTACATGTACTTATGCCTACAATCTCCAACACAAGGAAAAAAGGGGACAGTCAACAGCCTAATACTGTTGTATGGTCTATAGCATCTCTCATTTAATACGTGCTGTGCTTTAGTTTACATTAGACCAACAGTTAAGTCAGCACATTTATGTAATATGATTACAGTAATTTATGACACCTTAAATAATGTTTTTATTTCTAGCGATTGTTCCAAAAATAATGCTCCTTGGGATGTTCTAAAGATGGATCATTTGTACAATCTCTCGGATGTCCTCAACTACAAAGATGTAAGTTTCATGTGCATATTAAAATTGTTAGGGACTGCGTTATTAATTAAATAACTTTGATGGTGATTCCGGGGAAAACATCAAGTATTCATGCTACTTTCAATGCAACATAAGCTGGTTGCGTGAGGCGCTGACAATCAGCTGGCTAATCTACAGTATGATCCCGTATGTGTTCCTCAGCTGCATTTCACTGTTCAGGGATAGAATGGTAATAACATTAGATATTATTACATAAGGATGCCTACCCTGTCGTTAGTTTAATTATTGCTATTAGGATGGTTATTTCGAGCTGCTGCAGTGCAGTAAACCACCTTAAATTGCATGCCTGGGCTATTGTTGCAAATTATATGTCGTGCTCTTGGCTATCCCTCGTTTAGGTTGAGGATGATAGTCTTCATATTGATCAGTGGTGTGTCTACAGGTAGCAAAATACATGTAGGAGTATGTGAAGATGGGTCAATTAATTAAACGTTGTTTTTGATTTTTTAAAATATATATGGAGTCATTTCTGCAATCTGAATTATTCCTTTTTAGCAAATTCCTCCTATAACTGAAGTGTTTGCTGAACTCAACAAAACTGTTGGGGATACTACAGTGTTGTCAGATGAAGCCAAGAAAAGCATAAATGATTCATCAGATGCTGGTGTTCAGGAAATTAACTACACTCAATATAAGGAACAGGTCTGAACATTTAAAAGTTATTTTCATCATAAATGACGTTGGGAAGTAAAGATAGACAACAATATTACAGTAATTTTATGTGGCCGTGCTCATGGCCGGGAGGGGGATGGGATGGGGGTACTCCACAAAGCTCTATAGCTATATGGGAAGGCTCCACCCTGAGGTCCAAGCCCATAACCTTTCCTACACCTTTTGAACAGAAAATGTACCCCTTTCGTTTACCTTTAATTGAAAGAGGTACCCCTTTCACATACTAGAATGTCTTTCATAACTGAAATGTATTGTGAATAAATTGCCAAAAAAAGGCTTCTTGTCATTTTCATGTAGTGCCTATAAAATGAAATGATACAGCCATAAGGTGCATCTTTTTGAAATATTTGATTAAAGGCCCTTTAAAACAACTAAATGACAGATTTCCCTGTAGACCCTTTCATATACCTCAACTTGTGAAATCTCTGACATTTTATATACCTGGAGCCATGAAAATGGTATCCCTTTTGGGCAGAGCCTCCTCTTATAGGCCATTATGCGGAGTACCCCCCCCCCCCCCCCGTGGACTCTACGATGAATGGACTTAACAGGAGTGAGATGGATCAACAGATCAAATACCTGACAAAGTTAAGGGCCTCAAATAGAGGACTAGGAAGAAACAGACATTCAAACAGAACTCAGCGAGACTAACAAATTATTATAAATAGGTGGACAGCGTGACAGAGGAATGCTAATTTAGATAAACTAATAAATAATCAAACATAACAATTTTCCAATATGAGAATGCAGTTATGAATCAGTTACAGAGGAGCATGATACCGGCAATACAGCAAGTGTCGCCACCTTAATTTTCACAGTAATAAGAAGAGTATAGAGACTAACTAGAAGAGGAGAAATGAATATATTCGCGTTTTATTTATCAGGTGAATCAGCCCATCGTTAAAGTTCCTCTGCCGTCATTTGCATCCAACGTCACTAAAGCTGCTAATGCAACGAAAGGTGTCAGCCAGGTACAATAATACAGGGTGACTATGGAAACAGACTGTGTGGGTTATTAGGTTTTGACCTCATCTGATGTAAATCACAGGCTCAACTTGCAGTACTGTTGTTACTCAAAACAAGATTTCAGTAAAATTGATGACTTTTTTGTTGTACGATGAAATGGTTGTGTTAAGCTTACATTGTAGAAATATTCAAAAAGATATTCAGTCAGTGACACAGGGTAATTGAAAAAAAAAAAATGCGAGTTCTCCCGACAGTTCTTCCCTAGACAGCTCAGCACTGTCAATGGCTGCTTTAAGTCTTTCTCGTATAATGGAAATGGAAATGGAGTAGTTCAAATTTTATGCCTGGCATTTTTTTTATTACCATTCAGATACTGTCTACCAAATATAAACAATCAGAAGTAATAAAACGTGCTTTACAAGGATAAAATGTCAAACAATGATCTATGTTTCATGCATAATCATGTGGCATGCTTAAAAAACGAACAAAAGCAACGAGAAGACAAAACCAATGGTTGAAAGTAATGTCACATGAAACCCTCCAATTTACGCTTAAATGTAGTGGAACTTAATTTTGTTGCTTGACATGTGATCGCCTCAGAATGTCGAATCATATTCCACACACCAGATCCCCTGCGTAGAAGTGACAATAAGGGCTTCGAAAATGTTGATGACCCAAGTCTTTTGTTTTGTGTTAGGGTGCAGTTAGTGATCAGTTGACGGATACAGCAAACAGGCTTGAACATGTTCATACAACAGTTGTTAAACCAGCTCAGGAACAGGCGGTGAGTTTGTTGCTAGTCATTGTTTATGTGTTGCTCATGTGAGTCCTAAGGACCTTGTTAATACAGATGCATAACCAGATGGTTTAAAGGGAATCTTGGCTAACAAAAAACAGGTTTGTCCCAGATCACAAGCTGGTGTTTGTGTGAAAATGTTTCAGTAATTTGAAGTGGATATTTGTTTGCCTATAGGTGGAATGCTGTGCGTTTACTTTCAGGTATTTTAGGATTTAAAATTTCCCGTATGCCGCCATGTTTATTTTTGCAAAGCTTGATGGGAAATTATGTGATTGCGTGGTTGGATGTTTTTAAAATAGAGTGATGTGTGAATCTAGAGATATAAAAGTGCTTTTAATCGTTCATAATTCATATTTCAGATGAATGTGTTCAGTTACAACGAGAAATCTTCGGTAGACTCCATATTGAGATCTCTGACCGCGCAATGACGTCATAAGTTACCGTAAAGTAAACATGGCGATGCCCAGGGGTTTTAAACTGAAAACTAAACACTTCGTATTCGAACCACTTACAGAGTGAGAGATATCACCCGAAAACCCCAGAACCAGTTAAAGAGAACCATTAGGTATACTTTGGAACTAGAAGTGCTTTTAAGATTCCCTTTAAACGTTGCTATTATTTTAGTGGCACCTTAATGGCGAAAGGAATCAGCACCATGGGCAGACATTCATGCAAAAAGCAGTTATAATTATTAGACACTTATATCTACCTACAACAATACAAGAGTTAAGCAGTGTGAGTGACATTTTATAAAATGTACGCTTGTCTAAATACTACGGAATATCAGCTACTTGTAGTTGTGTAAAAATAACACCCAAATGCAATAAATTTACAGAAGAAGATGATTTGAATTAAATTTTATTATACTGCCTTATTACTACCCACGACACAGGACATCCATCGGCCAAAAGCGACTAAGCTCATAATTAGAAATCTGTTTTCTGAATGTTTCAATGGGGGAAAGGCCTTTGACTTTTTATTTTGGTTGTTACTTTCAGGTTAAGCTGGGGCAGCTTACAAGTAACCTTAAGCAAATAGGAATTGCTATTGAGGTTTGTAGTATCAGCGACAGTTATTCAGCAATCAATTTCAACTGATTTATCAGTTGGTCAATAAATAAATAAATGATAGTGCAGTAGGGCTAAAAGTACAATTGTTGTACTGGAAATACCTGGCTAAACTGATTAACATTGATCATTTTGTTAGTTTTTAAAGTTAGTTTTTAAAGTTTCCTCTCTTGAGATGGGAAGAAAATCAAATATGTACATATTATTACATTAGTTCGGTGAATCCTTTCGTACTGCGCACTCTCGAGAGTTTGTTTGGGTTGTTTGTTTTTTTCATGTAAGACATCACAAAATGTAAACATTTCGTAAATACTCACATGAAGTAAATTCAAAGTTTCAAAACAACCTCCATTACGGATGCGAAGCTTTTTGCTTCGTTCTTTGTCATATCACTTGATGAAACAACTTCGCAGCTGTAAAAATCACTGAAGCTGTCAACTGGAAAAAGGATTTGAAAGGCCTCAAAGATAAGGTAGGTGGTTTGTAACGAATGACATCGATTTGCATTCCATCGTGTGAGAACTTATGATGTTTATAAACATTAGGATGTTGAGACTGCGCAGTACAGACTGGAAATCATCTTTAAGCAGACCCTATATTAGGCAGACATCCTGTATTAAGTGGATAGTGATCCAGTGAGTCCACAACTTTTTCACCAGGGCTGGGTTTTTCAAAAGCTTGTAAACGCTTACCTAGGATTAAAAGCTAACCAAAGTATTAATTTTTCTTTTATAAAACTGTTTGTCACTGGCAATGTCTTGTGTAGTTTGAGATTTTTCAATGCAAAGCTGAAGGAAAACAATATCTTAAACAGAAAACCTCGTAAATCCTGGGTTAGCGTAATCAGTCTTTGAACAACCTGGCCCAGATTTTCTGTACAACCAACCAGTATTAAGCGTACACCTCTGTTAAGCTGACTCTAACAAGCAGGAGTCCCGTGGGTGTCCGCTTAATACAGCATTCGACGTACATATCACATGTCATCCTTAGTTTTGTATTTTTTTCGTAATTTTGTTTCCCTTAATACTGATGATAGTAGTTTCTTTTGGTGTAGGATTCATTTCAAGGAATAATCACAGGTCTGAGTGATGCGGAACATTTTTTGGCAAATGAAGCACTTTCAATTGCTGCGAGGGTTGGTATAACTTTTTCAGAACGTATGTCGTTTAGAATGTAATTTGAAGGTTTTCTGTAAATTTAACCAGAATAATTGAAAATAAAGGAGGAACGAAGCTGGGAGTTATTTGAACGTGATATATGGTTCAGAATATGTGACATGATGGCATGATGGAGTCGCTTAACGAATATCTGTGGTGGAAACTGAGTACATTATTTGGACTTTATTTGTTGCCAGGGAGTTACAAAGCACTGGGACACAGTTTTTGGAGATGTGGATTCGTTGTTGGCCCACGTAATTCATCAGGTGAAACTTAAGTAACAATAGCAACGTAAACATTCAAATGAAATGACTACTTTTACATTCTCATTACTGCGACCTTTGATACTGCAGAGTAATATGCTCATTTTTTCCTGTTTTAGCTTTCGGATATGATGTATTTTGTGATTTAGGGGGTCTCATGATGTTCTTGTAAGAATCTAAGTTCACTGTAGCACTGATAACTACGAACTCTCCTATATTCCCAAATACAGTTGTATTTAGTGATACCGTTCAGCATGTAAGCATCATTTTCATGGCCTGCACTCTCATCAGTCGTATGCCGTAGGCATATGCGACAATTCTTAGGTTTTGTAAAGGCAGTGTTCTTCCCATTGTGGGAAGGTGTGATACTTTTTACTGGTTGCTACCAATTTTGGTCAATATAAGGGCTTGCAAACTGTTCAACCAGTATCATTACAATGTGGTGCAGGATACTGAAAACAGGAAAAAGAAATGTCATAAATGATATGTTTTGATTGTCAGGTTCGGTTCGATGTGGGACGATGTGAGACCGTGTCTAACATATACCGTGGGCTCACTGGCTCCCTATGTCGTCATTATGCAGCAGGAATGGTATGTTAGGTTTCATGTACAGGAATTTTATGACTGGCCTTAGCCCCTGACTGTTCAGCAAGAACTATCCTGTGACCAGTAATAGCTTTTTGTTCTTGCATGTATGTCAGGGTGGCCTAACATGGTAGTTATTAATTTGACTAATCATTTTTTTTTTTTTTTGGCAAGAACAAAAAGTGGCACTCGAGCCATTAAACTGACGTTCTTTCCACATTTTGACGTCTTCTGTGAGCTATTACTGAACAGACGCTGGACAACATGGAATCTATTTGTTTTATATGATAACGAAACAAAAAAAAAAAGTTAGTGGCGTCATCTATACGTCTGCCGTTCAATAGATCATAAGTAAGGACCAATCAAATCGCGAGAATAACTTAACATAATAATATATAATACGTGTTTAGAAAGCTAGTTGCATTGTAATCAGCATCTATAAAATTAGCCTAAAATACTATAGTCTTTTTATCAACCTGGCGGAACCTGGTGACAAAAAGACCAGCTCAGGCAAGTGTCAGTGTTCAAAAACTATCTCCTGCAGGCATTCTAACTTAACCTGATTAGATACGTTTTTAGTAAGATATATGTAGCAGTAACTAAGCTCTGGCCTGGCTCCCTAGGGGCAGACAGGTCAAAAAAGGTAGCCACTAGGGACGAGCCTGTTCATTGGTTATCAAATAACAAGGGATGTTTATTGTTGTCATTTTTCAGAATGCCTCTTGGGTTGCATTTGGACTTTGTGCCCTATTTCTTGTTATTTCTATCATCCTTTGTATGAAGGCTTCCAAGCATTTCCGACGGGTCTCATTTAGTGGAGAAAGTGATGAACCAGGTTAGTCCATTGTTTAAACAAACAGACTAACAAATTTACAAACAAACATTACCGCAGGAATTTAGGATTATTTTTTCATCAATCTGAATTAAAAATTAAAATTGAATTAGATATACTCTAAATCTGTATAATCTGGAAAAATTGGCGAGGCTTGCACATGCAGTTACACTGAGTTGTTGCTTTTTATTTCGCAGTGTGTAATAATTGTACATAACTCTGTAACGTGTTTTAATAGTCTTGCACACAACTATGAATCAAAGAAGTAGTTGAATCATGAAATTGTTCTCTCATGTAATCAGTGGTAGTGCTGTGGTGATTTTGATAAGCTATGGTCACAAGTCGGGTAGAATCAAAGTAGCTGATAGCACATTTATTCTTGAGATGAAAATGAGAAAAACAAACATGAATATGATCCTGATGTCAAGACTTGCAATTCCCCCTCATCAGGAAAATCCAATCACAAGGAGCTCATCTTTCTGCCTGGCATTGATTTCCATAGATATGCTTCAGTTAATGTTTTATTTAAACTGTATGTGGTTCGTTTCCATCTAGTTAAATTCAGTTTATCCCTGGTCAATAATTATTATTGACTAGGAATAAACTGGGAAAAATAGAAAAAAAATATTATTAGAAGAAAACGAGTCACGTATAGTTGAAATCAAAAATTAACTTGTGATCCAAATTTCACTACAACAACATATAGCTTTGGTAGAATCGAACTTGAGAAAAATTAAGAACCGATCACGCTGTGCGGACCTACGAAACTGTATTGTACGAATTTACGGTTTCTGCATGTCTTAGCTAAAAATATTACCTTGCAAACTAAAATGTCGAGGTGCCCATTGCGGAGGGGAGGGATGGAGGCAGCCCTCTGTTTTGATCGAAGACCAAGCGATCTAACCTGGATGAACACTTTGTTTTTTTCAGGAGAGGAAGAAATGTTAGAATTACCGTGGATGGACGAAGTGCCTGGGCAGAAATGAAAGCAATGTAAATCTTCATTAGCTGTCTAGGACACGATGTCACCTCAACACCGCCAGCGTTAATTTCTGAGTACATGAGAGCCATAGATAAACCATCCCAACAAACAGATCAACGCATTCATGAAGCTCACTTGCCTAGTATTGTACTACGAATTGTTGTAATTACGACTGTCCCCGCTGTTGAATGAGCATACTTCGAATTCAGATATGTCTCATTCTGTTGCGCAGTAAGTGGAAACATGAAGGATTCCGTTAGAATTTTGTTTGTACATGTAAGAAGTGGACTAAGCTGTGTAGGAATAGACTTGTATGCTTTTTCAAATAGTTAAGTCTATGCTAGGAGACCCAGAGGCCGATAATTGGTACAGAAGAATAGTTTGCGAAAGCCTGTGGTAAACCATCACTCGCACTCACTCGTTTCGTTGATGCTAATGTCTTCTTGATTTGCCTCTGGGTTTCTGCGGTTTCTGCTAGAGGAAAGGAGGTAGATATCCACAAATTATAATGAGTGAGGTGGATAATTGTCAGTACCCTTTCGTAAAGGCCATGTTTCTCAATCGCGTACGTCAGGAGTTAGGGAGACATCATCACAAATTTGATTGTTCTTTTGAATAATTATAGAATATTAGATAACAAATAATCATTAAAATATGACAAAATTCTTCCAAAGCTTTTATAGAAATGGTGATGGAAGTGAGACGGTTAAGGGGTTTTGTAAAATTAAGATTTTACTTGTGAGTAGAAGTAACTACTACTATTTTTAATTAATTAATGAAATACTTTATTTACACTGCAAAAAATATAGATCAGCTGAATTTTTAAAAAGCCAACACGACATAAAAAAATATATCAAAAACGTTTCTCTCAGTATTTTATTAAACTTTTATCCACTTAGTTGAGAGATCCCATTTACATTCTAACAATTCTGTTTTGTCTTGTTTATTCCTTTAAATTTTATAGGAATCCTCCTACGATGTAACGTGGAATCTTTGTTTACAATATTTTCCTCATTATCATAAGCGATCCAGTTTCTGATCAAGCAACAAAATGTCAGTTCTGAAAATCGAAAGGGCATAGCACGATTCGCTGTTCCAAGAAGTTTGAGTCCACTGTACTGAAAACTTTTTGTGCAACGGGCGTTAGAAACTCAAAATTTTACAAAGAATGTACGAGCTCATTAGCTCTTTTGCCCCTCAGAAATTTTGCAGATTTGAAAGCCAATCTAGCCATGAATATCACACTTAAAAGCCACGTATTTCACCAAATAAGTGGCTCCCATATCTCATTAAATGTTTGTAGTCAATTCGTATCTACCATGATGTCGTCTCTGCGCCAAGTCGCATGTTAATGAGGAAAAATGTAAACAATGACGTCAGCGACAGTCCGCTTTTGTATCTGTTGTGTAATCAAAAAGAAGAAAAAAAAAATCAGTAAACTTGCCAAGAATAGTCACCAGATTTTTAAGAGACAGAAAAGTTGCAACTTGAGAGTAAGCTTAGTTGGTTAAGTAGCACCTGGAAAACCGGTCTTACGTCATATATTCGACGGTCATGATCGATGGTTTTTTCTGTCACATATGAACCCTCAGTTAAATGACCTTGCTCTCCATGAGTTCTCGTAGCTCAGTGGACAGAGCGCCCGCCCGGTGTTTGGGAGGTCATGGGTTCGATTCCTAGCTGTCGGGGACGCTCGTGTCATGTTGATCAGTTCACTTTTCACATAGAGTAAACAGCCAGGCGTATCGCTTGTTTGCTTTCATTGGTGCGTTTCGATTCACATTACCAGTTATTCCGACTATTACAGGTAATTTCAGCTCGAGTTTAATTTAAATTCTTTAGCAGGCTTGTACTCTTGCCGGAAAGAAGTTAATTGCTGTGGAGCGAGCGTAGCGAGCGAGCAGCAACATAATCAGGATTTAAGAAGAATATATAGAAGGGGTTACGAATTCTCAAATTCATCACTTTTTACCAGAATGCATTGCATCTAACCAGAGTGCACTGCGCCACGTTTTACCAGAGTGCACTGGGCCACGAACAACATGAGGACGTCGAGGCGTCGTCCTTTTTCGCGTGGATTCTAGTGAGAAAGATTAGTGGTTATGTTTTGGTCTGATTTACCTGTGAAGGAGATCGTGCTTGACTTTCACAACTCTTGCTTTTGTTCTTAATGCAATATGTGAAAGTTTGTAAATCTGGACGATTATAGACCAATTTCGATATATTAAAATTCAACCTCACCTCGTAGACCTCAGTACGAGGCTCTGGGGAATAACTACAGAATTTGTGCGGTTTATTCCCCAGAGTCTCGGGCGGATGTCTATTGTTTTAGGCTGAATTTTTTTAATATATCGAAATTGGTCTATTGTGGCATCTTAATTTTAAACTTAGTATGTCATTTCTTTGCGCGCAGTCTCGCCTACTTGGTCGAATTCTTAAATACAGAGAAATCGTCGTTACTAAAGCTTGTAGAATAATTGAAACAAACGAAAACCGTAGAACACGTTAATTTCATACACGCAATCGATCAATTCCTTTTCATCCAAACACGAATTTTAGCTTCACACATTGCGATGGACGCAACATTTCTGTCAACATTCCAGAGATGTTTAATGCGTATCAGTACAGAATTAATAAGTTAGATTTCTGCTCCTACAATTTCCACATCTTTCGATTTTCGCGATCTTGTAAAGGGGAGGTTGATGTGTGTTGTTTTATGTCCAAACATAGTTCACTATATGCTTTTTCTGTCACGATCCCTTAATTATTGTCGCACCTCGCCATCGATGCGTCATCATGCATGAAGTTGTAGATGAATCTCTGCATAAAATATGTCACTGTCAACAGAATGTGCTGCAGCATTACTATCTTTTATATACATTAGTTACAATTGTGCATAATGATGGAATGCCTTCTGTTCATAACTCTTGTATTAAACGAACCCTTTCTTTAGTCGATGTTTTTAGGAAAGAAAATCGCGAGTGGTCTTGAGTCAGAACTTGACTGTACTTTGATGATCACTGCATATTTTCTGCCATTCTTTTTTCTCATGAACCTCAATGCGCTGGGGATTACAAAAGAATTTTTTGATCAATGGTTTTCGGTTACGTTCATGTAAAAAGTGCTTTTGTTTTCTCGGCTGATTACATTTACATACCGCGCCATCGCATTATGGAATGAAATGAGGACCCCATTGCGACGAGAAGACCAGTTTTGATATCGTGGAAGTTTTAATGCTAAAAATAGGCGGAATCAACGGTGCGGTGTCCAAACTAAAGAATACTCTACAGTCATTAGCCTGAAATGCTAGTCATCTCCCGTCTCATGTCTCCCGCCCTCATACGTACCCCCGCCACAGGGCGTGAGATGATTGACATTTCAGGCTGCCTTCGTACAGAATACCGGTTGTTGTGTGTTTTATAAAAATACTAGTAATGAAGAATGGGACAAAAGAAAGGCATGATTCAGTTATTTTTTCAAAGGAAACAATAGACTCCCGAAAGCGTCGAAGAAATGATGTGTCCGCTGTGTTATGCAAATATCCTGCCCTCATGATTTGCAACCTGAAAACCATGTTATCGCTGCTCTTCTTGTTCACTGAGTCAAAGTCAACGGTTACTTTGCTCCTTGATGAAAATATTAAGCTTAAACCAGGAGCTGAAATATCGAGAAGGATCGAGAAAAACGTGCATCGGAAGAAATCTGGCATGGCGCGCTTTTTATCTAAACAATAGATAATCTCTAGTGTATTAGCGTGGTATTTTATTAGCATTCCTTGAAAGGAAGCATGCTAAAGCCATTTGAGGCGCAGTTGCTCACTGCTTGCAATGAAGGTGGGTCGATTTTGAACTGTCGAGAGTTTTGGCTCGCCAATATAATCCGTTGAAATTTGAGGTAAGCTAAAGTTGATTAGGTTGGAAAACGTTGCGTCTCTGTTGGTATCTTACATGCCAAGTTGCGAATGTTTTTGAGCTAATTAGTCGTGCACAACCGAATATTTTAGCTCTTTGACGAAGCTGTGTGGTAGGTAGAATGAAAGCCTTCGATCGATACAGCAAGAGCCCATCATAGGACTGTTTTTTTCGGTTCTTATTTCACGGGGCGAGAAAAAAAACTGACGGTTTTTTCTCGTCACGTAAAGCCGGCAAGAGCAGAAGAAAATGCTCTCGCGGGCTAATTGTAACGGTAGCTTCAACAACAATATATACTAGTCGAGGAGCAGCATTCTCCTCTCCTGTCTTCCAGCTCTGGTTCATGTTCTTACGCTGAACAAGAGAACGTTTCAGGTTATGCCAAGAAATGGTGATCTTTAAAATAATCTCAGGTCACTGTGATATAAGATTTTTTGCATGCCGCTGGATGTGAGATTGAATCCCGCCATTAATGCAAATGCCGCCCTGCGATCGACGCGTAATCTTCTCGTCGATTCTCGAGCTGTACTTCATTATTCACTGCGTGTTATTTGATGTTTTCTTTTCACTGAATTTAAAACTGTGGTCTTTCCTAGGTGTCTTTCGTCCACGAGTACCCCACCAGTAGTCCATTTCCTGGAAAAGAGAAGTGACTGTGAAGCACACTTGGTCTGGAAAGCTTAGAGTACAGTTTACTGTCCGGCGTGGTTTTGACGTTGATTCTGGAAAAAAAGGCCGTGGAAAGAGTATTGTTCAGTAAGTAGACGATTTGCGATTAAGTTTTGCTCTTTCTGCACATCAAAACGGCCGCGATAAACAAAAAGCTCGTTTCACAGGAAATATCTTTAGGATTCATGCAATCGTAGGAGTGCTCGATACAAATATATGTAGAGCGATTATAGAATCAAAGTTCGCAAGTCAGGTTCATAAATAATTTTTGAACTGAAGTGATTAGGGAATCGATAACCATCAGCTAGAATGATTATTTATTCATCTACTTATTTGTTACATTCGTAACTTTACTCCAAATTACCTTCAAAAATTACTGATTAAAATACAGAAACAGGAGATAGAGGTGCCTAAAAGCATCGCGGCGCTATACTATTTTGATCTTCTGTGCTAGTTTCTAATTCCGGCCACGAAAAGACAACTAAAATTGCGCTTAAAACCTATTTATATTTTTAAAAGCGAACAACATCTACTATTGACGCTTCTGTTTTTCCTCGAGATACTTTTCTCAGGATTCTCGAGGTGGGGGTGGGGGGAGGGGGGAATAGAGAGAACCTGCCATCCACCGCTACGTACTAATTTTGCCATGAACACCCGCTGTGCAATCAACCTTGTTCCCAGGGTCTTTCCCTCGACGATTTTCAAAATGGCGGACTCTCCCGCCATTTTGAAAAGTGTAAGGGTTGGACTTGCTGTAGACGAGATCTGTCAATGTAATTTCAAGGAAAATCGCTTTATTTTTTTGATACTTGGCGAAGGCCGTCTGAAAATTTAAAGGTAAGAAAGCTTTGAAAGGAAACTGGGAAATTTTCTGTACAAAATCAAGAAGTTAACAGCGATTACAAACAGTGGCCGGGAATGGGTAGACTTGCCACAAGTCGACCTAGCGACCGTCGACGTTTAAGTTCGCGAAGAAATGTAAGGTTAACTGTATGAAGTGTTTTGAGCCCCCAGAGTTTTGAATTAGCACAGTTATTGTTGACGATGCTATGAATTTAAGCTTAGCATATTGAATAATTGTATTTTATAAAATCATATGTAAGTTATCTGGCTCTCAACTTGGCATTTTTCATAGGCGACCAATAATTAACAATTAGACCTGTAACCCGCAAGGGCTACGGGTCAATAGCCCATGAGGCGAAGCCGAATGAGCTTTTGACCCGTGGCCCTTGTGGGTGAAGGGTCTAATTGTTTCAGTATCACCCAACTAGTCAGACAGAAAAGGCAATAATTAGCAAATGCAAGTTGAAGAAATATTTATTTGGGAGTAAAACAAAAGAAAGCGTCATGCTTGATTGGCCAATTTCGCCACTAGAGGACTATTAGTAAGAGTCCTTGAGTAACATAGCCAATTAAAATGCAGGATTTGCAATAGTCCACTAATTGGGTGATACTAATTGACAATTAGGTCATGAGCTCAAGATTTCAATGAGGTGTTAGTTCATGAGGCCAAACTGTTTTAGTGGAATTCTAACTGAAATTTCCTTCAAAAAACAATTCCAAATATTCTTGGTCTTAAACCCCAGCCAAATGATCGCAACATTTCAGCACAACATATCCCAACATTGTTGGCCAAGCATTTCAAGCTCCGACCAAATGATTACAACATTTGAATGCAACTGTCACAACATATCACAACATTGGGAGCAACATGTTGTGCTTGTTTGGCCACCCTGTTGCAATGTGCTGGGACATATTGGGTATTGAAAATCGCACTAGTGCGCATGTGGGGGCACAACATTGTTGCACAAGCCTGGCCAAACAATTACAACATCATGCAACATCCACAAATGCTGCATGAAAAATTTGACCATTTTATATTTGAGCTAACAACACCCAATATGTTACAACATGTCCCAGCATGTTGCAATAGGGTGGCCAAATGCGTGCAACATGTTGCGCCCAAGAATGTTGCAATATGTTGCATTGACATGTTGCGATTGTTTGGCTGGGGCTTTAGTATTAAACTTCATGCTTTAGAGAAATTGCGTGGACTGAATTAATTATCAATTTGACATTTGCAGTTGTGTAGTGCACTTATAATCAGTTTGTTAAAAGAATTGTGAGCTTTTTTAATGCAAGAAACCATAAATGCCCTCCTTTTAGTCTCTTCTCAGGAATTTTGTTTATTCATTTGTGTCTAAATGTTATGAGAAGATGTTGCAATTTTGCTGACCACACCAAACCACTGCACACTAACTAAACAACAGTGTTTCTGTCGAGGAACTATTGACTGATAGTTACCCAATAGAAATTTGATGTTTTTAAAACAGACATTTGCCTGAGAAGCAAAGCTTCAAGGGCAAATATGGTAGTTTTAAGAACATCAAATTTCCAAAGGGCAACTATCAGGCCGATAGTTCCGAGACATAAACACTCCATTGTTTTTATTGTTCACCACTAAATTTTCTTCCATGTGTCAGTTCAGAACTCATATTGAATTATTTTCAACCTTTTTAGATGAAAGCTGTGAAAGCCAAATGTAAAATTTGAAAAAGGAAACGGAACAAAACTCAGTTAACACAATTTCAGTTGTTTATTTTTTAGAAGCCCGCTTTTTTAAAGAAACAATTTCACGGACAAGCACTATCCATCCAGGTATTTTCCTTGGACGGGCACTATGGGCTGATAGTGACTCTCGGCGGATGAACACTATACTGGGTCACGTGATCAATTTAAACCAATAAGAATCGGAGAAAATTTATTGGCGAGCTATAATGGCTGATAGTGTGCAATGGCTCAGCCAATCAGATTACAGCATTTGCTTAAGTATACTTGAACACTAAAGCAAATGCTACAATCTGATTGGCTGAGTGATCACACACTATCAGCTACTCTGATTCTTATTGGGTTAAATTGATCATATGATGCAATGTGTAGTTCCGGAAAATATCCATACCTTCCCCATGAAAGGGATAAATTTCTAAGACCTCCCACATCTTTGGAAATTCCAATTAAGCATCATTTATTCCTTTTAATGTTTTGATCATAGAGAACCCTGCAAAGCCTGCAAAGTCAAGGAAGCCATCCAAGATCAAAGCTCAATACCATGCCAGTTATTGGTTTCATTTATTTCTTTTTGCAAAATGCACAATGAAAATTTAAACGTTGTGTTTTGCACTAAGAAATAGCTTGATATTGATAAAGAACATGGTAGTGTTTTCACCCTTGATGTAGTGGCATTTTGAACAGGAAAAGAAATCAGGTGAGTATGTATTTGTAACCACAATGATTCATGACGCAAGTTTCAGGTTATTTTGAAACAAAGGAAAATACCAAATTATACCAAGAGTAATATTTGTCTTTACTTTTAAGGCTAAGAATACAATTATTTTGTACAGCTATTTGTTAAACTTAGACCAAGAGTAAACAGCTGATGCTAAACATGCTTTTTCGTGCATCACAGAGTGTAAGGTATGCATGAAAAGGTAAATGTAGCTTTCATAATTTTGAAGAAGGGAACAAGTGCAAAACCTTGAAGAAACTGCTTGTTATTGGGTGCTCACTATACATCAAGGATAAAATTAATGTGCCAATATCTGTGTAGCATGTAACATGCATACACTTTGTGAATCCACCATCTGCGTAAGATAAGTGTGCAAAGGACAGCATGCATTATCATCAAATTTGAACTTCGTGTCCTTTTTGTTGATAAATATTAAGTAGATATAACTCTGAACAATTTTTTATGTAATTTAAACAATATTGTTCCTTGCCGTTTGTTTTAAGAGCATTGAACATGTATTCAACAAGAGAGCTTGAACAGTTCTGCTGTGATTTTTTACTTATAAACAGGTGAAAATGGGATAATAATAATAATAATAATAATAATAATAATAATGATAATAATGACTATTTTAAGAGGATGGCCCATCAGTGTATTAAACACTGTTATCAAAGGCGTCCTGTGAAAGAAACTATAGTGAAAATAAGGAAAAAGGTGAAAGAAGGTAAAAAAAGTTAAAAAAGGCATACAAAATTAATAACTAAGCAGCACCAAACAGTTTTGTGATTAAGCAGGGTCCTAAATTACCTTTTGTATTGGATTGCCCATTGGACTACAAGTTTTTCAGGTCTAGGTGTCGAAAGTGAAATCTAGTCATCAAATTATTAATAAAAGTACATGCATAGGTACATACATACATCCCCACATTCATACATATAATTTATTTCCTCTCAAATTTTAAGTAGCTAAAATTAACTAATATCTGCGAGAATATAACTATAACAAAATACAATACTTACTCAACAAATATGCTAAAAATAATGAAAGAGCTGAACTATGTACATAAAGTATAAAACTAGAGACAAGTTGCCATGCTACTGAAAAGACTCATTGTGATATCTTTCACTTAAAGTCCGCAAAAATACAAGTTCTTAGTGAGTAATATGCCACAACTTGGCATCCCAACTGTCTTTCTTTGTGATGGCTTGTTTATCACTACTGCAATAGGTTAATCCAAATTCAATACTCATGGATAACATAAGGTTACAAAATTGACAGAACGCAGAGAAAGGCCTCTTAGCTTGTACAATATATGTTATCTTGAAGAGCTTTGAAGTTTTCTCAATGCCTAATCCTCTTCCATGTGAAGGATACAAGATTCCAGTGGTTGTTCGGGACTCTTGTTTTTGAGTCCAAACAAGATTTTGCTGGGCAGCTGACTTGTGTGCTGCACTTTTTTCATGCTTCTTAAGTTTTTTTTTCAAGTTGAGCTGTTGTACAGCTCTTGTTTGAAGCCAAAGCACTCTGCTCTTCTTGGTCTCCTGCAGTATTATAATCTATGCAATATGAGGTAGTCAAGCGAGACTTTGTGTCTTAGGTGAATTGGAAAGGCTTAACTAGCTGAAAGAAAATGAATTCTTTGATAGTGTTATTATCATATCTGCTTGAGGAGTGAGAGGGCCATCAGGTATTTTGAATTTCTTTTCCAGCTGCAACCAATGTTGACTACACTACTTTTCTGTTAAGCTTCTGTCTGACCTCGTTCTATAGAAAAGTATTTCAACGTTTAACACCATTTAAATCTGCTTGATATTTATCCTTTAAAAGACATTTGTTTTGTCAACTTTTGCTATAGATTCTGACCATTTATGAGTTTTAATGGCTGGCTTATATATCAAATTATGATGGCAACCTATACTTTGCAATGCATACAATCATGCAATACCTTGTGATCTTTGGAAAGTACAGAAAGTTTTATGTTTTGCCTGCATTCACTCTAAATGTGTGCAGGCCCTGTGTACATTGCAAGGTGCAAAAGAGATCATGGTACCACTGAGAGTGTCACCAGTAAAATGTAGCACTAAAACATGTAAACAAAGTTGATCCATTCAAAATTTGTTCATAACAGCTACCAAAAGTTTCGACCTTGTCAACTTAAACAGAGCAAATGTTGTTAAAACCCCTGGGTTGAAACCTTAGCTAAGCTGATCAGAAGAGAGCAGATCAACAAAGTTAATGTAACTGGTTTATGACAGAGTGACAGAGATATTTCCTTATGAGAGCAATTCAGAAGGTATTGTTAATGAGTATCAACCCCACCGTCAATATACTGCCCATAGGGAAAAATCTATTTACCTAATAGGTAATTTGTTTAGGTCCAAATCCAAGTCAAAGGGAGCTTTTGTTATATATTGAAACAAACTGCCTTAATATTAATATAGTGTACATGTATATTTATATAAACACAAGATATTCCAAAATATACAGTCATATGAAATAATATCAAAGATAGAGAAAGTGCAATTTAAGATGCTTGCAAATGTTACTATTAAATAAAAACAATTACATCCAGGGGCAAATGCTGAGATGCAAACAAACAGTTGACAATTTAGACTATGTGATGGTTTTCATTTAGATTAAATTAAAGTGCAAGCTGGTTTTTCTCTATATTTAAAGGAAATGCCAGATGGTGAGATATGACATCAAAGTGTATTGGCCATGACCTGTGGTGTTAAAAGGAGAGAATTTTGACTATTGTACAATATGTACAATAAAATAGAAAATACTGCTGTAAACCACTGGCAAAGATTATGTAAGACACCTAAAATGATGGGAAGTGGAAACCGTAGAAGAGTGGAAAGGTGTTTTCTCGAGGGACAGCCAAACATTGTTCAACCAAGGGCAAAAAAAACAAACTGAATGGTGGAAAAAAGAACTTGATGTGATAGTGTTGCAATCATGTGCACTGTAAGGTCATCCTTTTCAACAACCCCCTTTTTTGAGTTTTTCCGGTAAACTTGAATATTGATTCGAACAATGTTTCAGTTTATTTTATCTTAATCTGGCTGGCATGGAACTTCACCATGGAACTTTTCTTTGGAGACTGGCTTTTTTGTTCTTCTTCTGATAATGTCGCATGCTATGCTCATAAGTTCTTGGTGTGGCAGCCATTGTGCAACACCAAGAAACATGTGATACAAAGATTTTCCTGGTATGGTTTCTCTGTTTTAGGGTTATGATCTAGCCATTGATTTCATAGTTGTCATGATACCGTCATTTTTCATTCAGTAGATCATATTTGTTGTGCTTCTTACCAAAAAAATCCATCTTGCAGCAGTTACAAAGGGAAAACTAACCATTGATTTATCTGTTTTTACTGTTGTAATCAATACATGGTCACTTTCCATGGCTGTCATTAAGGGCCGTAACCTGTAACACCTATTATGGCTCAGTATGTTTGATTTTCTCTTGGTGTTATGGGTGAAAGTGCTTTTTGTTGACAGAATTCACCTACAATGTAACAAGTTTGCTACGGGTGTGAAGAACAAGGGTACTGGCAACTCAAAACTTAATGACATCCCTGCTTTCATCTGGTGGTTGTGGAACAACTATTATTACTGCTTGAGTTTTCAAATCAGTGTTTGAAATCATGGTAATTGAACATCCGTAACAAAACGGTACAAAAAGGGGTGATTGACTGTTTATTTTAAATAATAGTCAGTACTTGTAAAAATGACAAGAATGATTTTGTTCCCAAGAAAAGAACTATCAGCACTGGGTATTTGTAATCAGTCATAACTGAGAAAGAAAACTGCTGATTTGAACTGGTTTATTTCTGTCACTGTTGTATTAATCAATATATTCATAAGGCAGTAGCCATCCAAATGTTTTGAAGGACCTAGGCAATTATAAGGTACCTTGTCAATATTATGGTCAATGGGTATTCTAATGCTTCTGGTATTAGTTATGGCTGAATGGCAAGAAAGAGGTCACGATTGCCAAGCTGAAAAACTGGAAAGGTCAAAGTTTTTGTTTGCTCACTGTGAAGGGTGGGTTTATTTGTTATGTCAATAGGTGTTGCTAGGACTGATGAGAGTGGGCTATGTGGATGATGGTATATTCTGGTTGACCCATGACAGTAATGCAATCTCAAACAAATAATATGAAAAAAATTATGATAAAAATATAACGAAAATCAAAGGAGATTGTGGTGCAAAATGAGTTGTTGTGATTGTGGTGCAAGTGGGTTTGTTATGCAAATAGGTGTTGCTTGAACCGATGAGAGTGGGCTATGTGGATGATGTTATATGCTGGTTGATGAATGACAGTAATGCAATCTCAAAGAAGATAAACAAATAAAATGAAAAAAAAATAATGATAATAAAATAAAAAGAAAATCAAAGGAGATTGTGGTGCAAATGAGCAAAGGTGCAAAGGTATGGTATCCATTCATTGGGTCTAAAATGATGGGCCCTGGAGACATATACATGGAATTGCTATTGTGGTTTTGAGCTTAGAGTCCAATAAGGGAGAAACACTACCTTCCTTCTGCAGGACAGATTTTGTCACATCAGTCAAGGAAGAATGAACTGCTTGGATATAAACTCTGCTGTTTGTTTGCTTTAAGAGGCTTCCATTGGCTTTAGTGGGATGCTTGCATCCTACCAGTTCAATGTGTTTTACCCTTCTTGAAATAAGTTCGTTAAAAACGTTCTTTCCAGTGGCATAGAAGAGTAGACTTCCATTTCGTAAAGCAAATTTAAGAATTAAGTTGCAAGTACACTATCAAGCGCTTAGCTTACAACACGAAAGAGCTCCTTTATAAGCTGGTCTTGCTTTGGGACTTTTGAGGAGTCTTAGCTCCCTAAAACGCTGGCACATTGTCTGAAGTATTTGTTTAGGTGTACTTGTAATGGGCAAGTTGGGTTGGTTATTTCTGGCTTATTGGCAACAGCATTAACTTAACTGTTGCTGGGTAGAGCAAGATCTCTGTTGACCTCAGGCATCACTCTTGTGATATCAAGCATAGAGGCATTGACCATCAAAGAGTAAAAGAGACCTTTAACTGAGAAAAATGACAAATGATGATCATGTATCATTTATAGAAATATATACACATACAATACCCTGCGTTGCAGCTGGACTCAAAATCTAAATAATTTTTATGCCCATTATTAACAACTTGTTGCTATCAGGCAAGCTATGTGTAACATATTTCATGTGTATTAATTTGTTCGTTTGAACCTTAATGTACTTTCATAATTGGTTATATTATTTGGTGCAATAGCCATAATTTCTGGGACCAGCTGAAGCAAGTTGACGATATGGTTGCCCTGTTTTAATTTGCTGGTGAATTCACTCGGGTAATCACCAAGAGGTAGAGTGGGTGACCTTCAAGCTGGGAAAAGATGATGGAATCCGCATCAAAGTGTAAAACTTCTTGAGGTTTTAGCTGACTCAGTCCTTCATGGTACAATTTCAGACATGCCCAACATCCCACAGTCTTCTTGTAAATCTAATATTTCCTCCACACACTTTGCTAGTTTTTTTCTTTCCTTTGGCATTTGAGGTCTTCTTAGTTTTTCTCCCGATATCTCTTTTTTGAGGCCAGGATCTTTTCTCTCGCTCATTTGTGTCTTATTCTTGCTCTTTCTCTGTTCTTTTGTTCCCTTTCCGTTCTTTTACTTTATATTGACGAAATATTTGTTCTTTAATTTGCAATAGTTCTTCAAGGTCCACCACACAACATTTCAGCTGTACAATTTCAAATGTATTGTGCATGCTTTGGTTTCAAGTCAATGTTTGATCATACTTTTATACAGTATAATGCAAATACGATATGTTTGCCAATGTTTAATATTCTTAAAAGTGTGAGCAGTTTTTGTGCCAGTTTTTTTTTCGTTTCATTTTCTTTGTGAGGAACTGCGGACATCAAATTCCTTGAAAGTTACTGCTTGTGGAGGACCGGTAGATCCTTCTTTTGGAAAAAAAAGAATCTCTTGACATATTCTCATTTTTGCTAACAAGAAAAAATTAAAAATTGAATTAGAGAAAATTTGAGTTGAACTTGAAGTAAGTATTGCTCAGCTTGGGCAGGAAAACATTTGGACTTTATTGAAGTTTGAGCAAAGAACACATATACATAGTCTTTGACTTCATTTTAGATTTTGTTCTTTTATTTTTATTCCTTTGTTTTTATATACCCATCCCACAATATGGTTGTCAGTTGTCTTCCTAGTGATACTGTTTTTAAATAACCATCTGAACCATCGCGACTCTGACCCATCCATTCTCCATTGCCATGCCTCCATAAGGTCATTTCTACCAGAAATGTCTTATTCTAGACATAAACTCTTTGGAGAACTCTTTTGGCGGACTTGGTGATGGAGTTTCTTCTTGCAGTATCTCCTAGCTTAACAAAGAAAAGAGGTCCTCACCTACCAAATCTGCCTTGTACATACCTCTCCCGTTTCTGTCAAGTGTTTTCTGCATTGAGGACAAGTTATTGGATTGTTTTGCTCATGGCATGTACTGACCCATGTAGAAAAACAGTTACTGTTGCTTGGTTTGCCATAGGCCTTCAGTAAACTGCTCTCTTTCACTTTACCTTGGACTTCAATCAATCAATCAATCAATCAAAGTCATTGCATGGGGTTGGGGTTGCCCTTAGTATCTGAGCCTGAGGGTCATGTATAAAACCCATGACTAAAATTAGAGATAAAATTAAATCAGTAATAATAAGAATTAACAAAAAGAAAAACAAGATACATACATGGAGTTGCTTTTTGTTTGGCATGATGTAGACTCAATAATATCCTTGCTAATTGACTGGTGGATAGAGAACGTTCAGGGTATTTCAAGGTATCTCTTTGTGATATTTTTGAAGATAGTCAGGATGATTTATATGTAACCAAAACCTAGAAATTCCAAATGTGAAATTTGTAATAGGAGAACTTTGAGAACTTTGATGGGGGTCAGCTCGGCTCTCACTACTACAATGGATCGTTGGTTATAACTTCTTTATTTGTCTTCTCAGCACACTCAATGGGTTCGGCGTTCAACTGGTTCTGGCTTGGAAATTCTACTCGAGTTCTTTTATGGGGACCAGATACGAACTGTCAATCATCCATCAAAATGTCAGAAAATGTCAAGATTCGTAATCAATTTTTACGCAATGACTTGCGCAGTACGCTTCACACGAAGGTGTTACATCGGGAAGGTTCATCTCTGTGATTACGCAAACATTGTCAAAATCGTCCCTTTTTCCTAAATTTTCACTTACATACTTTAGCTATCTGGCCCCATAAAACAACGCAAGCAATATAAAAATTACAAGGAATATTTTTACAGAATAACATAAAGTAAAGTAACAAGATTGTACCAGAAAAGTCAAACTAAAAGTTATTGCGCACGCAACGTTCAAACAACAACTTGTACGAGATTTCGAAGAAGAAAGGGCGTTCCTTTGCTGCTCTAGCTTGTTCCGCCTACTCCATATTTTAATACTAAGTTGTTTACGATATTTCTGGTCGATGGTCCCTGTACAAACAAGGCACTAAAGAACAATTGCCTTTACAACTAACACCTTGTATACAATAACGTTATTCAACTTTGAACTACAAGATAATTGTTACTTTTAAATAACAAGAGTTATTCCCAAGGAACAAGTTCGCTTTGGCTTCGCTTCGGGAAAAGCATAGCTTTACTTTTGAAAAACACTATCGCTAACAGTACTTCAAGTTCCTAGAGCAAGATACTAAAAAACTATTTGTCATAACTAATTAAATCGATCACGTACAAGGACACTTGGGAAATCAACTCATTGGTTGAACACAAAGACACTATTTACGTTTTCCGATGCGAAGCCAAAAACCCGTGAAATGAATAAAAGGACTTAAAGATGCCGAACGTATTTGGAAAATTAAAAATCACGCCATCTAAGAATCTATTTCCATATTTTTCAAACCAGTACGTGTTTTTTCGCTGAGAACGTCAATTGAACGTCAATTGAACGTCAATTGTATTGTTTAACAAATTGCCTCTTTCTGCGTAGGGTAACTCTTTTTGGAATATCTCAATAGGATCAATCCATTCTTCAGTAGGACAATTCAAAAACTCAAAACACGAGTCTGGTTCATTGATGACCAAACAATAAATATCCAGACAAATATCTTGTACTAAATGGATACGTATCATAAGTTTACAGCAGAGAGGAAGACAAGAAAAGACTCTCATTGTTGGAATCAAAATAATCTTTATTAATTACACAACAACATTTACAACGGCAGTGAAAGTCTGCTTACAAGAAATTATGAGCATAAACCTCCATGTAGAGGCTGTTTGCTTTACTATACCTATTTGAAATCATTGAAATCCCTCCTCTTAAACCTTCTTCAATTAACAAGTACATGTCAGGGTCCGTAAGCAATTGAAGCTCTGCCCGAGACATCTTAAGACAAGCTTGCCACCTTAATTCAGGCGAAGTGTAAAAGTGAGCTGGGTCAAGCTGGTAGTAGCTTAAGCATGTATCACAAAAATTTTGAAACACATTAGCTAACAGTAACACATCTGATATGAGGTACAGATTGTGGTAGTCTCCTAACGATTTATTTCCAAACCCGACAAACACGCATTAAGGGAAGCGGGCCCATTTTGCTAACAAGAGGCTTTGTTAAGCAATCCAACATTAAGCTAATATGGCCATTTTTGCACAATAAGGGCAGCAGCTTTAGTATACTAAAGGGACTTTCAAAATTTCCCGAGCAGGAAATTTGAACAATCGTCAAAAGCGAAGTAACAACAAATTCTCCCCAAGGGAGGTAGTATGGGTACAATTTGTTGTGTGCAAATTGTTATGCTAGGGCGGCTGGTAGGGGTTACAGGCTCCTTGGGTTCTGCTAACATGAGATGCATTTCTTTTGACAACTCTTCATCTATCTCAGAGTCAGAGGAGTATTAAGACACCGTTCACTTTCTGGGACATTGCCGAGATGATGGTGGCGGTAGCGCTGGTGGTGGAGGTAATGGTGGCAGTGGTGGAGGAGATGGCAGTGGTGGTGGTCTCCTAAAATCTGTTAGCATAACACGAACTCCAAACAAATCCTGAAGAATTTCATTAGAATCATATTCATCGTCTTTTTCTTTCCTTTGTTGTGTTCTAGGTACTCGTGGCCCAACTTGTGCGCTCATAATAACGTTTTTGGGCCCTCACTAGCTCTGGATTGTTGTTTTTCCATCGCCTCAACATGTCCTGTTTCTTGTCATTGTTTAGTGCATAATATCGTTTGTTTGCTTATGAACTTTAGCTGGATTTTTGTTTTTCCACTCTCTCACATGCTCTCTTCTCCTCTCTCTCTTTCCTTTCAATGCTGCTGCGGAAGTAGCAGGCATGGTCTCAAAAACTTCAACAGTTAAAAAGGTATAAAAAGGCGTTCTACACACTTACAAAGATGAAGAGTGACACGATGTGTAACACTTGACTCTTATATGACACCGTTTAACTCTAAGAAAGAAACTTGGAAATGCTGAATTTGCATGAAAAATTAGCACCTCTTTGTTTTTTGTAGAAAGCAAAGAAATCAAACGACACAGGGACTAAAGTTAATTGAAGTTGAAAATACTTTTCGTTTTACGTACTTAACACCCGAAATAATTATCTTTTTGTAATTTGTAAAATGATAACTATAGACCTAAGGACATTTTCAGGTAACAAAATTTAATTCGGACTAAAAGTGTTTTCTTCATTGACACATCAAAGCAAAACACAGGTCTGATATAAAGAATCACAGCGAGCTATTCATAATCAAAAGAACTTCATTTCAAAAACCGTAACTGCCTTCAAATTCCAGGTCTAATATAAAGGATTACAGCGAGCTATTCAAAGTCAAAAGAGTTTCTATTTAATGCTCATACCCTCCTTGAAATTCCAGGTTGTGATTAAATCATGTAGTGGTATTGAAAAGCACAAAGGGTTATCCTTTGCATTCAATTGCAGTGACCTAATTCAAAGTCCAAATAATTTCTTTCCAAAACCCTTAGCCGTCTTCAAATTCCATGTCTGATTAAATCATGTAAGTTAAAGTATGAAGTTATCTTTTCCATTCAATTTCAGTGACCTATTTCAAAATAATGGTACAGATTTATCTTCGCCCGACATATTCTCTCAATTAAAGTTATATTTACACCTTGAGAATTGTTGTCTTGGTCCGCATTCTCAATAGAACGAACAGCCGCCAAGAGTGGTTCATCAATCAAGTTCATTGTTGTTTTTGAGGATGCTGTCAAACTGAATTTTATGACGCTGCAGTTTTGATAATCAATAATCTATTTTGTGAATAATAAGTGCACGTCTCCACGTGCTCAAGCACAAAATTAAAAGAACTCGGGAAAGCACGTTGGGTCATTGACTTTTATAAATGTGGTAGCTGCTAAAAGAGCTGTATGGTTTTTGCCTACATAAAGTATGTAGGATTTTAGAAGGCCGTCATACCTTGCTTTTTCCACTTAGAGAAGAAGTGATATGCACAGGAGAATGGATACGCCGTAATGATGCGGAATTTATCTCCATATGCCTCCTTCCAAGAGAAGTACACGCAAATCTCGTTGGTGGGATAACCCCACGGACAGACTCCAATCACTTTCTTCATCTTGAAGGCGTTCATGTAGTAATACCCATGACCCGCCTTGTAGCCTTCCTGGATGATTTCGTAATCGTCACTATCGAGGAAAGTTTTCCATGCTAGAAAGGCCAGTTGATGTCAGATTAAAGGACCACAGGAATTTGAAGGCTCAGAGTTCCTTGTCAAAATCCACGTGCCTTTCGTTGATATGCTCCGCATGTTCTTCAGACAGCATAACGTAATCGTTTTCAAAGTTGACTTGTAAAAAGAAATAAAGAAATAAAAATAAATAAATAAAAAATAAGTAAATAAATAAATAAAATTAATTGCCTCAGCCAGGATTCGAACCGGGGCCTGTGGAGCCGTAGCCCAAGCTCTTAACCACTACACCATCGAAGCATCAGCTAAAAAGTACAAACCTGTTGTTCAAAGTCAAATTTGTATCAAAATAAATTTGGTTTTTACCTACAAATGATATGTAGGATCTAAGAAAGCTGCCATACCTTGCTTTTTCTGCTTCAAGAAGAACTGATATGCACGGGAGAATGGATACGCCGTAATGATGTGGAATTTATCTCCGTGAGCCTCCTTCCAAGAGAAGTACACGCAAATCTCGTTGGTGGGATAACCCCACGGACAGACTCCAATCACTTTCTTCATCTTGAAGACGTACATGTAGTAATACGCACGGCCCGCCTTGTAGCCTTCCTGGATGATTTCGTAATCGTCACTATCGAGGAAAGTTTTCTGCGCTAGAAAGGCCACAGTTGACGTCAGATGAAAGGACCCCAGGAATTTGGAGGCTCAGAGTTCCTTGTCCAAATCCACGTGCCTTTCGTTGATATGCTCCGCATGTTCTTGCAACAGCATAACATAATCGTTTTCAAAGTTGACTTGTAAAAATAAATAAACAAATAAACAAATAACTAAATAAAATTAATTACCTTAGCCACAATTCGAACCAGGGCCTCTGGGGCCGCAGCCCAACCTCATAACCACAAGACCATCGAAGCATCAGCTAAAAAATACAGGCCTGTTGTTCAAAGTCATCTTAACATGAAAATTTGTACGAAAATAAATTTGGTTTTTGCCTACATTAAGCATATAGGATTTTACAAGACTGCCATACCTTGCTTTCTCTCCTTCAAGAAGAAGTGATACGCATGGGAGAATGGATATGCCATAATAATGCGGAATTTATCTCCGTACGCCTCCTTCCAAGAGAAGTACACACAAATCTTGTTCGTGGGATAACCCCATGGACAGACTCCAATTACTTTCTTCATCTTGAAGACGTACATGTAGTAATACACATGACCTGCCTTGTAGCCTTCCTCGATGATTTTGTAATCATCACTTTCCAGGAAAGCTTTATATGCTAGAAAGGCCACAGTTGACGTTAGATTAAAGGACCACAGGAATTTGGAGGCTCCAAGTTCCTTGTCGAAATGCATGTGCTTTTCGTTGATATGCTCCGCATGTTCTTGAGAGAACATATTCGAATTGTTTTCAACTTCACTTGTAAAAATAAATAAAGAAATAAAAATAAATAAATAAATAAATAAATAAGTAAAATTAGTTGCCTCAACCAGGAGTCGAACCGGGGCCTGTGGGGCCACAGCCCAACCTCTTAACCACTAGACCATCGAAGCATCAGCTAAGAAATAGAGGCCTGTTGTTCAAAGTCATCCTAACATGCAAATTTGCATCAAAATAAATTTGGTTTTTACCTACAAATAGTATGTAGGAGTTTAGAATGCCGCCATACGTTGCTTTTTCCGCTTCAAGCAGAAGTGATACGCGCGGGAGAATGGATACGCCATAATGATGCAGAATTTATCTCCGTACGCCTGCTTGCAAGAGAAATACATGCAAATCTCATTTGTGGGATAACGCCATGGACAGACTCCGATCACTTTCTTCATTTTGAAGACCTACATGTAGTAATACCCATGACCCGCCTTGTAGCCTTCCTCGATGGTTTCGTAATCGTCACTATCCAGGAAAGTTTTCCGTGCTAGAAAGTGCACAGTTGACGTCAGATTAAAGGACTGCAGGAATTTGGAGGCTCCGAGTTTCTTATCCAAATGCGATTGGGCGATCCCATATCTTCTAAATAAACCGGGTAACATTTGTGACCATATCCACGACCCATTTACTATTTGGTCTCTGTTGTCGTACCCACTCCAAGAAATCAATGTTGTTGATTTGTTCATACAAGTGGTTTAAATCATCTAGATTAGAAATCAGATTCGGCTGTTATACCTAATACCAGGTTATTGTTTGCAGAAGGATGGTGGGTACTGTAGGGTGCCAGTTTCAATCATAGACCTAACTGGCTAACCTGTCATGCCTGAAAAAGAGATGAACAAGCTATTTTAGAACTGAAAATTGTGTTTTACTCAAGAGAAACCTTGAACTAAGGCAAATCATGGAACCAAAATACCTAAGGCACTAAGGCCTTCCCTTGCAGTGGTACAATATATTTACCATGAGTCGCGGCAGGGATGCGAATATCTTATTACAGACACCACAACATGCCTTTCGGCTTCTTATGTGGTGAACGTATCTAACATGTTTGTGCAGTCTCGTGTACTTTGCGAACGAACTTGAGCAAAGTAGGCATTGGTATATACCCATGCGTTCCATTTCAGACAAGTGATGAGCACAAAATGTAACTAAAGACCAGAGGCTTAACTATCAACCACGCGTCAAAACGTGACAAAATTTCGTTCCCACGGTGTTGCATTTTTCCCACGATTCTTCTCAGCCTACAAATAACACTTACAATTATTTAGTAGCTATGATTGGCAGAAATTGGAAATGGTTGATCGTTTTTGTCACGAATAAACAAACGAAGTGGGCTGGACTCCGATTTAGAATTGTTAAAAAAAAACTTTGAAAAGGCGGAAATTGAAACTGTTATCAGCGTCTTGTGTAAAGCTGTTTGAACGCTTTTACATTTGAAGTATTAAAGTGCTCGAGTGCATTGTTAAGTTACATTATCAGTCAGGAATTTTTAAGAACATGTTTATGACAAATAAGCGGTTGCTACAAAGGAACATTTGGGCTTTGCTGCTAAGAAGTGTTAAATAATGGGTCAGAATTAAAAATATTATGGGATACGTTTTGATCGCAAATCACAGAACTTTGGTTTCCATATGATCGCACAGTCGCAATTCTGCAGTCGTCTGCGATCACGATCATTGCCGAGATCATGGTGGCGGTGGTGGTGTTGATGGTGGTGGTGGTGTTGTAGGTGATGGTGGCAGTCTCCTAAAATCTGTTAGCAGAACACAAACTCCAAGGAAACCCCGAAGAATTTCATCAGGATCATATTCATCGTCTTTTTTTTCCTTTCTTTGGTTCTAGGTGCTTAGGGCCAAGCTTTGGACTCATAACAATGTCGTTTTTGGGCCCTAACTAGCTCTGGATTGTTGTTTCCCCATGGCCTTAACATGTCCTGTTTCTTGTCATTGTTTCGTGAGTAGTATACAACAGACAGCTCTGCAACAGGGACACGACTACACTATTCCCAGCATGCTATTTCCTCCTACAATGTGGGTTTTGTGCTTTTCTAAAATTTTGGGCAGGAAACACACATACATACATATTTGGTTCTATTTTTAGTCTTTTTGGTTGTTTTCATGCTTTGTGTTGTTTTTACGCTAGTTCCACAGTGATAACCTCTATAGTATGGGAAATGCGGTGATTATATGATTGTTAGATTTCCTCACAAGCAGACAAATGCTATTGGGTGCAAAACGTTTTTGCCACAGCCCAACCTCTTAACCGCTAGACTAGCGAAGCATCAGCTAAAAAATACAGGCCTGTTGTTCAAAGTCATCCTAACATGCAAATTTGTATCAAAATAAATTTGGTTTTTACCTACAAATAGTATGTAGGATTTTAGAAGGCCGCCATACCTTGCTTTTTCTGCTTCAAGAGGAAGTGATACGCGTGGGAGAATGGATACGCTGTAATGATGCGGAATTTATCTCCGTACGCTCCTTTCCAAGAGAAGTACATGCAAATCTCGTTCGAGGGATAACCCCACAGACAGACTCCAACCACCTTCATCTTGAAGACGTACATGTAGTAATAGCCATGACCCGCCTTGTAGCCTTCCTCGATGATTTCGTAACCATCACTATCCACGACAGTTTTCCTTGCTAGAAAGGCCACAGTTGACGTCAGATTAAAGGACCACAGGAATTTGGTGGCTCCGAGTTCCTTGTCCAAATCCACGTGCCTTTCGTTGATATGCTCCTCATGTTCTTGAGACACCATAACGTAATCGTTTTAAAAGTTGACTTATAAAAATGAATAAAAAAATGAAAAAAAATCAATCAATCAAAAATAAGCAAATAGATAAATAAATAAAATTAATTGCGTCAACCAGGATTCAAACCCGGGCCTGTGGGGCCACAGCCTAACCTCTTAACCACTAGACCATGGAAGTATTGGCTAAAAAATACAGGCCTGTTGTTCAAAGTCATTCTAACATGCAAATTTGTATGAAAATGAATTTGGTTTTAACGTACATAAAGCATGTAGGATTTTGGAAGACTGCCATACCTTGCTTTCTCTGCTTCAAGAAGAAGTGATACGCGTGGGAGAATGGATACACCATAATGATGCGGAATTTATCTCCGTACGCCTCCTTCCAAGAGAAGTACACACAAATCTCGTTCGTGGGATAACCCCATGGACAGACTCCAATCACTTTCTTCATCTTGAAGACGTACATGTAGTAATACACATGACCTGCCTTGTAGCCTTCCTCGATGATTTTGTAATCATCACTTTCCAGGAAAGTTTTATATGCTAGAAAGGCCACAGTTGATGTTAGATTAAAGGACCACAGGAGTTTGGAGACTCCGAGTTCCTTGTCGAAATCCACGTGCCTTTCGTTGTTGATATGCTCCGCATGTTCTTGAAACAACATATTCAAATTGTTTTCAAAGTTGACTTGTAAAATAAATAAAGAAATAAAAATAAATAAACAAATAAATAAAATTAGTTGCCTCAACCAGGAGTCGAACCGGGGCCTGTGGGGCCACAGCCCAACCTCTTAACCACTAGACCATCGAAGCATCAGCTAAAAAATACAGGCCTGTTGTTCAAAGTCATTCTAACATGCAAATATGTATCAAAATAAATTTGGTTTTTACTTACAAATAGTGTGTAGGATTTTAAAAGGCCGCCATACTTTGCTTTTTCCCCTTCAAGAAAAAGTGATACGCGCGGGAGAATAGATACGCCCTAATGATGCGGAATTTATCTCCGTATGTCTCCTTTCAAGAGAAGTAGACGCAAATCTTGTCGTGGGATAAGCCCACGGACAGACTCCAACCACTTTCTTTATCTTGAAGACATACATGTAATAATACCCATGACCCGCCTTGTAGCCTTCCTCAATGATTTCGTAATCGTCACTATGCAGGAAAGTTTTCCTTGTTAGATAGGCCACAGTTGACGCCAGATTAAAGGACCACAGGAATTTGAAGGCTCCGAGGTTCTTGTCCAAAACCACGTGCCTTTTGTTGATATGCTCTGCATGTTCTTGAGATAGCATAACGTAATAATTATCGTTTTCAAAGTTGACTTGTAAAAATAAATAAAGAAATAAAAAGAAATAAATAAAAAATAAGCAATAAAATAAGCATCTACATGTAGATGTAGATAAGTAACTAACTAAATAAATAAATAAAATTAATTGCATCAACCAGGATTCGAACTGGGGCTTGTGGAGACGCAGCCCATTCTCTTAACCTCTTAAAATCTGTTAGCATAACACGAACTCCAAAGAAATCCTGAAGAATTTCATCAGAATCATATTCATCGTCTTTTTCTTTCCTCTGTTGTGTTCTAGGTACTCGTGGCCCAACTTTGCGCTCATAATAACAACGTTTTTGGGCCCTCACTAGCTCTGGATTGTTGTTTCTCCATTGCCTCAACATGTCCTGTTTCTTGTCATTGTTTAGTGCATAATATCGTTTGTTTGCTTATGAACTTTAGCTGGATTTTTGTTTTCCCACTCTCTCACACGCTCTCTTGTCCTCTCTCTCTTTTGTTTCAATGCTGCTGCGGAAGTAGCAGGCATGGTCTCAAAAACTTCAACAGTTAAAAAGGTATAAAAAGGCGCTCTACACACTTACAAAGATGAAGAGTGACACAATGTGTGATGCTGTAATAGGAGAACTTTGAGAACTTTGATGGGGGTCAGCTCGGCTCTCACTACTACAATGGATCGTTGGTTATAACTTCTTTATTTGTCTTCTCAGCACACTCAATGGGTTCGGCGTTCAACTGGTTCTGGCTTGGAAATTCTACTCGAGTTCTTTTATGGGGACCAGATACGAACTGTCAATCATCCATCAAAATGTCAGAAAATGTCAAGATTCGTAATCAATTCTTACGCAATGACTTGCGCAGTACGCTTCACACGAAGGTGTTACATCGGGAAGGTTCATCTCTGTGATTACGCAAACATTGTCAAAATCGTCCCTTTTTCCTAAATTTTCACTTACATACTTTAGCTATCTGGCCCCGATAAAACAACGCAAGCAATATAAAAATTACAAGGAATATTTTTACAGAATAACATAAAGTAAAGTAACAAGATTGTACCAGAAAAGTCAAACTAAAAGTTATTGCGCACGCAACGTTCAAACAACAACTTGTACGAGATTTCGAAGAAGAAAGGGCGTTCCTTTGCTGCTCTAGTTTGTTCCGCCTACTCCATATTTTAATACTAAGTTGTTTACGATATTTCTGGTCGATGGTCCCTGTACAAACAAGGCACTAAAGAACAATTGCCTTTACAACTAACACCTTGTATACAATAACCTTATTCAACTTTGAACTACAAGATAATTATTACTTTTAAATAACAAGAGTTATTCCCAAGGAACAAGTTCGCTTTGGCTTCGCTTCGGGAAAAGCATAGCTTTACTTTTGAAAAACACTATCGCTAAGAGTACTTCAAGTTCCTAGAGCAAGATACTAAAAAACTATTTGTCATAACTAATTAAATCGATCACGTACAAGGACACTTGGGAAATCAACTCATTGGTTGAACACAAAGACACTATTTACGTTTTCCGATGCGAAGCCAAAAACCCGTGAAATGAACAAAAGGACTTAAAGATGCCGAACGTATTTGGAAAATTAAAAATCACACCATCTAAGAATCTATTTCCATATTTTTCAAACCAGTACGTGTTTTTTCGCTGAGAACGTCAATTGAACGTCAATTGTATTGTTTAACAGAATATTAAAACGAGTGCAAATCAATTGAAATTCGGGAATATAAATAATAATATAAAATATATAAAATTTTGTGCCAACATTTTATCCGCCCCTTTCAGCAGAGTCGGCTCCGGTGACTCAAAGGAAAGAAAATGTGAAGGTGGCAACAATGTATAACACGTTTTTTTGTGTGTGTAGCTTTTGAAATTTTAATTTTTTTTGGTTACACTCGAGGACACGCAAATACACATCAAAAGGAAATGTTCCATAAAATTGCATAAAATGGAATATGGCTAACAAATGAAATATCTACAACTAGAGGAAGACCCACACTTTGTAATATTTGTGAAAACGGATTAATCGAAAGAAATCAGGGTCTCTCAGTTATATGTTGACGAGGCCTATATTAACTGTGGGTCGTTCTCCATACGTGCCGTACACTGACGAGAATATCTAAAAGAAAATAAGAGAAACCTTACTTAAGGAGAATACCAAATGGCAGAGGCACGAAAACGGCGTTTCTTGGACAGGCACTCGGAGGTGGAACGTGCACGAGCTAAGAAATATGATAATGTGGTGGAACGCAATAACACCGAATGGGGAACAAAAGAGGCTTGTGGACGCTTATTATAGTAGTCGAGGAGACGTGACGCAAGAACGTCGTATTCTGCCTCTGCCATTTCGTATATGAGTTCCAGATATCCATAAGCGTCGTCCCTTGTGTAGGTCGAGTGTAGGGAACGGTAGAACGTCGGGAATATGTAGTCTTGGTTAGTAAGAAAATAACGGCATATGGAAAAGACCTCGTGTTGTCGGTGGTCGCAGGTCCAGGTGAACCAGAGGTCGCCATCCAAGAGTAGTTGCAGGGTTTCTTGCTGGGGATGAGACATGACAGTCTCTGGAAAACAAAGTTCTGGTGCCGTGTGAGGGCGCTGACAAAAGTGACATTGTACGTTGTAAAGCTTCCATTTGTTTAGAAACATGCTATGCGTCTGTAGCTCCTTGAACGCCTTGCGCGTGAAGATTGTCACACTCATCCCTGGTTGCTGAACGGTCAGGGCAAGGCGTTCGTTTTCCGCTGGTAAGGCGGCTACGTCTGCAGCGTTCTCCTGCTGATGCTTCGATGGTCTTGTGGTTATGAGGTTGGGCTGCGGCCCCAGAGGCCCTGGTTCGAATTGTGGCTAAGGTAATTAATTTTATTTAGTTATTTGTTTATTTTTTTATTTATTTTTACAAGTCAACTTTGAAAACGATTATGTTATGCTGTTGCAAGAACATGCGGAGTATATCAACGAAAGGCACGTGGATTTGGACAAGGAACTCTGAGCCTCCAAATTCCTGGGGTCCTTTCATCTGGCGTCAACTGTGGCCTTTCTAGCGCAGAAAACTTTCCTCGATAGTGACGATTACGAAATCATCCAGGAAGGCTACAAGGCGGGTCATGGGTATTACTACATGTACGTCTTCAAGATGAAGAAAGTGATTGGAGTCTGTCCGTGGGGTTATCCCACCAACGAGATTTGCGTGTACTTTTCTTGGAAGGAGGCTCACGGAGATAAATTCCACATCGTTAGTGCAAAGACGCCAATGCAGTTTATAACATTGAAGGCTAAAGCAAAGCCAGAGAGATAGCCAGGAAGACCCATTGAGGAGTTATCGTGAATACTGTTAATACTGTGAATATCGTCAGCGAGGGAAGTGGAGAGCTGACCATCAAGGGCTGTGAAAGTTGTATCAAGATCCGCCAGCACTGTTTGATTTAGCTGTTCGGGTGCCGGTATCGCAAAACGTGGATGATCAAAAGTAGGTTCACTGAGATTGTGTACTGCAACTGCCCATGGTATGAAATGTACTGAAGATGTCGTAGCGAGAGGAATAGAAACACGGAGGTGGTCAGGGCTGCGACCAATGCCTGTTGCCATACCAGTTAACGAGATGTTGCAGGGAATATCGTATATTGACAGCTGTGAGGTCATTAAAGTTCCGGAAGACAAAGGTAGAGCGATAGCTGTAGTCGCAAGGTACGTACGTCCGCCAAGGTGGAGGAGTGGATGCAGATTGGAGCAGTGGTTAGGAATCACGTGATGTCGCGGGCAGGTGAGTTTAACGTCAAAATTAAAAGGGAAACCAAGCCAAGAAATGCTAGTGGCTACTGTTAATACATTAGTTGGGCATATAACTGATGTGTCTTGGTAACATTTGTTAAGCGCCTCCGTTGTTACAATTCGTTTTGAATCTGGACAAGTTAGAAGCACGAGATTTGATTTTGTAACTGGGCCCGAGTAACAAGTATCTGCGGATTGAAATTTGATGGGGGTCAGATATTCGAGGGTACAAAACCCAGTTAAATCAGAAATGACTGGAATTGTCAAAAGAATGCTTGCTTCTATTTGATTCCCTACATGCTCAATGTCAACCATTGGGTTGACAAAGAGTGGAAAACCCTCGCGCAAGACTAGAGAAGTAAATGACATGGACGGTTCAGTAGGCAAACGTGATGTAATTTGAGGATGGAGGAAAGGTAGGCTTTGGTAGATTGTGCTCGAAAAAAAAGCTTATTATGCTTTTAGCAGTGCTCATATTTTTTAGAAATTATGCCAAAATTATGCTACTTTCTGAAAATTATGCTCTCTGTCACCGAAGTTATGCTACTTGGATTTTAAGGAAAATAAAGATCGCCAGTAGCTTAACTCTATCAATTTTGACTTTAATGAACATCCAGACAGTCCACCTTCCAGTCTTACAGTCTTCAGCATGGCAAATACGCATGTGCGCACCTCGAAAAGCCAAATGATATCCAAATCAACCATTTCTGGGTTCTGAATCCGGGTCAGAAAGTTACTTGTATATACTTGTTTTAGACGCCATCCAGGCAAAGCCCTCAGTTTAGTATAAAGACAACTATGCATGTTGTTAATCTCTCTGTTATCGGTTATTGTACTGAAGCATTACACAAGCCTGTAAATAGTCCACGAGAGCATGCTCTTGTGAATCATTGAACGATGAGTTAAGAATAGAGAATACTCGTTCAGCGGCTGCAGAGTCTAGAGATTGAAGCTCTCGGTACGGCACTGGGAGTGCTGGAAGTGCTGGGAGTGGAATCAGTGGATGTACTCGAGGACGACGCCATCTTTGATCTAAGGCCTGAGGGGCCGAGCCGCCGAGCCATAAGCGTGGTGGCCTGAGGAGAGTCTCAGCCTCTCAGATATGTACGGGGTGACCTAGCTAGAGTCTTCCAGACCTCGATATTTTCCAATAACAATACAGAAGTAAAGTACAAACTGAATTATTCTAGAACTATGATGGGTTTTTTTTTGTTTTCAAGGCGTAAAAGCTCGGATTATGCTAGCAGTGCTAAACTGAAATAAAAGCTTTAAATTATGCTCGTTTTTCTAAATTATGCTAAAAATTATGCTAGCACAATCTACCAAAGCCTAAGGAAAGGTGGGAGGTGGGGAAAACCAAAAACAGTTTTCGTTTCTACCGTGGAAAAATGATGCAAAACGTCCTGCATTTCCGTAAGCCTTAAAAGTGACGCAAATGCTCGGTTCACGGAATTGGAATGCTTAGAAAGAAATTCTAGTAAGAGAGATTCGTGACATTGGTTTTCGACCGCAAATTGGTTTAATTTGGTCTGCCAAAAAGAAAATGTTTTGTCGATATCTCTGATATCCTGGAAAAGTCGGTTTAGTTTGGTTGTGAGCACATCCGTTGCTCGTAAAATATAGACCGTTTTCCCATATAAAACGTGAATTATAGACTGTGAGAGACGGACTGTCGAGACTAATTTACGGAGAGTGTCTCTGATATTACTAACATGTTCTGTGTCACACGAGTGGCCTAGGGCCATGTAAATTTTCGAAACAGGCCCAAAACCCCGGCGTGACACCAGTAGCTACTACTTCTACTCCGAGAATATTATGATAGAAACATTTGTTCGTGAGGAGAGAAATCGCGACAGTTTTGGAGTGCCCAGGTCTTACAAGCAGCCAGCAAGGGCTGATAGTAACGTATGCAGATCATACGACTAGGTAAACCTGTGGCATATGTGTAATATCGGCGTAAGTAGGAATCACACAGGGCAAACCTGAGCAAGCTTTTTCTCATTGTGAAAGAAGTGACGCTCATTAGAATGGAGGACGACACTTTATTAGTATGCCTATAGCTACACCTAACCCTTAATTATACATGTTAATATTACTCGACCTGGCTCGACCTCCAGCTCGACCTAATCCTTATACATATTAATGATTTAACTCGACCTAGCTCGACCTAGCTTGACACTAAAACGGATAATTCAGTCCCTTCTCTACTACTAATTTTAAGACGATATGACTACTCTCGTGATATTAGGAAACTCTTTTAAATTGCACTCGCCTAAGGGATCACTCAATTTTGAAAGAATTGTAAAATATAATACAATGATGTAATACACATTTGAGCTGTGATTTAAGAGAGCTTTGTATGGTTTGGAAGGACGCAATACGCTTCTGAAAACTTGGAGGGAGCTCTCTTGAATCCCAGCTATTTAAAAGTGTATTATGTCTTTGTTTTTGAACCAAAATCACTAAAATTTAGTAAAAGTCCTAACTTTTAGATGATCTTTTAGGTGCCATGGTCAGGTTTTTAAAATCAATCGATATTAAATATTGGTATCCAGTCTCTTGCTTGTTCAGAACGTGGCTAATTATGCAAACATCCTGGAAACAGGCGTGAATAGGAAAGACATATATGTTATTTGCCGGCTTACGGTCGGTCCGTATGGTGAAAAACTGTGACCGAGGTCTTGAAAATGCTGCCCGAGGCCGCAGGCCGAGGGCAGCATTTTCAAGTCCGAGGTCACAGTTTTTCACCGTACGGACCGACCGTAAGCCGGGAAATAACATGTTTATTTTTTTTTCCTGCAGTAAATTGGTTTTATAGATTACAAATGGGTTTGTTTACGAAACTCTCGTCATTGAGTCGGCTTGCGCGCCGTCTACTAACGATTTGTAAAAAATCTCGGCAACGAGCGAGTAACTCAGATAGTAGACAAAGAAAGATCTATTAAAGAACAGATTTTTTTTCGAACTACTTTGTGTTAGTTGCATTTATTTCACCAGTTAAGTTCTCCAAAATTGTTTTTGCAGTGTGAAATTTCGTGCGAAGTTTGAAGTTCTACTACAAAAACAATTTCTGTCAGTCGTTGCTTTTAAAATCACTTCGTCACTTTTCCGACCGTAAATTGAATAGCAGAAAGCGAGGAAATTCGTTAAGTGTATTCCACAGAAATTCTTCTAAATACAGCAACGATCAGAGATGTAAACTCGACTGAAATTGACTCAAATTTTACGGCGAGAGAAACACAGGATTACGCGCCATTACAGCGCCAAGCTACAAACAATTAAGCAAACTCTCACAACTTCAAAACACTCAATTGAATTTACTTACAGTGACTTTCCTTGCCATTTTAAAGTGGACAGAGATAAACTTGCGTTGACTAATCGTCGATGGATGTGTAAAAAAGGCAAAAGATTGACGATTACCACTAACTTTAAGGTGCGAAATTTTAGGCAGCGGCAAAAAAATTCGGCCCGTGGGCCGTATCGTAAAAAGCTGGACCGGTCACGTGCGTATAATTAGCCAATCAAATTCGAGGATTTAGGATTCCGGCCCGCTCAGATGCTTAAGAAAAAAAAATAAAAAAGGTTATCTTATAGTCGCTGCATTCATTCCGAGAAAAAAAAAACCTGTTAACAAAATAGCACCTTTCGTAAGGTTGTATGCCTGATCTCTGATCTCCTCCCTAGCGGACAGCAAACAATAGCGTCTTAAACAATAGCGTCTTAATATTTGAATTCTGTTATTCTTGCAGAGCCATTCTCTGAAGACAACCAAAGAAGACCGTCGAATATTTGGTTGTTCATCGTTTCCTTATGTACACAGATTACTCAAGCTGTTTTATCACTCTGCTGTCAGACTGTACAGTCTATAATTGTGATGAGTAACTTAATGATTGGCGAGTAAACATAGAGCTGTAACCAGGGTAGGACAAATTAAAACAGTACTGAAAAACGTTCAGTGGTTAAAATGATTAAAACAGCTCGATTCGCGCGCCAACATCTTCATTCTTTAAAGGCTATAGACTGAAAGTGGAAAGCTTATGTTTTAATCTTTTTAACCAAAGAACGTTCTTCACTACTTATTAAATTAGCGATTAGCGCTTATTCCCCACTTGCCTGGTTGTGTCTTCTGTCCCCACGACTTCCTTCCACCAACGTCGACCCGTTTTGTAAGGTTTTTGTGTGTTTTTATACAAAAAGCAAAGCTTAAATCGACTTGCCTGAGAAACTCAGCGAACTTAAAGTAACTTAAAGTGGAGTTTACACTAAGTGTTGATCATGTATTTCGACACTTACAAACCAGACTGCATTAACTCGATTTTTTACTAAAGTTACGCATCAGAGGCGCGGGTCAATTTCAACCGCGTTGATTACCGATGAGCCAGAGTATGGAAATTTGCTGCTCCTGTTAAAGTGATCTACTTTTTGAAAACTTTTTCTCCTGTGATTTTCCAAACTTGGACTTTTTTTGCCTAGTATTGCCTGGTTAGATATTTTGCGAATGTTTTGTAACCACGAATAGTAAGGGTCTCAAACTGAGTCTTTTCGTCCTTCTTGCAACCCAAGCTCAAACTCAACTTGTACCGAGTTCTCTTCCCTGCGAGTCGTGAAGGAATGGAACTGATGACGTATCTGTTGGCTGAGAGCAGACGTTCGCAAGCTCAGTTGATGTGCGGTTGCCACCACTGGGTAAAACGTATGGGTGACGCTACTTCGTAATCTAGAGTGAAGCGAGCGTATTTCCTTCTTGAAACGACTGTGTCTGAATGGGTAAAGAAACGGATTCACCAGCGAGTTCAGGTTAAAGCACGTGACAGGAAGCCAACCACCAACAATAAACAAAGAGCGCACGCTCGAGAATGACTTAGCCATATGCAGAACGTCCAAGAATGAGTATACGTAGACCAGTAAAAGAACAGTAGGCAGAGTAAACAAGATAAAATTAGATGACACCAGCACTGCGATTTTTCTCGCTAGCCTCGCTTCGCGTTTAATTCCGAACTGTACACTGGATTTCCTTGCATAGCAGAAGATCAAAACATACAGTCCCAGGCTAATTAAATAAAGGAACACGAATAAACCAGAAATGCTCAAGGTGACGTTTGATGTCTCTAGGATAACCTTACCCTTATGAAAAGGCATGGTACATTGAAACCACTTGTGGTATTTCAGCGTTTTTACACCCAACAGAGGCAAGCTTGCAAAGACGATAGCGGCTATCCATACAAAGGACAAGAGAGCGATCAACGTTCTCTTCTCGATCTTACCTCTGCATCTCTGGAAGTAAACGATGACTAGGTATCTTTCTAAAGTCAACATCAATGAGTTAATAACGGCGGTGACTTGACCTACAGTGAATATCATTCCCATGTACGTGCAAATCGAGGTATCGCTATCGTTGTCCATAATAGCGCGTGGCTTAACGTTGTATGAGTCACTGAATAAGTTGTTTTTGGCAATCGCCACGCCATGTACGCCAATGAGAAGGTCGCTTAACGCCACACTGCCAACTAAGATAAACGAACTGTTGTTCCTGAGCAATTTTGAAGAGATAATCACAACCAGGACGATAAGATTAAGGACGATGATCAATCCCCCCAATGCATACTGGGAAAGAAACAGCTTCCGAGGCATGCTGTATAGCTGTCTCAGGTACGGTACTATGACGTCATAGTTGTAGCATTCCGAGTTGTAGTCACAGAAACATTGTGGTGAGAACCCTTGTTTCACGAACTGTGCCGAAACGCCATATTCTACTTCTTTGTGATAATAAAAATCTTTTAAAGTTACGTAACACGTCATCTCTTCGTCATCTTCACCGCTAAACCCGTCCCCACTGTCCTCCTCATCGCCCATTTCGTCATCATCTAAATGCGTTTCATTTTTCAAGATCTTAATTAGATCACATGTGGAGCAGTGTTTGCTCCACGTGATCCCTAGGATCTTCTTGAGCATGGGCAACTTTAAAAGCCACTGACTTGGTATCCAATCATCATTTCCGTTCATTTTAAGATTTTCTAACAGTGGCAAATCTCTCGACGGATCTCCCTTCCATTCTTTGACATTATTATTTTGAAGATCTCTGAAGTAATAAAAATAGATATATTTTTAGTAGCGCTGCATTTAAAATATAGGCCGAGAAGCATAAAAGCTTCATATACATGTAAGTGCCATAGCCAAATATTTTAGAAAATAGCCTTAAGAAAATACGCGCCCTGATTGGTTTAAAACTGTGTTTTTATTAAACAATTAGATTATGAGCTCGAGATTTCCATCGCGTGATAGTTGACGAGGGCGCAGCCTGAGTCAACTATCGTGCATAGAAATCGAGGGCTAATATTCTAATTGTTTTAGTATAAATCTACTAGTCGTTCAAAACTCTATTTAAATCCTCTTTACAGACACATCGAAAACAAAAAGCGTCGAGAAGCGGCCGGCAGTTCGTTAACAAGCGCACTCTGCTAGGTTACTAACTATCTACTAAGCAAATAGATTATGAGCTCGAGATTTCTATCGCGTGTAGAAATCGAGAGCAAATAATTTTATTATTTAAGAAATAGAAAACATGTACCGTGTTGCTATCGAGTTATAGAAACACGAGTGGAAGTTTGGGAGAACGAGAAATGCAGTGGGAATACGAGCCGTAGGCGAGTGTTTCCACAGCGTTTTCGAGTTCTCCCAAACTATCACGAGTGCTTCTGTTAAACAACTAGATTATGAGCTCGAGATTTCTATCGCGCGATAGTTGACGAAAGCGCACCCTGAGTCAACTATCACGCGATAGAAATCAAGATCGAATAATCTAATTATTTTGGTATAAATCTACCAGTCGTTCAAAACTTTATCTAAATCCTCTCCACAGACACTTCGAACAAGCGTACACTGCTACGCTACTCACTATCTATCACAGAATAGATAGTGACCAGCGCAGCCAATCAGAGAACGGCATTCGTTATAGCGCGCTAGCAGATTTATGCTAAAACTCGATCGAAACACGGTACATGTTTTCTATTTCTGAAATATCTCTCAGTAAGTACGCGCTGCTATATGTCAATAAAGCGGGCCTTATTCCACTGTACGGCCCGCTCAAATGGAAAACTGCTTTTGGTGCCAAAATGTTTCCTGATTCGTTGCCAAGTTTTCTTCAATTTTCAGACAAATAAAAATTTAGAACTTTACGTTGCCTTTAAATTGTTAACTGAAACGTGCTTTCGACTTCTAAGTTTTGGGTTCTACGTACATCAGTCATTGAAGCCGTCCCACTTGACTTGAACTCGTTTCCCGGACCCTTTAGACTTGCAGTAGAGATCAGTAGAGATATAATAAATATTTTACTAACCTCGTTTTCTCAATCGTACTGTAAGTTACGTATCTCTGTTTTTTTGTCCCGTTCCATTCATAGCCCGTGCGCTTCGTGGTTATGACTCGAAGGGGAAAAAACTTGGGTCTTTCTGCAGGTACCGGAAAGCTTTGTATTTTTCAGTGGTCACTTTGGATTAGTCTTTATTTGGAGTTGTTTTGTTCACTGTCTTTTATTTCTTTTGTTTTACGTAATTTGTGCTCCCGGTACTCACAGAAGGAACCAAAAATTTGGTCTATAACTTACTTGTACGGTACGGTACTGTAAGAGGTATGTAATTAATGTAATTAACGTCATTTGCTTATTTTCGTGATAAAGCACAGTTTTGTCTAATACTGTAATTAGGTGCCTCATCACGCCAGATTATATGACGTATTTTCTTGTTTTTCTTACACGTTACACTTTGGACTGGTACTGAACTTAAAGTTGTGATTTAAATTATGAAAACTTACAAAGTGTGAAGATTGTTCAAGCCTTGAAATGAGTTTTCCTGGATGATTTCGATGCTGTTGTTGGCTAGGGACCTAAAAGTGAAGAGGCTTTAAATCAAATGTTGAATATCTCGTTATCTCGACAATGAAAGCTCAATAGAAACGCAAGGAATACGCTTCTCTATCCAATGAGCACTAGGATAGTAAATCTTTTTATTAGAGGTATATGGTTATGAAACCCGACAAACTTCAAAAAAGCAAATAATTAAGAATATCAAGATTTTAGTTGGGAGGTCCACAACCGTCAGGTGCCACACCGTCTGTTTTGTGCTCATACACTATGCGTGAATTAGTATCCGAAATGTTTCTGTCGGCTAGTTCCTCCGAAGTAACCAGCTAATGTGTTTTGTGCGCGGTCAAACAAAAACATACAACGGAGAACTTTTTCGGGCTTCATAACCATTTCCCTTAATTAAACCTAACACCTTTAGCCATTGTATGCAGGACTCTTCAAGTTTTCCTCCCGTTATGCTGTTGCTCAAAGCACTCTCCACCCAGGGGAATGAATAAAGTGTGGATGAATTTGAAGGCGCTCTTGGGAAAGAAAGAATGCTGTGCTTCGCGAAATGTCATTCGTGTAGAGTTACACTTCGTCGGGAGTAATGGACGGATGACTAAGTAAAGTGTAGCAACTTAGTGTTTGTGATAAAATTCACATGCTTAATAAAACAATTGCTGAATTCGATGTTTCAGAGTAATCAATGTCTCGCTCACTGTTATGGTCATCGGAAGTCTAGGTCTTACCTCGCCCTTGATTATTCTTGTTATCTCGAAAAATCTCATCCAGTATATTATTATTTGTAATTATTCAGCTCTGTTTGATTACTTTCCTATCGGCTGCTTGTTCTTGTGTTGTGGTAAAAACCAGACTTAGCATATGAGCCTACTCTCAGTTATTTACAACGGTTTTCAATAGGCCATTTTCGATGCAGTAAAATTTTAACGTGGTTCTGATGCTCTGACTTTTGACTAAAGCAAAAGAAATTGTTGATTCGTGCCTCACCTGTGGTTTCTTTTGTATAAGTCCCCTCAACCTGGAAACTATGTCAGAATTTAAATTTGCTTATGGTGTGCGGTAAAGAAAGAAGCAAAAGCGATCTCAGCACAAGTAGCCCAAGCTCACGCGAGTGACTGAGAATAGTTCTTGTCACGGTTGGGTTTTCTCATTTGCATCACAATACAATCTAGCATGTATGTGAGGCCATTCCGCGCTATTTTGTTGTTTCAGCCCGAAATTGCCTCGTATGTACGTTGAATTAAATTGTAATGCAAATGAGAAAAGTTAACCATGAAAACGATATGCTTAACATAAATTATAAGAATAAATCTGGGAATTTTAGCCGTCGTTAAGGAGAAAAACATAGGCATTTAATAAAGCAGAATTCCTGATCTTATCTTATTCTCTTTAGCCATTTCAGAGTGAGTTCTAGTTATGCAGTTGTTCTCTGTATGTGGAGAAAAAGGTAAGGAATTCTGCTGTATTTTTATTACTATCCTTGCTTCCTAACTATCGGCCACTAAAACTCCCATAAAAACCCTTACAAGGCATGTTACACAACACCGATTCTCAGTCACTCGTGAGCTTGGGCCACCGGTGATCCAAGCGACCGACTATGACAACGAGCCGATGACAAAGTGAAGAAAATTCGCGTTCACGGCTGCAGAGCACCTGTGATCAAGTCCTGATTGAACGTAAAAACGAGTAAAGAGATTCGAATTACCCGTGACACTCATTTAAAACTTAACCCTTTGATATAATCGAACTTTCTACTAACTACATTGTATAGGTTATTAAGACCACAACTACAGACTAACAAGATATTTCGTACGTACAGAAACTCAAGGTTGTCCAGTTTTCTGAAGATTCCCGCGGGGATAACACTGATTCCATTATTAGCAAGTGACCTGAGAATAAAATGAACTTACAGCGTCAGCGTCCTGTATTCATTACGTTTTCTCAATAAACTTACATGAAGAAAAAAATTCTGAAAAAAATTCAGGCCTTTCATATATTCATTTGCATTCTTCATCATCTATGGGTATGTCATGAACTCACAATGTGACCAGCTCCCATTTGTCTTGATAGCTCAGTTGGTAGAGCACTGCACCGGCATCGCAGAGGTCGTGGGTTCGATTCCCGTTCAGGCCTAAATTTTTCTTTGTTTGTTTGTTTGTTTTTTTTCAGGCTTTGATTTCACGACTGCTTAAATTGTGTATATAACTGCGATGATTAATCATGTCTTCATATCTTTCTCCGCAGTTCAAATATATGATCTTTCATATATTCATTTGCAATATACTTACACCAGTTGTGCTATTACCACACAGGTGGACTGCATCGTATGCCATCTACAACGTATAACATCTGCCGCAAAAGAACTAACTAGATTCCCAAAACAAGTCAATCTACATCAGTAAAGCTCCTGTTTGTTTAGTTAAACTGTTTTAGACATTTCAGCTAGACCCAGTCTGGCTAATTTGTGCCCAAGTCATACAAAGAGCTTAAGAAGATCCCATAAAATCAACGTTGACTCAGATCACTAGCTGGTTATCAACCAGAATATGATACACAATTATTGGATGAGGTTTTTGTGATATCCAGAATAATCAAGGTCGAGGTAGAGATTATCAACCGAAGGCTGAGGCTGATAACTCTTACCGAGACCTTGACTATTCTGGATATCACAAAAACCGAATCTGATAATTGTTTTATTATACATTGAACTAAAAAACAAAATGAAAGTCATGCTTTTTTCTTCTTCACGGACGGCAAGCAACACAAAGCGCGCAAACTTGACATGATTACCCTTAGAAATCATGCATCGCAGTCATACATGACAGGATTACCCCTGACCTTAAGTGTCCTTGACATGATTATTGTATAATCTGCAGCTAGATGACGTCACAGGCGCTGATACGAAAATTCACTGTACGCTTTCGGCCAATCAGAAAAGAGATGGTGAATTCAATGTATAATAATAGCAGTAATTTAACCGCGTGGTGAGTTTGCGAAGCTGACGTTTTGAACGTCACCTCTACGTCAGAGCACTGAACTGTAAGTTCTCGTCCCTGTTGTGACGAGAGGCTAACACGAAAAACATCACCCTCCAAAACTCGCTCCCGTTAATTTACCCTTTTCAACTTCGCTTTGACAACCAGCTTAGTATTTCACACACAGTCCCCGTCGCCGCACCCCATCAGTTTCTTAAAAAGACTAACGTCTCTACCAAGTCAGATTAGCTGCCTCCAGGTTTTTTGTTTCCCGAAAAACTACGACAGCAGGAACTGTTTCCTTCTCTTATTATACATTATGGTAAAGGCCTCGAGGACTTTTTAACAACTGAAAAGTCGTTTAGTATTCGATGTAGTCAAAACATTGCATATATTTCTAAAAGGACTGATGAAATTTAACTTCCTTAGCTTTAAGCGATAGGATAAGAAAATTAAATCCTTTCCCGAACTTGTTACTTATGGAGTCTCGGTTCTTATAGTGTCTTCTCGTTTGATATTAGCTGCCTCTCTCTTTTTTGTCTATCTCATTTTTCGAAGAAGCATGACAACGGGAATTATTATTTCTTATTTCTTACTTCTTATTTGAGTACAGTGACAGGTTCTTTAATAATTGAAAGGTCTGTTTCATCTAAAACCGCGAGTGAAAACATTGCACTCATGATGAAGAGGACTTTTCCACTTATTTTAGCATCAAGAAAAATAGAAAAAATTCTCTCGTGCATCTCAAGTTTAATGTAAGAGTATGCGTGCCCGCACGGACCTTAATACAAGAACACAAATTGCACTGTGCGCTGCAGACTGCGTGCTGAAATCTCTTAACATCATGTAAATTAGCACAATGCCCAGCCTTACAGCAAAGTAGAAGATGTTGCCACATTGTCGAACACGACACATGCCATCAAACTAAATTCAGACCTGAACTTGATGCTTTTTAATTTCCGATTAAATGCTCAGCATTGCTTATGACTGTTTACCTGAAAAATTCAAGGATTGCAGTTATTTGTCAACGTTAGGGCGTTTTTCTTTGACCTTAAAATGAAAAGGCGAAAACGGAGCGCAAGTAACAAGAACAAAAAAACTCGAATGAATAGAGAAAGGTTGACCTGTTTTAACGACTAAAAAACGCCCGCGAGTTTTGGTTGGTCTAGAAAACACGAACTGGGGAGCTGGATTTCACCGGTTTTGATTGATCTATCGAACGATGTATTTTCCATCATATTGTAGGAGAGACAAAGATTTCGAACAGGGAAACGAAGGCGAACAAAAGCTCTCATTGTTTCAACGTCAAACAAAAATCGTTCAAGATTTCGCTGTACATATAATTTTGCTCTGGTAAAAAGTAATTAAACTCGGTGATCATTCGACTTTATCTCGTAGAATGGTCAAATACTTACAAGGAATAAAGTTGCCTTGACAAGTTGAAATCCACGGATTCATTCTGCTTATCCACTGAGCACCGTCCGTAGACACGACCGTGGTTATCGTCCGCACACCAACACAGTGAAGAGCAACGTGTCCAGCTAGACAGGTTCAGGAATTCTAAATGCTGACCTCCTGACTGACACGTGCAAAATGAAAAAATAGCCACGGAGAGTAAAAACGTCTTCATTATGCTGTGGAAAGAGCAAATTCAAGGCTTGTTTATATCTGATAACGTATTGTAAAAGACTGTGAACCTTATGGCCGAAAATGACTCAAAAAAAAAAATAAAGTTCATCATTGCAAACCACAGGGAACCATTAGGTCATTTACAACATGAACAAAGCCTTTTCACTGAATTTTTACGTTTTGGAAAAAAACAAGAAGAAGAAGAAGAAGAAAAAAAAAACATGGTTTGAGAGTGCAATCTAACTATCGTCTTGGTAGACACCGTCTGGCAACCATTAAGTAATAAGCATTTTTTTGTGGTTTTCATATCAAGTGAAACAGTACATGTTTGTATACATTTCGGCTTCTACTTCGATTATATTCGTTTGTAAGAATTTCTAGTTTCTTCACATGCTTTACCTTCGCAGTATCTTGTTTCCTTTCACTACCCAAAATTGTGAGAAATATGCGATTTACAAAAGTGGATTGCAAAACCTTTTCTAGATCTTTCGTGATAATAAGGTAGAAGGAAGACATAATTTTACCAGCAATCACTTGTTATGTATTTCTCTTATAATCTTCACCTATAATCGACTGTGGCGGGGTAAACATAAAGTTATTTGCATGGGAAATTAATGGTTCGGTGGACATCTTGTAACAAATTGTCATTTGTCCTGGCCGCTCTACGCCAATTTGACTTTCAAATACCTCGCCTTGATTGCAATGTTCCTGCTGAGGGCGGAAACTGTTTTCTTGTTTGAGAAAGTACGCTGCAAATTTATTATTCTGAAGGTATTCATCCTGAATCTCGAAGTATCGATATTTTGATTGAAGCGTCAGATTTTTCCAAGGCATTCCTCAATTCACGATAAAATCTTCATTCACCTTGAACATCTGTGATCAGTATCGTGGATTCATTATAGGATGAAAGAACACTTCATTTGTTTTGCTGCAAGCTGACTAAATATGAATGTTTGCTAAAGGATTTCTTTTGCTGATAGTTTTGCATTTTTGAATTCCCAGTAAAGCTTTGTTGGTGTGTATTTTTTCAGAAGATTAAGTCAATCGGGACGATTTTTTCACAGCAATTTACGACGTTATAAATTCCCTCGTCATTTTTAGTTTTTCTTTCTGCCAAATCCAGCTTTCAAACGCATTGTCTATCCCCAGGAAAGCGAATCTGAGCCGACATTAAATATCTGACTAGCTTGTATGCGAAGTGATGTACCTCAAGGGATGTCACGTTTCAGTTTGTCGAAAAACTTCAAGGTTGGCGACTGCAATTGTTCCACGCGCTTCTCCGTCACATTAGGTATTGGAAAGATAAAATAAACTATACAACAGGACACTTGCATTATGAAAACCGACAGCTTGTAAAATAAAGTTTCAATTCCGACAATAGAGCGTCTCAATTCGGAGACAGAGCAGTCTATTTAAAAGCGAAACGGAGATACTCTGGAAATGTCAAACTCTCTGGGAACGAAAATTAGACCTCCCTTTGTTTCAAGCTTATTTACTTTGGAAGTACCAATTTAAACTTTTACGCTTTCACGTTTTGTTTTCTTTTATTTTTCACTTTTTTAAAATTTGATTTGTATTAAGTTTATAGCATGCTGAGTTCAGCTATATTAAAGTTAATACTATTTTGGCAGAGTCTTATTCGGATTTGCAGGATTTTTAATGTTAAAAGTTTCGTTTTCCTTCCATTGTTACGTAAGATTTTTGGGAAATACTTTATCCTTTTAGAGCAAAGTAGTTACCGTAAGTACTTTGCACTGCATTCTAACTTGGTTTCTTCTTTTAAAATTTGTAAAGGCGCTTAGTTTAAGAGAGAAAGCAATGAGTCTCGTATCCACAGGGTGCAAAGACCTTTCTCGTTGTAATGTGAGTAACAGTTTTGTTCTAATTTACATGAAATTATTCCATCAAGTTATTATCTCATACTTTAGATCTACGGCTTGTCTTAAGCCGGAACTAAATAAGTTGATGAAATATTGCATAAATGGAGCTTTCGTTAAAATAAAAACAACAAAATACCGAAATTTGTTGGAAAGATTAACCCGAAAATTGGAAAAACCAACATGAAGAAGCATGCAGACTTAAGACCAAAGTGCTGTAAATCAGAAAATTAAATGCGCGACATAGGAAGACATCTCTCCTTCAAAGACAGCCTGAAAGACGCCGCTCTGCAATTTTAATTGTATTTTTGACACTGGAATATCTACTTGCAATAAAAAAAATTAGTTCCGAAATTTAACACCAACATTTTTTCATTGTGATCACCACTGAGTAGTATTTTTGCATCAAAAGAAATCGTGAGATAACATCGATGACAAGACCCATGAAGAAAGCTTTCGATTCACGTTAGTGTTTGGGTTCAATAACACAGAAGCAGAACGAATTTCGAAATACCTTGTAATTAAAATACATAAATATTCTTCAGAGACACGGATGGAGTTTTTTGTAGCAAGGATTTATCATTTGCTCCAATTCTAGAGAGGTAGTATTGAAGAATTCTACAGCCTTAGCCAGCGAACGTGTTTGATTTCACAAGCACGAACCTAGTTAAGTTTAAAACCGTTCATAAATATAAATCAACATTTCAACCTAGATTGAATGAAGGCTTTGTATTCCAAGGCTGCACAAGGAATTGTTTTATTCATACAAGGTCAAGTGGCAAAATGTATTTCATGATTATTGGTGGCAAATAGTCTTAAATGCTGTATGGTTACGACTCACCTCGAATTCTTTAAGTCATATCTTTTAGAATATCTTTTTCGATATCCTATTTTGGATCACCAATGAAAATGTTGCTTTTCTGCTTCAAGTTACGGTATCACACCGAATTCATCTCCTTCAGTTGAGTTTTCCGGATTGTCGATTCCTTGTTCTCGACGCTCAAGTTGTACGATTTGATGACGGAGTGCTCCCGTCAGCTTTATCAATCTTCTACGATGATAGCTCATTCCGGTCAAGACAATTCATCAAACGTTTTATTTACATCCTGTCCTTTTGCTATTGGGTGAATATCGTCATTACTGTATTTATCATTCCTTTGATGGCTGGTAGAAATAGGCTCGTGTCACGCATAGCGCTGCCCACTATAGCTGGGTAATCGACTTTCCTGCGAGCGCCAGAGATAAATTCTTCGAAGTGAGTTGTTTTGATTGTGGGTGAAATCAAAGTTGAAGCTTATAAGAATTTTGCATGATTGACCGCCATGTCTAACTAATTTTACAGGCAACTGAAATTTATCAACAGCACAGAATTTAGCAAGAGTTAAAAGGATTGAATCTTATTATTATCGCTGAGTCATCGCAGAGTCATCGCTGTCTGAAACATTTTTAGCTTTATATTCGTACATTTTACTGAACTGATCGTAATGATTGTATAGAGACGCGTTACATTCAATGCAGGTTTTGTGTGGTTCAATACAAATGTATTATGTGCACACATTTCTTATTTGACAGATCTATTAGAAAACACCCCCGCGCACACTAGGAGCTGTATTTCAAAGAAACGAGTCGTCGGCGTAATAGCCACGTATACAGGCGTTTTTCCATTTTCCCTCCTTTCCCTCGTAGTGTATTTAAAAGACATAGAGGAGTTATTAACATTTTTCGCGGTTTTGGCAAGTGTCAATACGAGTCACAGGAAGTGTTTCTCGTTTTCCATAATGCCCACCAGTGTTCAACAGTCGGACCTTATAGCGAGCCGAATTTTCTATGAACGATAGAAATGAGTGTCGATAGAAATACTGTAACTGTGTTTCTTTGGGCTGGTTATTCATAGGGCTCAGTACGTGGGCTTTGATGATTAAATAGGCTTCAATTGAATCCAGACAGATAATGTGATCAGTTGGTGCAGAAAACAACAGAGAAACACCATACACTCTTGACTAGCATCCTTTGCGCCCAAGCGTTTGTGTTAATTTTGTAGATAAATGAGGAAGTTCTAACTATTCTTCCAGGCCCCCAAGGTTCGAGGAAGACATAAATCGTAATAAGTCCATGCGTATTATCTTTGAAATTATCGGATAAGGGATGCGCTTTCCTACTACGCAATTTCTCTGCTATGTTAGTCCATTTTTCCTCAAGTCTGTCGAAAGTTAAAAGTTTGGTATTTGCAATCAGTGATCAGTTCATGCCCGTAAACAACCGTGCGATGCGTAAATGCTCTGAGAACATGACCTGTAGTCATCTTGGTTCGCATTTTACTTCCGTTAGTATTTTGACAGATGATACGCGATGGTATAATACGACCTGCCTAGTATTTTCAGAGACCCTTCAGGGCTGAGGAAATACGCTGCTGTTCACTCCGTAACTCGGAAAATATCCGTCCATGATGTCTGTCAAGTTATCGAATAAGGGATGTACATTTCCATGAACAGAATTTAGGCCAGGATCGGTTGAATATATATGAAGCACGAAAAACAGACTGGCTTTGAGTGAAGTGCTATTTTCGTTCTAAACACGAATACAGCGTCTTCAGTTCTGTTTATTCAGTGTTCGTTGCCTTCGAATTAATATATTTACCTTTCAGTTTTTATTTAAATCAGTGCGATTTATTGAATGGAAGCAAATAGTATATTTACGATCACTACGTCATAGGAGCGGATAATCTGTGATCAGCTGAGGCCTTCACCTTTTGACCAGCCTACCTTTGGTCTAAGACCTTGGATTGTTCTGGTTTGACTTTTTGAAGACGATGACGAAATTGTTTACGGTCTTGTGGGAGTTTGGCGGGTGGATGTTCGGAAACGGCGTTCGCCTTTTATCGACTTCAACCGAGACAGTTCGGTGCCAGGATATTTTTGACTGACAGTAGCCTACTTGGGAATTCTTACATATTGAACAACGAGGTCTACTAGAGCAAGTTAAATCGATACCACATCATTTTAATATTTAACAGTTTTTATGAATAGCAAAGTTAAGATTCTGGACAAAAGATGCATTGACCCTATTTGAGGAATGTAGCAGTGCTAGTTCACGTTGTGGCAAGATGCACTATAAACTATCTTGGCTTATGTTATCTTGGCAGTGGTTTAATATAAAACACAAAAAACAACTTGCATAGTATTAATTCTTCCAAGCCCTTCAGGGCTGAGGAAATACACGAAGTAATCTGTAATAAACTCTGGGCGTATTATTTGTCAAATTATCCTTTGAGGGATTTATATTTCCATCCTTAAATTTCCCTGCTATTTTTGGTCTTTTATCTTCTTAGTGTTGAGTTCGGTCTCTCTAGTCAGCGGTCAATGAAAGCGCGGCGAGGGGTGGATATAGGGGACATCAACAACAGAATAACATAATCGACGTCTGTAAGGACTGTAAGTAAGTGTTTGCCAGTTTCTGGAAGTCCACGGTATTGGAGAATGCCCTTTAAGATCATCTTGATTTGTGTTATGTTTGGCCATTTGGAGAGATAAAACGCTGGAAGTATTACAAACTACGCGGTAGTTTGTCAGGACCTTAGGGCTGATGAAATGCACGCCGCAGTTCGGAAAATATACCCCCATAATATTTGCCAAATTATCGGATAAGTCGAAAAGGGAATTTATATTTCTAATGCGTAATTGTTCGGCTATTGAGAAAAAATATTGAAAAAATATTGAGAAAAAATATTCCGGCTATTGAGCTTTCGTCGTTTAGTCACGTATCCGCACTTGAGAGTTCGGTTCGAGTAATACGACTTTAAAATGCACTTTTCTTGTTCAAAACTGGAATGTTCTAAGCATCAATAAAATTAAAATTTCATCTATTTGTTGTTTAAATCAGCATCAGCATGACAAAGATAAGCTTTGAGTGAATCGTAATTGAACTTCGAAAATGTATTTCGTTTTTATCACTCGGAGCGTAAATTTTCATCGATAACTGAAAATTAATGGCTTCAATTCAGGTATCCATGCAGTAACATTTGCCATTCAGTTATTAGTCATCGCAAAATGAATTGAGGGTAGCTTAGTAACAAGTTTATAATCACTATGTCATATCTAAGCACTTTCCGAACCAACATAAATACCACAGCCTCTTCAACAAAAACAACGTCAAAGTCAGCTACAGTTGCATGGACAACATGAAAACAGTAATCAACAAACACAACATGAAAATAACAAACGCCGACAACAACGCCAACGCAATCACCGGAGAGCAATGCAACTGCCGCAAAAAAGACCAATGCCCGCTAGACAACAAATGCCTGACTTCCAGTGTAATCTACAACGCACAAGTTACAACTAACAACACAACCAAGAACTACATTGGACTGACAGAAGGAACATTCAAACAGAGATTCTCGCAGCACAAATCCACATTTAAGCACAGAAAACACATCAACAGCACCGAGCTTTCTAAATACATCTGGCAACTACACGACAAAAAACAAGACTTCAACATCAAATGGTCAATTATTAGCCGTGCAAGACCCTACAACAACATTTCCAAACGATGCGACCTCTGCCTCACAGAAAAACTAATGATTATCAAACATAGCAACGACAATCTACTAAACAAAAGATCAGAACTTATTTCTAAATGCCGGCACGAGAACAAATTCTACTTGAAGAACGCTTGACACTTTCTTTATATTGTACTGCACCCACGCAGTTTATACTCGTCCCCGTAATTTCTGTCTTCACACCTATTGTTTTCCAGTATAACTATCACTTATTGTAATGCAACTAGTCCAGCAATTAGCCTATTGTTTAATACCGTGTATATATATCTAGTTGATAGGAATGCTTATCATTAAATACTGTCTGATGAGTGCGTAAGCACGAAACTCGGAGTAACAGCAAATCTTGCCTCTTCGTTATTACTCATATAATCACTATGTCACATAAATGGATAGTATGATCAATTGGGTCGTAAACAGCAGGACACCACCATCAACTTTTGACCAGCCTGTTTTGTGGTCTAAGTGGTTGTTAGTTTGTGAGTCCATGCTATGAAATATTACGCCCTACGCCTATCTTGGCTTGTGTTATGTTAGCGTTGGTTAGAACTATAATCTATGGACGCGCACAACAAAGTGACGTGGGTGGTATTCTTCTAAGCTTCTAATGACTAAGGAAATGCATGACGTAACTCGCAGTATATCCGCACATAATATCTTTTCAATTGAACGACAATAATTTTGTTTTCGCTGCGAAATTCCTTTCTATTTAAGCTCTTATTCCTTTAATGAGTTTACTCACGGTTCCTCCAGTCAGGTCAATATTGCATCGTTTCGCGTCGTCAATACACCTATCAAAGCGGGATTCAACTATTAAATGCTATATTATGCATGATAATGCAGCAGTGGAAGAGGAAAACGGAAATAATTACACTTAGGCTTCGTCAGGATTCTTTTAATTTGGCCAAAAACGAGTGGAATTATTTCCTTATTGACATTTAATATTGGTACAGCGAAACTTAGTAGACGTTCGATAAAACGGGTAACCGTGATTTTCCCGATACAAGATCCCTTTGGTAAAATAGCCAGGATTTGAAGTCATCCAGATAACTTAAGGATTCAACTACCTGAAAATTCACGGCGGGTCATTCCCGCCTGAACGAGCTTCGGGAGATCGAGAGTGGATATCGATACATTTCTACCTCGTGCGAAATACAACATATGACCGATAAGTAAAATATCAAACACGAGAGAGCGTTTCGTCGCAATTGAGAAAACCGAGGTGAGAGTTGAAAATATAACCAGCCGCGGTGTAATCTGGACGAAACTTGAATGTATTGAAAATGTGATGGAGTGCTGCCTAGATTGTTTCAAGACTTAGGGGTAACTGGAGAAATAAAATCTATGCTCATTAAGATCAGATATTGAAATCACCACCTCGTTTGTTATTACCTTTGATTGAACTTGATTAATTATGAGTTATGTCAGATTCTTTTTCTTTTGTACTAAAACTCAATTTTTAGACTATTTTCCGTTGTTCTTCTTTGATATGGACACTTCGGATTTCTGAAATTATATACCTAAGTGCAGCTATCTTTCGTCTTTTAGTTCAGCTTGCTTTTTTGTTATACAGCATAAAAGCCTAGCTTGTTAAAAGCACTTAAAAGCAAAAAAAAAATCAGAGCATTCTCTGACGGTTGGCAAATTTGGAATATTGAAGGAAAAAAAGAAAAAAGCAACAGCAACAACAACACACACACGAGACTTACTTGTGAGAGGCGCTTTTTTCTTAAAGCTGTTATATGTACCGTTTATGAGATGTTTAGGAGCCCAGGCCAGAAACACTCAAGAGGCTGATGTTATTCTGAATTTCACTTTTAATTTAACACCCACTGTCAACTGCTTCTCATTATGCGGTAAATAATGTTGATATTTAAGCAGCACTATCTTTAAATCTGTCTTTCTTAAAATCCCAAGATTTGCAAGAGCTTTTTACGACAGTAGGGATTTTCAATGCGCTTTAATTGCAATTGCTATGTAAAATGACAGTACAAAACGGTATCATTTTTATCGTCATGAAGTCGCAAATGCAAATGGAAATAAAAATGACCAAAATTTACAAAGCAGGATTTTGGCAAACCTACTTTCCGTTTTTGATCGAAATTTATGCGATAATTTATTACATCAGTTAATTGTAGGAAAAGAAAACAAAATGAAAAAAAAAATAAGTTCGGTTAAACTGTGATAAAAAATTGCTAACATTTGAAATCAATTCCCCTGGTGAAAAGATTATGAGAAAGGATTACACTAAGAAAACAAAACAGCAGGTTCCGTGATCTTCGTGACTATCTCTCTAAGAATCACTTGAATTAACACAGGTAACCTAGTTCTTCCTGCGGGCATATGAAACAAAATTACTATTGTCTTCCGTCAGTATTAAACTGAGACGCAGGCCATTCGTATAGTTTTGAATATAACATTTCTTAAACATTACAAAACGTTTGGGTAATTAAATATAACTTTTGAAAAAAATAGACCTAAATTATCCGGAAAAAATCTCACCTCTGCAGAACTGTCTTCCTGTTTCTTCGTTTTTAAGTCTGTTTCTTTCACACCAGTCTCAGGTAAAACTTTGTATCTGACTTATCATCGTTTTGTGGCGATAAACAAAAACCAATGGAACCCTTACATAACAATGATACGATACATATTTTATATTCCATCCAGGCAATTAAATTCACCCTTAAGATTTCCTGTTTTCTTTTTATATTTTTATTAAGTGCCTTGCTGCGAAAGACATTTTAAATTTCCATATCCTTCAAAATGAAATTAAAGGCCAAGATACTAACTCCATATTTAAAATGCCCACTCCATTTGCAGAAATTTTCATAAGCATATGAATCTAGGCCTTATCGTATTCTATAAGAATGGCAATGAAATGAGATTTAAGCAAAAATGTTATGTTATACGAAGGGCTGCGTATGAATTCTAGTTTATCTAATTTATCACAGGATATGAATTTTTTCGAGCGCAAAATGAAATAAAGTTTACCGCAAGCCACAGCGACGTTATGTTTAACAAAGGCCTTACAAAATATGGATTACTTCTCAAAACCATGAGATGGGCCACTGAAAAACGTAAGGAAAATGTTGTTGTAAAAGACGCGCCGCTACGTAACCAAACGTAAAGAAGTGACCGTGTTGGTGTTATTTAACGAACACGTTTGAAAGAATGGAAACAAGTTTGATTTGTAACTGGGTCCGCGGATATCTCGGTGTGTGTTTTAGGTTATTCAATGCTGCGTCTAAATTTAGCAGCATATTTTGTAAGTACAAATTAAAACGTAGTTTCAGTTCCGCCTTGTTATTTTTACTTGAATAATACAAATGAAGTTGCACTTCAAGATTGAACATTTCAGTTAAAAGAAAAGAATGGAGCGACTTCTACATGTAAGGCTATATAGGTCAGTATTCTATCAGTGAATGATAATTTTTCAACTTTTTAGAGGAGTAGTGCAATAAACAAACAAAAAAAAAACGATACCACAATTATAATGCACGTGGAGGTCGTTTATTAACAGAGAAAACGGACGAGAAAGAGTTTTAGGAGTGATGAATTAAAGAGAGGAACAAACAAAGTGTCATTTGTTTGTTTCCTGTAAGTTATCATTGAGACCAACTCTCCAACTCGCAAAGGTGTCACAGTCAGTTGGCAATATGTCCTGATTTCAATTTCTTTTACTTTTGGAATGTTTTTTTTTTTTGGAAAGAGTGAAATGAAGGAGAAGGTAAAGAAAATGTTTAAAGAATAGAAAAAGCTTATTTAACCCTTCCCTAGCTAGAAGAGCCTCTGGATTGGGTTTAACTGGCGGGTGGGAATTTTCTAACATTTAACTGTCACCTGAGAAATCATGAGTTTTTGGACTGATGGCTGAAATCTGAGATCTGCAATATTTACTGATAGCGAGAAATGGGCTAAACTGCTAACTGATAGCCGAGAAAAAACCGAAATGAATGATAACGAAGATTCCAACACTCCATCCAGACCGTCTTAGAAAGCAAAACAAAGCAAGAAAACAAGTGAATCGATTACACGGTATCTGCACAAGGAAACGGAAGTGGAAAACGCTAAGAATAGAAAATATAAAAAAAAAAATGAAAAATAAAAACCGACAGATTTTAGGAGTATTTTGAAAGAAAAGTGGATTGTACATCGCAGCAATTAATTGCATGAGATGTCGTCGAAACCTTCGCTAAGAGAGACAAGGAAGTAAATGTGTTTGCAGCACTGAACGGCGATAAGTATCGGTTACAGTGTAAACACACCCGCTCTATTGCATCTTTCTAGCACAAAGATGTAGGAACATATTTGGACTGAAATACACATATTTCACCAAGTAACTATGCTCCTTTGTTCTTTACTAATAAGCGCCTTGATGGTAAATGTGAATGATGGTGAACCCGGCTAGAAGTACCAATTCCAGCATCTATTTTTTTAACCTTTTCTCTCGCTCTAAACTGATCGAGAAAGGACGGAAAAGAAATGACTATCGAATGAAACACTTGAACAGTTTGCTTTTTTTTTAATGACGGGCACTTATTTTGTGCAACTGAAGAACAGGGATATTTCTATATTCTGCACTTCTTACTGGTACAAAACAATACTACATCAAGTGAGCATCTTAACGGATGAGGTTCAAGATTTCTTGAAAGTCAACCTCATGTTAATTTCGACATCGCGTTAAATTAATAACGCTATGCGGACATCAGATAGATGGAAAGACAGACAGATAGATAGATAGACAGACAGACAGACAGATAGATAGATAGATAGATAGATAGATAGATAGATAGATAGATAGATAGATAGAAGCAGTCCTGTTGAAAACTCTACAATTTGGCACGAGTGTCTCCTAAATTTAGAATTTTAGGCGGAAAGATTTTAAATATACTGCAACATAAATAGTCACACTGAAGGTGCAATTTCAGGCCAACGTTCAGATAGTGAATACACCAGGATAACTTAGAAAAACTTAGGACAAATTCAAGCATGTTTTTTGAAGGAAATTTCGGGTTAACAGTAGAAATAATGCATAAGAAATAAAGATATAAATGAAAATGTTTACCTGATCAATTCGGATGCGAAGTTTTGCTCTAACAAACGTGTCGTAAGGTTTCCGGCTTTTGTTTGGTCTAAGCGAGTTTACGAAGACCTCATCTTTATCTTGTTCCGTGGTATGACAAAGCAAATGACATTGCAGACATAAAGAATTGATTTATAGCAGGAGCCTGTCGCTATTTTTAAGTGCGGTAGATTTACACAAAAGGATTGAATTGAAGGAAGCGTTTTTAAGACCAGCTAGGCTTAGAACAATCCAGAAATGCTATTTTGTATTTCGATGAGGGATGGAATAAAAAAAATATAAACATCCGATAGCAAGCTTAATATTATTGTTGTGGTGAAAAGGGAAGCAATATCATCCTCCAAACTGTGCTTACTTTTATGTTTGATCGATCCGGTTAAAAATTAAAAGAAAAGGGATCTCTACGCGAGTTCAGCATTGAGTAAACCAAACTTCTTCCTGCGTATTTTGGCTAGCGAGAATGTAAGAATCCTTGAATTGTATCGGCAAATAGTTCATTAAAAATTATTTCTATGCTGGAAACGTGATAAAAAAAGACGAATAAAACAGGAACATGTTTTGTCAAGTGTAGGCGTAGTTTACTGATAGCTAATAGACAGAATTTCCCGAAAGATTAAGAAAGGATTTAGGCTCTAAATATTGACCTTATTTAGCTATTCTTTCTAGATTGCGTTGGCTTCCACCATTGTACTCAATTACGATATTATTTCAGCGACGTCACAGATTGGAAGTATTTATTATTATTATGCGGCTAGCTCCGCCAGCGGGCAAGATGAACCAAATCCTTGCCCGAGCGTGCAAGATAAAAGGGTTGTCTCGTGCAATAATGATTCTATATAATAAGTCTTTTATTGACCGAGCTTGATACCTGGATGCTGATTGATCTCGCTCGTTTTTGCATATCGGTCCATAGACACAATTTTTCGCAGTGACGAGAAAATCCTCCGTATCAAACACATTTGATATGTTTTCGTCCGTCGATTTGAGTGTGGTTTTTATATGACAACATTCAATAGCCTTGAAAGGAAAAGATGGCGAAAGTATTATGAAACGGGTTATGCGTGATTGGTTATGCGTGATTGAGTTTGACCATGTCTTTAAAAATGATGAATCCACATCGAATTGCCTTACGACAGCCATCACATACGATTATAATTTTTAATCTATCGAGTTTTGATATAAATCTACTAGCGTTCCATCACGAATGCCCTTCTCTAATTGGCTACACTACTCACTATCTCTTAAACAACTAGATTATGAGCTCGAGATTTCTATGGCGTGCTAGTTGACGAGGGCGCAGCCCTCGTCAACTATCACGCGATAGAAATCTCGAGCTCATAATCTAATTGTTTAGAAACAAAAGTGGGAGTTTGGGAGAATGAGAAACGCATCGAGTTCTTCCTAACTTGCACGACTGTATCTATGGAAACCTTTGGGTGTTTCAGTCGAAGGCCTATGGGCTCATAGTTGCTCGCGGAAGTTTTAAGTTCTAAAAATCAAATGTTAGCCCGAGAACAAAGTTCAGGGTAATATTGCATATAATACTGTGATAGCTGAATCGGCAGTCGGCCTCATCAACTATCACTTCATAGATATCTCGATCTCAGAAGTAGATCTTCCGACTCTCTTACACCGCTCACTTCCATTGTTTACATCGGTTTAGAAACCGATCGGATGCGAGTAGAAATTTCCGTGCATGCGTCCAGAATAAATTCTTCAGGTGGAATAATTCCTATGTAAATCCCTTGACACCCCACACGAAGTTGAGAATCAGTCACTCTGTTTGCACAAATTACATTGTTCCAGTAGTCTGCATACGAGGCAAGTGGCCCATCAGGCCGGCGCTTATCTCAATTGGTTCAGCAAGAGAGCAAAAATGATACTTTTTGTTCACGACAAAGCTTGCCCATGCGCCAAGCCATGAAACTATCACTTTTGGCAGTCTTATCGACCGTCACTTTCATGGTTGTTCTTAGCGTTCATTTGGTTGCGATCGACAAGTGAATAAAATAAGGGCAGTATTCTATTTTTGTCACTGGCCGTTCTTTTCTCCAGACCTCAACTAACCGTATGCCTGGAACAAATTATCATTTGCAGCCTTTGCAAGAGAGAAACTAGTTTCCCCTTAATTCCATAATTGCTATCTATCAGAGATCAGAGTCGCGTCAGACAATTGGACTCCAGCTTCACCAGCAGTGAATTAAAAGGAATGTACGCGCATGCAGAAAAACTCCAACCCGTGGAAGAAAACAATGAAAAAAGTTATACTCTAACAGACTGAAATTTATTCACTTAACTTGCCTACTAGCTTACAGAAAAAAGAAATAATCAAATTAAAATTACTACAGCATGGAAATACATATTCGTCCACAATAACGTTATAGTGAAATATAATAGCAATATATCAAGGAAAAATGATTCTGATCAGGATAAATGATTTAACATCTCTCGGATCATGATGTATCAAACGAAGCAATGAACCCACTATGCATGGGCAAGGATTCATCGGTTCCGTTGTTGTTTCATGACCCGAGTGATCCTGTACCATTGATCCTGATTGTGGTAATCTCAAGGAACACACACAAATTTATAATGTTGGAAATATACATTGCGTAACCTTTGTGCCGAATTGTTTAAAACGTTCTGCTTTAGCAAAATTAACTTCCTTCCGTTCGTCGCATCTCTGTTTATTGCTGGTATTGAAAAACGGGTGCGGTTTACCGGAAGGGGATACCAGCAACTCTAGTATGTTTATTAGGATGATTATGTCATCAGTTAATTTGGACAAAGGCTGTAAATATAGCTTAAAATAAAAAAAAATAACAACTTTGCATTACCCCTCACAAATTTCAAAGTAAATACAATTTGCGCAGGAGGTTTTTGGACTGCCTCCCCAGGAATGCCTATTTTTAAATGTAAAAATTTGTACCTTCCAGAAACATTAAAATATATTTCTAAAGAGCAAAACTGCTCGTCTAATTTTAGTTTATAAACGTCGAGTTTTCAAAGTTCTCTAATAGGGGGAACTTCTAACCACCCCTAGGCAAATCACTAGGTCCACTAGGGACTGGAAACTATGTTTTAATTAATTGTGTTACGTTGTGTTTAGTATGATAAACTATCCTGGTTACATAAATTGTACCTTTGTTACTAAATGTCATTGACAGTTTTTTTTTTAATGGAGAATTCTCGAGCGCTTAACATTAGTTTTTTTCAAAGCGTCACGTTTTCCTGAAAGATGATTTCACTTACCCAGTTTACCTGGTTAACAAAGACCGCGCGGTTGTCTTGAGAGAGGACTCCTGGCTAAAGAAACTGAAACGGTGGAATTTTCCGTAGTTCCTTGCGAACGGAAAAAAGTAGAATACCACTGGAGGTACTCTGAACGCTTTGGTTTTCAACGAATTTTCAAATTATTTGGCTTAATGTTAAGCGCTCCTTAAAAATGACAGTTTTCTACCTCATTAACAAGTAAATCTTTCGAACGTACATGTATATATATACATACATGTATGACGACCTGGTGGTTCCAGTGGATACCGTACTTGGTTTAATTGATACCGGGACCGTAACCAGAAAAAAATTATGACGGAAGCAAGGTCCATGAAAAAGTTTTAACTGAGGCATCGTCCGTGGTTAAATTCTCTTCCTGGGTATTTAGGGTGTTTATTATGACTATAGTCATCAAAAACGACAAAAATAACTGAGGCAAGTGCCTCGGTTCGCCTGCGAAAAGTTTTCGCACCCGGAAAGCCGTGGCAAAATTTCAAACCTTGTGATTGCAGAAATGTTTTATTCACATATATTCTTAATATGACCAGAAGTTCCCTTCATGCAAGAAGTTTCAGGCGTATACACCTTTCTGTTTTTAGATACAGATTAACTAAAGATGGCTTTGCGGGCCTGAAAAGTTTCCGGGGCTTTCGAGAAACAGGCGCCAGGTCAATTATCTACAGGATAATTTGTCGGGTGCATATCGTTATCTACCCTAAATGTGTTTAAAACGTTCTGTAAACATGCCATCGAAAAGCTGCTGTCCATCGTCGAGAAAAATCAGAAAATATGATCTGGAAAGTTGTGCTCGGAATTACTATATAAAGGCAAAGCCAGAGATGGTATATTTGGCCAATTACAACAAAATATCGGTCACGCAGGGAGCCAATTTGAACTACAGTCAGTAAAATGCAACCGACGCAAACGAGTAAAGCCGTTACAATCAGTTACCTTGTGTTCATGAATTGTTGAAAAACGTTTTCAGGTAGAGCAAGTTTGCCGGTTTCATTTTACTTCTTACACAGCTCAATTAATGCAGAAAGAGACCCAAAACTCTTACTGTAAGATAATCAATCGAAACTGCACTAGCGGTTGTTTTACTCAATTAAACCAGTGTTATAGGTAAACGCAAAAAGTCAGAGGTACGATTATTATGGTCAAAATTTTTTTCTCTTTTCTTTTTCTCCCAAATTGATCATTTCTTGGTTTAATACATGGTGCCGTTTTTGAAAGAGAGTTTTCTAAGACTTAAACTCAATTAAGGGAACTCTTACCACTTGAAAAGAGAGTGTTTTATAGATTAAGTCCCTGACTCGTCCTGAAACTCCAAGCTCTCATAAATTTCATCATCCGTTGCTGCGTCAGAAGAGTGCTGTCGTGTCTCGGTTTGGAAATGACCAGGTTTCATGACATCATGTCCATCTCGCCGGGGGTGTCCTATTTTCTGCTGAAGAGAAGCATATTGCTTTGCAGGGTTCTCCATTCTGCGACCTCGTCCAGGATATTCTTTGTTTTGTTGTCCGTTTTTCTGCTGAAGAGAGGCGTAACCTTTCTCCGAATTCTCGATTCCGCGACCTCCAGGATGAGGGACTCTGTATGCTGGGCTACATACGGCTGCTTCATCGAGTGCTTGATATGTTCCGTTGTTGTAATCGCAGAGTGCCTTGTTCGTCATCTCGTTTCCCTTGTCAGTTTGGGGGTGACATTTTTGTAAACCAGGCCCTCTCACTTGTGCCAAGCTGGCCGCCACTGAACTACCTCTAGCTTTTGAGACGGAATCATATATGCTATCTTCATGAAAGGCTGGGTTATCAAATGTAGCGTTTCCATTGTCATTGGCCAGGCTGTCTGTTTGTCTTCTACGGGGATCTCTCTTACTGCAACTAGAGGTACATATCACAAGTCGATAAAAGTAAAATAATTACAGTATGTAGCGAATTTTGAGATCTAACATTCCGAGAATTAGCCACTGATCACTTTGCTCGAAGCTAACGCCTAAAGCGAGCGAAGCCAGCGCGAAGCGCGTGGGGGTGTGCGAGCGAAGGGAGCAAGAAGAATAGAAAGACTGTAGACATCTTTGGAAAAAAGTGGAGTTATTAGTCTCCTACCCTTGCTATCGCCTTGCTACTAACACCTCCACCCCTTTACTAATTAGTTAAACGGGACCAATAAAATTTGAGCGGTAAATTGTTTGTTTAATTGATTACAATTATTAGTTCAAGTATCAGTTCGCACGTACGTGCATTTGGGTGTTAAGAATGTCGTATTAGACGACTTTTTCAACTCCAATAAAAGTTGCCAAAAGGGGGAGCAAGCCGGAATCAAGGATATGCGCTTGTAGGATATGCGCGTGTTCTTTTGCTATTCGCTTGGGAAATCTTGGCAAGAAGTCTTACATATCTGCGGAGAATTTATTCCGAAGGTGTTACACGGTGCGGCACTCGTCAACAACAATGAGCGTGACGCAATTGTTAATGGAGAATCTTCGTTCTTTTACATGCTTTGGAATTTTGCATCCAAAAAGCCTTCCGCAGTCATTCGAAAACAAGCTTGTATTTCGCTTCTCCACTCAGCAGATGCACGTCATCCTTTATTGACAAAACGATGGAGGGAATCCTTTTCCATCTCTTCTATGTTCTTTAATTTCATGATGCTTTTGGGTGGCGAAACGACGAGAACAACAACATCCGCACCATTTGCATTTCTTTTGCTGTTGCGTAGAGTTGATGTATCAGACTTTCCTCAAAGCCGGTCGGCAAAATTCCAACAAAGACTTTCGGCCGAAGAGGATTAAAAGCAGCCTCTTTTTTTCATCTTTGAGGGAAGAAACGTTGAAATTTCTCTTAACAGGATTCTGTCTTAAAAACAACTCCTCAATTACGAATCACGGCATTTGTCAGGGATGACAATTGCTGCAACTGAGCCGCAAATCAAGCCTGGACGCAATCATGATCGGCCGTTGTTAAGATGATGACACTTTTGTCGCCTTTCAACCAATGGGAACTTTCCGTTTCTCGAGAAACGGGGAATTCATGCACTTTTTCCCAAAGATGTCTACAACCCCTCTATTTATCTCGGTCCCCACCCCCCACCCGGTCAGGTCTTCCGTTTTGCGCTGGCGTCCAGTTCTCTCGCGATTCTATCTGCGCATTCAATGATCGAATAAAAATACAAGAACGTCGAGGACTCATGCATTTGAAAGCCTTACCGCCTTATTCGGTAGATACCAAACGCCACCATTATTATCACCAGGACAACAAGCCCTCCAACTCCAGCAGCAATCCAAATTGTAGTTTGTTCTTTACCGTGGGTTAATTTAGCGCCTTCATTCTGCTTATCCAGTTCTGAGGCTAAGGGACAGACAACGAATTGGAGTATTTGGTAAATTTAACTTGGATACTCAAAGCAGATGTAATTGAATGGATACATTAAGAATGATACGAACATATAACCGCCTTGGCATTAATGAGCTAGTTATATAATTGTCAGGGCCTTTGCATTACAATTGCAACTTTTACTAAAATAATTGGAAGCGTTTCCTTCTTCAATCTAAAATGAAGTGAAATTCGAAGAATAAGTTGGAAACACATGTTACGAATATCCGGTAAGCTGTGCAAGTCGGAAATTCAGCAAGGATAGGGAAGATAAGAAAAAGAAAGGACAATAGGCTGTGTAGCGACTAGAACTTTCTTTGCTTTTGGGTGTCACGTTTTTCCGTGACCCTTGGGAATTATGCAATCCACTCTGTAATACTTAAGCGTTCTTCTTTATGCGCAGTTTTGTGTTTTTCATTTTTGGCCAGTGTTTGTTAGCGCTGAAAGTTCGATCTGCTGGTTTCTACCGCGTTCTTTCCTTAGCTGCTTCACTGTTGTGTGAGCCCTGAAGTACAAATTCTAGTATTCGAGTAGCCACGGTTTTTTCAACCACACACACACATCACACACCCACGATCACTTTTGTTTGTCTCGTGTTTACGCCCAGTATGATTAAACTTGTGCATTCAAACTGTGACGTCTGTAGCGCTTACCAGACCTACAGGCAGCACATCATTATATGAAACAAAGCTACGGGTAAATTACGCTACTCGAAACTACGTACACTAAACTACTTTGCAATGTAGCCTGCACCATGCCACTGTAAAACACCACACTATAACACCGGTAGCAGATCCAGGAAAATGCCATCCCCCAGTTTGGTTGTATAAACACAAACATAATACAGGAGGAATGGAAAAATTTTGCCCTCTTCTCCAAGTAGGGCAAAGTTTAATTTTCCCCTTCCTGCTACTGCACTTTTTGGAAATGCCAACGCACGAGACCGCTCACCACACTATGCACACTTATCGAATGACACAATTACTAGTTTTTTGTTCTTACTTGGTATTACGATCTGCCCAGTTGTTATCCGATTGATTTTACCCCCAACAGCTTTCTCGATAGTTCTTTGACTCTCACGCATCATTTGGACAGTTTCCTCGGGAGGCGTTGGCTGAGGAGCTTGCCCGTTCACAGCTGGAAACAATACGGCAAATTCAACTATCCAAGTATTCTCACCGCTAGAAGAAACTCCCGGTATTACAACATCAGAAGGCTGAAAGTATTTTGCTCCCGCTGAACGCTTTACTCTTCCTGATTTGGACTTGCTGCAAGAGATAAGAATAATGGTAAAGTGTAGGATATTAGATGAGAGTGTTCGTAGCTTGCAGTAAAATCTAGCCTGCGAGCGGGCTCACGTAGGAGCAAAAGCGCGCGCGGCGTAGCCGCGAGCGAGAAATCTAGACGAGAAAGTGAATCTGCATTGATCTCTGCAAATTTTTTATTTCCACCCCGGAAACCGCAGAAAAGAAGAAGTCAATTAATTTTCACCGGAAATATGAACTTTGACTGCTCAGATTTGTCGGGAAAATTGGGCTATCTTTAAAACGGGGAACGGGGAATCGGGGAATGGGAATGGGAATGGGAATGGGAATGGGGAACGGGGAACGGGGAACGGGGAACGGGGAACGGGGAATCTTTAAAAGCGGGAATCTTTAAAATGGGGAATCTTTAAAAGCGGGAATCTTTAAAATGGGGAATCTTTAAAAGCGGGAATCTTTAAAATGGGGAATCTTTAAAATGGGGAATCTTTAAAAGCGGGAATCTTTAAAATGGGGAATCTTTAAAAGCGGGAATCTTTAAAATGGGGAATCTTTAAAAGCGGGAATCTTTAAAACGGGGAATCTTTAAAAGCGGGAATCTTTAAAATGGGGAATCTTTAAAAGCGGGAATCTTTAAAATGGGGAATCTTTAAAAGCGGGAATCTTTAAAATGGGGAATCTTTAAAAGCGGGAATCTTTAAAACGGGAATCTTTAAAAGCGGGAATCTTTAAAACGGGGAATCTTTAAAAGCGGGAATCTTTAAAACGGGGAATCTCTAAAAGCGGGAATCTTTAAAATGGGGAATCTTTAAAAGCGGGAATCTTTAAAACGGGGAATCTTTAAAAGCGGGAATCTTTAAAATAGGGAATCTTTAAAAGCGGGAATCTTTAAAAGCGGGAATCTTTAAAATGGGGAATCTTTAAAAGCGGGAATCTTTAAAATGGGGAATATTTAATAGCGTTAATCTTTACTGA
>NC_138145.1:7958561-7986061 GCF_964199315.1 Orbicella franksi | reverse complement strand
CAATCTGGTCTTTGACGGTGCTGGTAAACGGGCAAACGCCTTCGTGTTGTTTCGTTGCCCGCTTGCGATCACGTATGTTTGTAATATTTAACTCTTCCCATATGCAGTCGGCAACACGACAAGTACGTCTTGATTCATTAACATACTTTCAACTGCTATTTCCTGCTCCCTCTTTATTTTGAAATTTAACCAGAAATAGACTGGAACTTTTTTAAATACTTGTGAAATGTTTCGTGGGCGTGATGCTCAACGAGTTTGCCTTTGAATTCTAAAGGTCTCTGAAGAGTCTCTTGGCCGAGACGAAACGCCGCGTCAGACTAGCCACGAACATTTCACAAGTATTTGACAATTGTTTGCTTTTGTATAAATTTAACTCGTGAACGTACGGTTGGGAATCCTTCTGCGATAGAGGGCCAGACTGTCAACATCAAGAATTTGCGAAGGGGACTTTGGGCGTGATGCTCAACGAGTTTGCCTTTGAATTCTAAAGGTCTCTGAAGAGTCTCTTGGCCGAGACGAAACGCCGCGTCTGACTAGCCACGAACATTTCACAAGTATTTGACAATTGTTTGCTTTTGTATAAACTTTTTTAAAACATCAGTAATACCCGCACTCAACTCTTCCTCTGACTCCAAATGTGGACGACTTGTTTTTCATTGCGGTAAATTACCGACTCCATGGGGATTTAATCGCTCCTCATCAAACATAATAGATTGACAGTTTTCTCGCCTTTCCAGCTTTTCGACCAATGGTATTTCACTTCACTCAGACGAAGCAGAAATGAAAAAATTACAGAGATCAGGGCAGGCTCACTTTCTTGGGGTCTCTTTACCAGACTCCTTCCCGCCGGATCGCTTTGTTCTTCGCCGCTCCCGGGTGTGACGCAAAGGTGAGCCTGCTCGCAGACTAAGTAATATCTGGTCGAACGATACTGATACGCATTGTTTGAATTGCTGTCAAAATTGGTCGATATCACAGTAATGCCGGGACAACTGAAGGAATTAACCACAACAAGCAGCAGTTAACCATGCTTAATTCTATACCATTTGAGTTCGTAAATGTTAAAGTACGGATATCATATTTACACAGACACAGGTAATCAAACGGATTTTACCTGGCCTTGCAAATTGAATAGACCTGTGGAAACTTTCGTTTTATCATCATCCAGGCCATTATTCATCAGATTCTAAAATTAGACAGCGAACACCTAGCAGCATAGTCGCATAGAGGGCATTTAGTATATGTGCCCCAAGATTATGAACAATCTGCCACTTGCCTTGCGCAAGTCGAACTCTATCGAGAACTTCGATAGGGACCATAAAACATACCTCTTTAAACTATTTGTGGACAATTACTCATTGTTTTTGTAGACCTTGTTAATATTTTCTTAGTTTTTAAGCCTTGGTCTTTTTGTATATTGATTTTGTCACTGATTGTATAGTTTTACAAATTTCTTTGTAAAACGCCATGAACGCAGGAATGACACTGGCCGTGTTTTCATGACATCCGTTGTCTCGCTTAACATTCCCGAAGGTGTTTTGTTTACAGACTTCGTTAAGCGACTTAAAAATAATAGGTGTTTTCACGAGTTAAATTAAATTTCATTAACGTAATTTGAGCAGAGCACGCTGGCGAGTTAAGCGGTTTGAATAATATGGCGGGAGATCCAAACGAAGCTTGTATTAAAGTTTTTCCTCTTACAATTAATTAACGTTTTTATGCAATTAGTTTGCATCCGACGAAGGAACCGATTTCAGCAAAGGCCGAGATTGCTTGCACTTAGAGGCAGGAGAGGAGTAACGGAGGCATGTTTTCATCATTCGCAGAGAAAAATATGCCGTAGACGAAAAATCGCGTGGTTGCTTGAAAGGCCACAATTTTGGTTCGAGAACTTGGTTTAAACCACCATGCAGGTAACATTTGGCGCGAACATTTCCGTATCTCTAAGCAAACGTTTCATTTTAGTTGTCAATGCAATTTTGTTGGTTGTTTCGACCAGACTCACGGGCGATTCCAGTGAAGAGGCGAGTAGCTGTTATATTTCGATTTGACAGCCCCGTCAGATGAATAACCACAAGAAACTTCTCATTGGGTAAAATTAATGATCAACTCGCTTAAGCTACCTGTTTTGGTGGCTTAAATTTAATGAGAATTCTATTGAAGTTTTCCGACTCGCTTAACTTTAAGCGAGTTGGAAAAGTAACTGTTTTCACAGGATTTCCGGTTGTCACTCGCTAAGCGACCTGAAAAACTGCTCGTGAAAACACGGCCGCTATGTAAATAAAGTTAGAAAGTTATTATGCTTCAGGAAGCCAAATATACGAGTTACTAATATCTCGAGTGTTAAGCAGCGGAGGGTAGTAATTTGACAAACAGGGCAATTTGAAGCTAGCTTTCATAAATCTGGCGGCACTGGCGGTGCTATTGACGCAACTATGCTAACTTATCATACCAACTTATCCTATCTTGATGATTGAAATGTAGGGATATAATGGAATCGTATTCACAAAAAATACTCCCAAAGAAATCGAGCAAAACATTTTCAAGTATTCATCACCGATAAGTTTGTTTAAACACATTGCTGAAGGCAGTTTTGCTAGAAGCTTTCCCGAGTGACAAAAACAATAACACAGACGATTGAAATGAAGGGATATAATGGGATTGCTTCCAACCAAATCGAAAAACAATTTAAAATACTCATCACCGCTAGGTTTGTTTTAACACATTGCCGAAGGCAATTTTGCTAGAAGTTTTGCGGAGTGACAAAAACAATAACAAAGACGAGAGAGGACAATATGTAATTCGACGCCAAGGAACTTGTCGCAAAAATGGAACTCAAAAGCTAAAACATACTTAACACAAGAGCTATCCTCAAATATTACTAGAAGAAAATATCACGTAGTTTAAGGCCTGGGTAAAAGGCTTTTCCTGGTAGTAATAGTTTATTAGTTATATTTCTGAAGGCATAAATGGCAATGAAACCAAATTTAGCACACAGTTAGGTTTTAACGTCCTGAACATTTTAAAGTAGAATTGATGCTTCTGGCAGTTCACGTGATATGTCACGTGACGTTCAGCGGAAAATAGCCATTATTTGAAGAATTGGTGGCGGTTTTTAGTAATATCATCCAAAATTTAGCGTTTTAGATGCAGGGCAATCATTTCCATCCTCTCAAGGGGCTCAAAGATCGTTTTTTTTTGTTTAAGAGGCACCGATGAGGAACATCAGGGGCTAGACAGTCATAAAAGCCTTGCCTAGGAAAGAATACCTGGGGAATTCTTCTTTCCTTCGACGGCCGAAAGACATGACCATCAATGTGCTTTCAACTAAGCTTTGAATAGAGATCCCCGATTTAATGTAGCTCTTAGGACTTTAGAAAACAAATTGGCAATGTACAGTATTGTTCCGAAGCTGGATTCCATTTTTTTAACGGTAAAGCTATACGGCTGTACTACAAAGCAGTGGGCAAAAATAATTTTCAAATTACGCTTCAGCGCGAGTAATTTTTGCAATGATAAATTTCAACAATTATTCTCCACACATTGGAGATGGCTATTGGTGGATACAATATCCACCACTATTCACAGATACTGAGGGGAATAATTACTTAAGTATATACCAAAGCAACAGGATAAAAAAGCGAAAAAATTGACAAAGAAGACAGCAGAAAGCTCTTCGCAATTTTAAATTCTTCCCTGATTCGCGCGCAAAATGGGCAGCAGTGCAAGAAACGTCACATGATTCATCAGGTGATCAACTAGACAAATCAGACAAGTTCACTGGTTTCGTATGCTCAGTGAAATTACAAAACGGGAACCACAGTGGAAAAATGGTTGTTACGCTGATCTATCGAAAAGATTAGTTAATTCTAAGTCTTCCCGGACGATTCATGCTGTAGAAACTGCCTTTGTGCGATTTTGCAGTAGAAACTGCCTTTGTCTTTTTTAAAACTTTTGAAGGCACTGGTCACGCGGCTTTGGCGAAATATAGCTTCAAAAGGAGTTGTAAAGTCTTACTGATTTGAAACCGTGTTATTAAAACATGCTATAAATGTCATCGTTTCAATTTCGCTAACCACTAAACAATAACACTCGAGTTGCTTTGTCGAAGTTGTTGTAAACAAATAGTTTTGTGTCAGACTTTTACGCCGATAACTAATGATAAAAATGATAGAACCGTATTTGTAAATACTGCCAAGCCAAATTTTGTAGTTTTCTTTCTGCTAATAAGCTGCTTCGTAGACTGCTACAATTTCTTCTTTTGTTACGCCGGGTTTCGTTATGACTCTCACAAACTGTAACAATGAGTGAAAAGCAGTTATCAATCCCTTCTACATGCATTTCTTTGCGTACTGTTTATGGAGATTTCCTTGTTTTCTTTGTTCAACTTATTCGGTTTGGTTAAATGCTTATTGGTGAATAAAGGTTATTGCGTTGAGTGTTAAAATGATAAGTATTTTATGGGAGCTCCGCTTTTTAGGCTTGGCTATATCTATATATTGCCTTTCTGATTCATTACTGTTACCTTGAGCAGTCACCATCTTTGCAAAAGAATTCTGAACAGGCTGTTGCTATTGCAATTTTGAAGTCCAACGAATTCCACTGACCCTGTAAGGCCAAAAGAAAATAAACTGTCAGTCTACCAGACTAGTTTTGTATTACTGATTAGTCTTGTAACGCCCGGTTCAGACGCCATACTTCGCATGATACCAATCGAATCCAGTGAATTAAGGTTACTGAACACAGTTTCTGCGCGCGCTTTTGCTGATGCAATTTAGCGCGCGCACAAGGATTGCAAAAAACAACTTCCCGTCAATAGAGCGATCCTTTTATTTACTCAACGCACGCACTATCTGTGCTATTTTTCTCTATAATTGAACGCAGTGTATTGATGACGTTAGTCTCTTATTAAAAAGATATGTTACATAAGGTAACGATGTAAAGAACTTAGCAATTCTCAGCTTGTTCGTTGTCACCGAAAGAACCTAGTTAAATGCAGCGCATGCGTAATAAGTGAAAAAATTGCGAGAGAATGAAAAATTGCACTCTCGGAAATACGCCTATTTCTCGAGAACCACTCATTAGAATTTCACGAAATTTGGCACGAAAATACTTAAGGAAATAAGTAATTGGAGTATTGAAAATAACCGAACTTTAACAAAGGAAATTCTAGATATTCCAGTGAACCTTTTACAGGGGATAATTAAAGATCTCTCTCTTAAATTATTAGCAAAATGGTGTTAACTTGTGAGAATCGTTACAAGCTTGTTGCATGCAAATTATAAAGAAAATCTAATGACTAGATTTTCTACAAATAAACAAAACCGATTTTAAAGGCCTGTTTATATTTATTCATGTTGCCATGGCAACGGAACATACGTCAGCTTAATCATCAAAGAACCAAAGTTTGTGTTGTTAACTTGCTTGCTGCCATTTTTGGCGACCGAGGGATCAAGGGTTTTAGAGAAAAAGGCAAATGAAACACAGGTATCAAAAACTGTGTTCAGCCCCCTTAAGTTCATGTGAAGTACGACGTCTGAATCAATTCGAAACGGCTGATTGAATTCAGATCGGCTCAGCCGTTTTTCACGCCTGACTCAGCCGGCTGTGGACCGACTTTGATTCAGACGCCGAACTTGAGGCGAACCAAATACATAAATTAATTTAATGTATTTTTAGTGTATTTTGAAGACCCATGCGCAAAAGTATAAATTGCGCGTCAGCGCAGTTTTCGATCGTCGAAGAAGCCGATATGTGCAGTTTGTGTTTTCCTGTTTTCGTGTGCAAACCTGCTCCACCTTGGTAAACTGCATCAAAATTAATGTGCACTCATCCTAGTTTTCGCGTTTATGTTTGAATTACGTGTGAACAGTTTGTGAATTAACCTAAATATTGCAGTTGGGCTTTTTGCTCAAGTTACGTTGTATTTCATAGCATACAAATAGGTTGGAAGTTGAAATTATATGTTGAAATTAAGTTCATATGAAGTACGACATCTGAACCAATTTATCAGTTGTTTTCTTGCAGTTACATGTAAATAGATTTATGCAGTTTGCCTCATTCTGCTCCTTTTTGCCGAATTTTCTTATATTTTTAACATGAAGGCTTTGGATCGCGCTTGGTTGTTGTTTACTAATTGTCTACGGGAGTTCAGCACGTACTACGATTATCAGTTGAGTAAGGCGGACGAAAGTTTGGTCACCAAGTTTTAACGTAAAAATCGTGTTGTTGTCACGAGCAACTGGCTCCGTATCCATTGGCAACTTGTCGGCCTTTGACGTCAATTGACAGCAAAGCGCGCGAAATTGTAGGCGACGCGACAGGCGACCAACGGCTGTTGATATTGTTACCAACGGAAACGAGGTAAGTTGCCCGTGACAACAATACGATTTTACGTTAAAACTTCGTGACCAAACTTTCGTCCCGCCTTACTCAACTGATAATCGTAGTATCAGCGCTGATCGAAATGCACTTTTATCTTCTATTGAATTTAGTTCAGCTGGAATTGATATCGGCGTCTGAATCAATTCAGTCGATCTAAATTAATTTGGGTTGGCCTAAATTCGATTCGACTCGGATCATGTGAAGTGCGGCGTCTAAACTAGGCTTAAAAGTATAAAATCCGGAGCAAGAAAATGTAACTAGTCAGTGGCATTGGAATCATTTTTACCTCATATTTCATAATATAACAGATCTCATTGCGAAACGTCCGACATTGTTTCATAGTGCCGCCGTTGAGAGAAGACGGTCAATGATAAAGTGAAGGAGAACATCAAAATATAAATTTTCAATCAAAAGATATTACAGTGGGACTATTCCGACTAAGGCCACTTAATCAAATTCTTTGCAAATTGACCACTGGCATTTTAAAAGTTTTAATATAGTTACTAATGACAACGACAACAAATATGTTACCTTTGTAATGTACAGTTTGATTACATCGGTAATTTGTTGGAAAACTACTGCTAACCTTCACGATTTTTCGTTCGTTAAATCTGTAGAAAATTTTGCCGGGCGGCCTTGGTTAGAGTAGTCGCACTGTAAGCGATACAATCACTATAAGGGAACACTTACGGATTCGAATCCAATCACTTTATTTGTTATAACTAGTTGCTATAACTAGTTGAGACTTCCGTTAAAAGGAAAAAAATGGTGAGACATTGTCTTCTTCTAGCGACAGATTTACGAGAAAAACGGGAAGTAAACAATGAATGAAGCACATCATACCTCCTCAGAGACCTCCAACTTAATTTCCACAGTGCTCGATCCTTAGAGGTAAAACAGCAAAAATCAAAATAATAGTGCAGCATGTAATAGGGAACTACTCCATCTATTAAAATACTCCTTACCAATACAATGAGGATTTGACAGATGTAGAATCTTGCCCTAGGTCTAGAAAACAACCACTTTGCTGTTAAGTTGCGATGATTTTTCTCGGAATCGAATTTAGTAAGATAGACTTAAATTAGGTGAGAAGACCTCCGGTTTGACATGGTCAAACTGGAAGGGGGAAAGAGTGATACTACCGGTGAAAATCCTTACAAAGAGATCGACCACTAAAAGCTATAAAATCCTTGTACTTAGACGGTTGCGAAATAAATGTATTAATCTTAAACTGAGAGCCCTCCATAATAAACTTCCACTTACTAATATAAACACTGCAGTCATCCCAAGTGAAAATCTTTTCACATTTGCAGTAATTTCCAGGTAAAACACAAGTCCCTCCGTTTTTGCAAGTACCGGGAAGACAAGTAGTACCGGTAGATGTTGGAGGCGCACATGTTGATGGAGCTGTGGTTTGTTGCTCACTCTGGGTCGGTGTTTGGTGAATTGAACTCGATTTTGATGAAGACAAGGCAGAGGTCTTGATGGAAGAAGATGACAGTGTTGATGAAATAGTAGTGGTTTGCTGTTCGGTCTTGGGAGGTGTAGAGCACTTTGGACAATGGCAGGCTAAACTTGGTGCCGTAGAAGAAATGATCAAGGTCTTGAAAATAGTACATGGAAGCGTTGAAAATAAAGGAGTTTCCATGTGTGAGGACGAGGTACTAACAGATGGAAGTGCCCTGCTCAGTGCAGAGGAGCTCGAGATAACATCCACACTCTGAGAACGGTGGTTGGAGTTAGACCCTGTCTTTACTGGAGTCGACGATGAGGGTAAAGTTACAGCTACAAAAAGAAAGAAATTATATGCTCATTGGAAGAGTGGAAAGTCATTATAGTGCACAAAAAAATCCCACTGCTGAAATGTTGAACCAACTATAAATAGTCAAAGATTAGGTGATTGCAATAAAGTCAGCCAAGATAAGAAATTGTTCGTTCAGTTTCTCGGCCTGGTAAAATTTTATTAGATTGTGTCATTTAAATTAAAATAAATTAAGGCTGAAGTGGATATTGTTCTTACAAAATAAATCTTTAAGTAGGATATTTACAGTGAACTTACAAAACTCTGCACGAAATAATTTACACAAAAGATTCACAATTTTTTCGCACTTGCCTGAAGATATGCAAACTTCACCAGACTGTAGGTTATCTGGGCAGGAGCAGCGATATCCATCTGGTCTTAGAAGACAAAGATGCGAGCAGCTCCCGTTAAAAGAGGAACAAGGATGATCTGACGATGGTAGAGAAGATTATTAAAATGAAAAGGAGGCTTACGTTGGACCACAAAGCGGCCAATTATTAAAACATATACTAATTCACATGTAAAGCGTACCCATGATTTTCCAAAGAAACTTCTACAACTTTATTTGCCAAGCTACTCGTATTATTTTTGTCAGCATGATAACACATGAACAGCAAGTGAGAAGGGTAGCGCTAAAATGTTCTTTTTTTTTTTTTTCCTGACGATTTACCTGTCAATTTAACCGAGCAAATGTTAACCATGTTGAGAACTGCCATCCCTGGGTACATATTAGTCGGACCCTAGAAGAATATTTTAATTGACGTTCAATTTGAAAATTTCAAAATTTCAAATGTGAGTTAACTTTCAGAGGAGAACCAGCAACCAGGGACGCGATTAAGCAAAGAGAATAAAAGAAAGCAATGAATAAAAGAAAGCAACTTGTTTACCTTGATCATCACAATGTATAGCCCCGGCCAAACGATCGCAACATTGTTGGACGTATGATGTTGCGAGCGTTTGGCCACCTTGTTGCGACGTGCTGCGACATGTTGGGTGTTGCAAATCGAACTGGAACGCATGCCCCGGGGAAACTTTGTTGCACGAACCTGGCCACACGAGTACAGCATCATGCAGCAACCAAAAATGTATGAAAAAAATTAATCATTTTCGAACTTGAGTCCACAACACCCAATATGTCGCAACACGTCGCAACACGTCGCAACACGTCGCAACACGGTGGCCAAAAACGCCCAAAATGTTGCGATATGCTGTGTTTAAATGTTGCGATCGTTTGGCCGGGGCTTAAGTTGTCTTTGCTCACGTGATCACTAAGTCAACAACTCGTGCTGGTTCTTTGTTTCTATCGAGTTTTAGGAAATAGCCCGAAGAAAATAATAACTTTGATATATATCTTCTGAATTGATACAAAAAGAATTTAGGCCACGGGCGAGTGATCTTACCTGGGAGAGTTTTATTTCTGTCATATGCGTGTATATCCATGGGCTGACTCAAACCGCTGACAAGAATCTTTGAATTTGAAGCTGTGCTCTTGTCCGCCTGATAAACTGCATATCTATACCAATCTGTCCAGTATAAATAATCATCAAGGGAGGTCAAACCAAATGGATATGACAAGATAGAATCACGGTCTAACAAAGTTGTTATTGTATGATGTTGTAAGTCGTAGTATTCCAAGCTATCGAAAGATGAGTCAACCCAGTAAAGCCTCTTGTTTTTATCATCTAGCGTAAGGCCGTTTGGATAGTACAAGCCTCTTCTGACCAGAACCCTTCTATCATCTCCATCCATGTTAGCGACTTCAATCTTGTGGTCGACGCCCCGGTTACACCAGTACATCAACCTATAAAATGGATTTTGGAAAAATTAAAATGTAACGAAAAATTTCCTAGGCAAAATAAATAGTAGTTTTCTCGCCTATTATCGACATCCATGTTGGCGACTTCATTCTTGTACTCTACACCATCTGCTCACATCAGTTGATCAATTTACAGAGATGTGTAGGGATAATTTACAATCATATAGCAATTGAAATATTTACCAAAAATGTGTAAACGTTTAACATTTAAGATAAAGTAGGTAAACTCTGCATACAAGCCAAGTAGCCCATCAGGTCGGAGCTTATCCCGGTTTCTGTAGAACGAAACGACTAGGAGTATTTCTACTCCCCCCTTGGGTGGGATGCCAGTCCATTGCAGGGTGCCCCCTACATTAAGTTCGCCAGTACCCATTTACACACCTGGGTGGAGAGAGGCACTGTGATGGTAAGGTGTCTTGTCCAGGGACACAGCACACTGTCCCCGGCCAGGAGCCCGTTTCTCGAAAGCCCCGGAATCTTTTGGGGCCCGAAAAGCCATTCTTAGTTAATCGGTATTTAAAAACAGATAGGTGTATACACCTGAAACTTCTTGTATGAAGAGAACCTCTGCTCGTATTAAGAATATATGAATAAAACAGCTCTGTAGTCAAAAGGTTTGAGATTTTGCTACGGCTTTTCGGGTGGGAAAACTTTTCGGGACCTTCGAGAAACGGGCCCCTGGGCTCGAACCCGGACCGCTCATCAATCCGGAGACGAGCGCACTAACCATGAGGCCACCGCGCCGATAAATTTGACAATAATTTTAGCGCTGCAGTAATAAATTATGGAAAAACAGCTGCATAACAACAACAGTAGCCCACGAGCTCCCACAAGTGTGGGTGAGGCTTATAGGAATGCAAAACATTCCCTCATCGGGAATGCAGAAACTAAGTTACAAATGAGTACCGTGCGTCCCCCGAATTTTGTCCTCAGTAATATAGTGGTCCAAATTTTACAACACAACGCTATCTTTTCTTGTTGAGGGAACCTCGCGCCTTATTAATTTGCAGACTGATCTCAGATAAATTTTTCATTCCTCGGAAGGTTTTTACGATAGAGCTAATACATAACTGATGCACTTCGTTCTTCTCGTTCTTGAAAGTCGTGCAAAATGCCTGTGAAAGTTGTTATCACTTTTAATAATTGTATATAATTTTTATCTTTTACTTCATATTGTATATAGCTTTTTTCTTTTACTACATATGTCTTCTTTTTAGGATTTTTATTGCTACCGGTATTTCATTTACATTTTTAGTTTCCCAGGGCACCCTTTGATAGAAGCATTTGCTGACGCGTTTATCCTGATTAAGTATGTTTATATTATTGTGATCATTATTATTATTTATGATTATTTCTCAAAAGTATGGAAAAAGAGGATTGCTAAGATCTTATATTTACCCTTTCCTGAGATCAAGTATTATATCCGATGGGTAATCCAGGTCCTGGTGTATCAGTGTCTTCCTCATTGTTCCATCCATTCTACTGACCTCAATCTTGTTTACAGAAGTGACGGTCCAGTAGATATTTCTGCCCAGTGGATCAACAGCAAGTCCGTTTGAGTAATAAACATTGTCGGAAATGATAACCTCAGGAGATGATCCATTGATAAACACCCTCGAGATTGTGTTCAGGTAGGTGTCTGTCCAGTAAATTCTATTTTCTGTAATGTCCAGATCAAGTGCAACCGGCCGATCTATGTCTAGCTCTATTGGTACAGGTATGGTCTCCGAGTTGAAATTATCCAAAGAGAGAAGAAATATTCCTGCTTGACTGTAAGAGCCATCGGCGAACAGTATGAATTTCTGGAATTCTTAAAAATAAAAAATGCAAATCTCTATTAGAGTGAATGTCGCTTATGCCTATAACGTTAGGGTAGGGCATGGTATTATGTTTTCAGCTATTAATAAGTGTACTACGCCTTCGTAAAACCTACTTTTTTTTGTTTTTTTTTTTGTCAAACATTTAGGAATTTTTAAATATCCTGGAAATAGAAAAAAGGCGATCGAAGAATCGAAGGTTCCACCATCGGGAAAACTTGAATTCTATTGTATTCTTCACCATCTACGGATATATTACGAACTCACAAAGTGAGCTGCTTGCAGTTGGCTTGATAGTTCAGTTGGTTGAACACTGCACCGGTATCGCAGAGATCATGGGTTTGAACCCAGTTCCAGTCTGAGTTTTTTTTTTTTTTCTTAGGCTTTAATTTCTTAACCACTTAAATTGTGTCTATAACTGCGATGATCAATCTTGTCTTTACAGTTTATTCGACTCGCTAACTCTTCCAAGTTCAACTTTGGGGGACGGGGTTGATTATTTGTGACAAACTAACTCGGAAAAAACAAAGCGGCTGTTGTATACTGAACTGAACTGACAAACTGGACAAATATATCCAAATCGGTACAAAAGACTTGTAGAGAGAATAGAGTTAGGGAATTTCATTTTAAATTCATTCATAAAATTGTAGTGACTAAAAAGGAACTTTTTAGGTTTAATATTAAATCAGATAGTAATTGTATTTATTATATGGAGAAGAGTGTTTTACTGGGAACTAAACCACTTGTAGATTCCATACGCCACTTCATCCGGGACCCGAGTGGCGTATTTTCCGTATGTCACCTTTGTGAGTGTCGTATCGTTCAATGACGTCACGATTCCCGCCTTTTGCTTTTGTTGAATTGGTTTCTCCATATAATAAAAAGAACATTACACGTTGGCTCGAAGATATGAATTTTATGTTCTCGTGGCAAGAACAATATCTCACTCGTTTGCTTCGCTCACTCGTGAGATATTGTTCTTGTCACTCGAACATAAAATTCATATCTTCTCGCCACCGTGTAATATTCTCTATGTATTGCGGGGATCTGGATTCTATAGACTATACCTTTTCAGAGTGCCAGTCTACAAAGTCCTTTACTCAAGAGGTGTTACAATGGTTTAATACAGAGAATAACTCTGAATTTAATCTAAACATTGAAGATCTTCTTTTTGGTACTTTTCCAAGTTCAAGTACCTTGATAAAAAAAACTGAACTACACCCTCCTCTTTCTGCGTATTATATTTATAAGAAAAAGCTCCAGAATGACTCACCATTTCTTTTACTTTCCGACTTTATCAACAAAGTTAAATATAAGTATAAACTTGAAAAAAATATTTAATATTCGTAAAAGCTCCTCCATCTGTTATTCTTTAGATTTAATATAATTGTAATATAAGAATGATTGTACAGAAAGATTTGTTTTATTTTATTGTAAAAATAGGCTTCGAATAAATGATGTAATAAGTGTTGTAAGTGTAAGGAAGGGTTATTAAAACGAAACAAAAAAAAGACATTCTGAATTGCGCAAACAAGATTTGAAAGGGTCTTGAAATCATTCAAAACTTGTCAAAATTTACAACAATGCATGCCTTTTGATAAAAAGTACTCGGAAAGTGTACCAGAATTAGCCAAAGTGATATCAAAAGTCATTCTCACCATGTGATTGATTGCAAGTCTTCCCGTCATAAAGGAGATTAAGGCCGGGGGGGCATGAACAGCGATATCCACCATTCGGTCTTAGAAGGCAAAGGTGAGAACACCCGCCATAGGACGAGGAACAGGGATGATCTGATGATAGAACAAACTAATCTGTGTACATCACTTACGAACAAAAACCAGATGAAATGTTAATTTTGAATATTATAAGGGTCACTTAAAGAAATGAAAGACACGCTGTGTTCGTGAGTTAGTCTCTCGGAGGCCACGGCGTACTACGGCTAGTAAGGAGCTTAGGCAAACCACCACGACGAGGGCAACAAGAACGTCACCAAACAAGCAGTTTAATGAGCGGAACAATAGCTGTGCACGGGTGTTATAAATCTTTGTCTGTTTCCTTACGTGCCGTCTTCTTCTGCCCAACAAGAACGTGAAATGACCAAATTCCGTGTAGTCTGAGGAGCGCTGTCATTGCATATTTAGCCTAAGCACGTTTTTAGAACCATTCGCGCACTGAACAGATCTAAATAATTGCGAATCTCTCTGGTAAAATCTGCATTCATTTTTGACAAGGCGTCGTTCTTGGCGGCGCCCGTCGTCCTTGCTTAAGCTCCCTATTGACTCCTTTTTTCCTGAACGTTGGAGTGGGATTATTTCTTTTATTTCTAGTATTTAATTGGGGACGATATTGGCTTTCTCGAGACAAAGAACTGGTACAAATATTGAATGTTAAATTTGCAAGACAATGACATTCATGCGTTAAAAGATTTATTTTCATGGTTATAAGGTCACTTCTTTAAACTGGTAGCCTACAAAATGCAGCCTTTGTTGAACAGATACACACTCAATAATTTTCTTTGTGACAATTAACTTTTAAAAAGTGTGTGCTCTCTCTGGATGGATGGAATCCGAACAAAGGCGCTGTTCTCCATTTTGTTTCTGTAATCTGCTAAAGACCTAACCCAGTTAATTGGCTCATGACATCTGACAGCGTGTTAAGCTTTTATGTTTTTAGTAGCAATAAAAACACCAACTTGAATCGTTTCTTAATTTGACTCAGAAAAATCTAAAAAAACTTAGAAGAATCGGCACAGTGCACCGACACAATTGCCAAAATACATTGCTCGCATTAATCTAAAGAGAACTTTTCATTACAGATCGACCAAAATTAAATCCTGCAAGGTCTTGTAAAGTATTGTGTGTGAGTTAATTTTTACCTGGAAGAGTTTTGTTTCTGTCATATGCGTGTATATCCATCGGTTGTATCAAACCATTGACAAGAATCTTTGAATTTGAAGCTGTTCTCTTGTCCGCCTGATAAACTGCATGTCTGTTCCAATCTGTCCAGTATAAATAATCATCAAGGGAGGTCAAACCAAATGGATATGAAAAGATATAATCACGGTGTAACAAAGTTGTTATTGTATGACGTTGTAAGTCGTAGTATTCCAAGGCATCGTAATATGAATCCACCCAGTAAAGTCTGTTGTTTGTGTCATCTAGTGTAAGACCGTTTGGATGATACAATCCTCTTCTAACTAGTACTCTTCTATCATCTCCATCCATGTTAGCGACTTCAATCTTGTGGTTGACTCCATGGTTGCACCAGTACATCGACCTATAAAATGGATTTTGGAAGAACAAAAATGAGACGATCGAAAAGCGAATAACTTATTGTTTCTATTTGTTTCAATAATTGTAAGCAATAAAAACGTATATGAGGTTTTATTGCTTGATGAAGAAATTTCAGCTTAAATTTGACTCGCGCAAAACAAGAGTGCGATATTGATTATTAATTGAATTTATAACGCCAGTGAATAGGTTAAAGATCATATATTTTTGAACTGCGGAGAAAGATGTGAAGACGCCAATGATCATCGCAGTTATGTACACAACTTAAGCAGTTGTGAAATTAAAGCCTCAAAAAAACTTCAGGCCTGAACCGGATTCGAATCCATAACCTCTGCTATACCGGTGCACCGGTGCACCTGTACACGATACTGCACCGGTACTGCGATACTGGAAAGCGCTGGAAACTGTTTTGAGCCACCTTAAACCGCTTTGAAGATAGCATAAACTTTCTTGTGCCGTTTTTACCCACACGCTGTTTTCAACATCAAGACCTATCCCATAATACTTGTCACAGACAACCACAACAAACCTTTCAAGCTATGACCACTCAATTTTAGTTTATTATTGAGTTTTTCTTCCATATTTGCGAATCTTTAAGACTAAATTCCTATTTTTCCACAATTTTGTGTAAGACGTTAATTGTCTTTTTGTTTTTCCAGATTTTCAGAAAATCCTGTTGCTCGCCGAAGGCAGTAAATCTGAAATATTCATATTTGAATCGCTTAACGCCGTTTTATAATCCAGAATACCCTGACACTTGAAATTCCTTCAAATCAATTGTGTGGAATGTCAAGAAGTCCCAGTGAATAGGAAAAAAGCTAAGATCGCAAAACCTTATGTGAACCTCGTGGTTTTTAACGACGGAAGTGCCGAATAATGGTTTTTTACAGAAAGTCGTTATTTGCTATAGCCAGTATTCCAAGTTTACTGCGCCTTTCAATAACACACAAACTCGTTAAATAAATGGCTTTGTCTTTTGGTTGCGTCCATCGTCTTAGCGAACCTTGATCAGGAAAATGTATTTTCTACGGATTATAATTACGGAACGTCAGTGCTTACAGCTTGTACATTTACTTCCTTTAGCGTAGGCGGTTGTTTCCATCTTCAATAGCGAGATAGAGGTTAAATTGGAGTTTAACCAGATAAATACCCTCACCATTTCCGAAACTCCCGCTTTTTTATGACCTCTGCCGGACTTTCGAGCAAGAAAGGCGTATTTTTCATGCCATAATTTGAGATCCCAAACAAAAAAATTTTTCGAAAAATGCAGTGTCGCACAAAGCCTCGTTCTCAAGTCCTGATTATATTTACCCGTTTCTGAGATCAAGAATGATATCTCTTGGATTATCCAGGTCCTGGTGTATCAGCGTCTTCCTCATTGTTCCATCCATTCTACTGACCTCAATTTTGTTTGCAGAAGTGTCAGTCCAGTAGATATTTCTGCCCAGTGGATCAACAGCAAGACCGTAGGAATTATAAACATCCTCAGAAACGATAACTTCAGGAGATGATCCATTGATAAACACTCTCGAGATTGTGTTCAGGTAGGTGTCTGTCCAGTAAATTCTATTTTCTGTAATGTCCAGATCAAGTGCAACCGGCCGATCTATGTCTAGCTCTATTGGTACAGGTATGGCCTCCGAGTTGAAATTATCCAAAGAGAGAAGAAATATTCCTGCTTGACTGTAATAGCCATCGGCGAACAGTATGAATTTCTGGAAATCTTAAAAAGTAAAAATGCAAACCTCTATCACAGAATCAACTTTGCATATACGCAGATTACTTATCTTTTTAAATTATCTTTCTCCACGACCCCACAAATTTGTAACTTATAACCCTCACCGTTTTTTTGTTGTATTGTATTGCATTGCATTGCGCTGCGTTGCGTTGCGTTGTGTTGTGTTGTGTTGTGTTGTGATGTGATGTGTTGTGTTGTGTTGTGTTGTATTGTATTGCATTGTATTGTATTTTATATAACAACCCAAGTTATTCTCGCATTTTGATTGGTTCTCGCCTATGATCTATTAGAGGACAGACGCACGATTGACGGCATCATTACAAAGTTTTTCCCTCTGTGTTTTGAAATGGCGGAAAGTTTTGAGAATTTAGATAATGTTTCACATGACTGGGCAAAAGATAAGGCGCAAAAAAGTCTTGTCGAGGCATTGAGCAGGTACGAGAAGCATAGTCTAGCAGGAAGGAGAAAGATAAAGCCGTTTCTTTTTTAGAAAATGACTCAGAAAAAATACTTGAGCAGTCTCAGTCGACAGTCGAGCGAGACTAAACTAAACGCAAAATTGTTCTTGGTAAGCTTAGAACCATTGCTTTATCTCGAATTTAACAAACCCAATAAACAAAATGTTTATGACATTAATTTATTGACAAAATTCAACTTTTCTCAGTCTCAAAATAATTGTTGACACACTGATTAATGTCAGGAATGAAACATCAAAATCACTTCTCAAAATCAGTTAAAATAAACACATAACCTTGCTTTCCGATGCGAATGTTCCAGTCCGTTTCAGGGCACAGCAGCGAGCAAAGTATAGCTCACTACAGCTCACGGCCAACTGCATTGTAGCTAAAAGGTGTCTCCGACTTTATTTCAAACTGATTTGAGAATCACCAATCACCGAGGACTCAAATTTCCACCATCACTAACGCTTCTTTCATTCAAAACTCGAATCGAATGGCCTCCAGGTTAACCAAAACCGCAAGTTTTCCGAGCGTATTTTTCCAACTCCTGCAATATTCAAGGCAACATCCAAGCTTTTCGGCTCACAGGGCCGCTCTGATGACAAAAACCGACTTGACTTTTCAACATTTTCTTTAAGATTTGTAGATTTCGCAGCTTAATTCTGCTTTCGCTGTAAGTTTCCATTCCACTAGACGCGACGCTCGAGTCAAGTTTGACAGTGGCGTGATTTTCCTGGACCAATCACAATTCTTTGCTGTGAATAGCAACCAATGAGATTGCTTCATTTTGTATAGACAATAGATTACGTCAAATGTTTTTTTTTTCGCGTTCGCCAAAGTGGGCAAAGGCTGGCTTTCGAGTTATGTTGGAAGATTTTGAATTAAAAGAAGCTTTATCTGTACTAGTTTGTTTCGTTATTATATAAAACAAATAGATTCAATGTTGCGGTGCGTCTGTTCAGTAATAGATCAGAGAAGACGTCAAAATGTGGTAAGAACATCAATGACACACGCGGCTATCGCCTCGTGTGCCACTTTTTTGTTCTTACCACATTTTGACGTCATCTGTGATCTATTACTGAACAGACGCACGGCAACATGGAATCTATTTGTTAAGTATTGTATTGTATTGTGTTGTATTGTATTGTATTGTATCATATGGGATAACGGTATGGCAGGGTAGGGTAGGGTAGGGCATTATTCTTACTGCTGTTAATAGGTATACGCCTCTGTAAAAATACTTGTTTTTCCCCAAACAATTAGTGATTTAATATCCTAGAAATTACAAGAAAGAGTTTGAAGAATCCCAGGTTCCACCACTGGGACAAGTTTTGGCACAAATTTTTCATATCGCGTCCTCGGAGACCCAGGGGCAGCTAGTCCAGAAGACGCGATATTTTAGGACGAAATTTCACATTAAGAGCTGGAAGCCCCTGGGTGCTTTCTCTCACTGAACTAGTTCCAGAAGCGTTTGATTTTTTTCCCGCTGATTGGCCAGAAAAATGGAGGTCCAGACGTGACGGGTGACTTTGTCTTCTTAGTACATGAGGTGGTTTTCCTCATCGAATGTCGTAGTTGCTTGTTCCGTACAGCGAGAGGCTTCTCGTGGAAAGTTTTAGAAAGAAAAGATTCAACGAAGCCGAGGAAATCGCACGCTGTAAACATGGGCCCAGAGAAACAATACTGGTCGATCAGTTTTCATGATGGAGTTATCGAAGGTATATCGTAAACTTTTATAGCTGTGCATGATTTCTATAGTGTTGTTGGCTACCTATGATTTATCCTCGATTGTTGAACGACTTCTAAAACTTTCCACGACGTGCGAGTTTTTCTGTTTATACTGTTTGTCCTTCAGTTTTGAGTTAGAATAATCTCAAACTTCACAAATATAAGCAGTGAAAAACATATTTGTTCAAGAAAAAGTAATTCTTCGGTTAACTTTAAATCCTGGTTTAGTGTTAACCGGTTTTGGAACAACCCGGCTCTGGCTTTTGGTGTAGTTAACGATAGATACTGCCAGTGATATTTCAAAATGTGACGAACTTTTGAAATATTACCAGCGGCATTGCACCCAAGAAAAACAAATACTGAATTTTGTTAATCATTTAGCTGAAGGAAACTCCAGAGCGCAGAAAAACTAATTATGGAACGCATTCAGAGGTAAGCTAGGCTGAGCGACCGTATCGAAAGCTTGCCGTTTTGGCAATTGCTCTCAGTTACTTAGCATTTATATCATTCTTCATGACATTGAATTGTCGTAATTAGCTCCAAAATTGAATAGTCATGGACAGTGATTATCCTGACTTACCGGATGAATGAACACAAGTCTTTCCATCTTCGGACAGAGATAGATTACCTGGACAGGAGCAACGATATCCTTCTGGCCGTAGAAGGCAAAGATGCGAACAACCACCATGGGACAAGGCACAAGGATGATCTAAAGCGGAAGAGATAATTAACTGGGCTCAGGAGACTCCTGAGTAGACTCTCATTGACGTGTTCAGGACATTGTGACAGGTAATATGATGCAATCGCATGATTTACTGCAAAATTACTATGCTTCAACTAATGTGTTATTGCAGTTGGGCCATGTACCCTCAATGAAAGCTTGTTGGCCGGGCGTCGCATATGTATTATAATCATATCGAAGTTTGCTTTCTCTCTTACTTTGGCCGGTGCTTTAACGAAACAGGAAAACTTAATCAAAATTAGGAATCAAAATAACTGTTAAACTGATCAAAGCTCTTTGAACTGCAGTATCATAGCCTTTTCTGGTTATTTTTTTTGTTCGTTTGTTCGTTTTTAATTTGTAAATTTACAAACACAATATACATATAAGTAGTTTTTTTGAAACACATTTCAGAAAAAAAACTAGCGATAAAAAACGACGTTTTGATCTCTCTGAGATCATTTTAATAGTTGTAGAAAACGCGAATGAAATATACATATATAAGTACAAATTAGGGCGTGAGAATGTCCAATGATAAAATATGTGAATACAAGCGCTAAAATGTAAGTGTTAAAATAATAAAATACTATAAAAAATAACTTTGCACGGATCGAATCTGACTGTTTGCTCAAAGTTGGTTTAAGCTCCTTTATAAAGAGCATTTCGTAGATCAGGCAGTCGAATTTACTTTCGCACTCTCTCAAGATCTTAAAATCACGATATATGTCACTTGGTACCGTTCCATATTGCTCTTTAATGTGATTCCCGATTGAAGACGATCCTTTGTGTTCCTCAACACGCTGATAGAGGTGTCGGCACGTATACCCGACATAGTTTGCATCGCACAAGTCACACTTGTAACAGTAAACAGCGCGTTGCTAGTTAATGATAGGCGGCTTCTTTTCGTTTGGTTTGATCTCGTGTCCGATCTTACGGCTTGTATACACGGGGCGTATTCAAAGATCAGAGATCGGCCAATTCCGCACGAAGGCAACTTGGGGAACCGGGCCGCAAAATTGGAATTGATATTCACCCCGTGACATATATCGTGATTTTAAGATCTTGAGAAAGTGCCAAAGTAAATTCGACTGCCTGATCTACGAAATGCTCTTTATAAAGGAGCTTAAACCAACTGTGAACAAACAGTCAGATTCAATCCGTGCAAAGTTATTTACATAGTATTTTTTTTTATAGTATTTTATTATTTTAACACTTACAATTTAGCGCTTGTATTTACATATTTTATCGGTGGACATTCTCACGCCCTAATTTGTACTTATATATGTATATTTCATTCGCGTTTTCTACAACTTGACAATATACATAGACTAACATAAGAAAAACTAAACAAAATAAAAAGAGGAAAGTAGTAATATCACAGCATAATACTTACTTGAAGTACAATATGATAGTTAAGACTACTTACATCGTTTAGTTTACATAGCTAAACAATACAGTTTGGAAAATGTCCAGCTTTTTTTTGTTTTAAAGTTTCGAACAAAAAGCAGCTCTACTAACGCTGCGCTTCCTACATATGCCTTTTCTGGTTGTTGAAAAGAGACTTAAAGTGATAATAAATAATCGTGTGGGAAAAGTAAATTAAAAAGTGAAAATCATAGGTTCATGTCCAAATTGGTTTTTCACCTTCAGCGCAAAAGTGCTGCTATTGTTGCTTACTATTTTAAACCGAGCTGATAAAAGTTTTGAAGTTTAAGTTTTTATACCTGGAAGAGTTTGATTTCTGTCATATGCATGTATATCCATAGGTTGGCTTAAACCACTGACGAGAACCGTTGTATTTAAAGCTGTTTCCTTGTCAGCCTGATAAACTGCGTCCCTGTTCCAATCGGTCCAGTATAAGTGATCATCAGTTGACGTCAAACCGAACGGATATGACAAGACAGAATTTCGGTCTAACAAAGTTGTTATTGTATGACGTGCCAAGTCGTAGTATTCTAAGGTATCCAACGATGAATCCACCCAGTAAAGTCTATTGTTTATGTCATCTAGTGTACGGTCGTTTGGATAATACAGTCCTCTTCTAACCAGTACATGTCTATCATCTCCATCCATGTTTGCGACTTCAATCTTGTGCATTGAACCCACTTCACACCAGTACATTAAGCTGTAGAACAATTTGAGAACAACCCATAACTCACTTAATGGTTTATTTACCATCTTTAAATTCATAATTAACAAAGAAGGCCATCTACCGACGCAAACAACAATCTTATGTTCGCAACAATAGACCAGTCACAGTGCTGTTGCTTCTGAGCTTGAAGTAAACGGTTATAATAAGAATGTTCTATTTACCCTTTACTGGGATCAAGAATGATATCTCTCGGATTATCCAGGTCCTGGTGTATCAGCGTCTTCCTCATTGTTCCGTCCATTCTACTGACCTCAATCTTGTTTGCAGAAGTGTCAGTCCAGTAGATATTTCTGCCCAGTGGATCAACAGCAAGACCATAGGAATTATAAACCTCCTCAGAAACGATAACTTCAGGTGATGATCCATTGATAAACACCCTCGAGATTGTGTTCAGGTAAGTGTCTGTCCAGTAAATTCTGTTTTCTGTAATGTCGAGATCAAGTGCAACCGGCTGATACATGTCTAGCTCTATTGGTAGAGGTTTGGCCTCTGGGCTGGAACCATCCAAAGGAAATATGAATATTTCAGATTTACTGCCTTCGGCAAACAACAGGAATTTCTGAAAATCTGAAAAAACAAAAAAAGCAATTAACGTCTTACGCTTGAAACTTACTCAAAATTGTGGGAAAATAGGAATTTAGTCTCGACGGCTCACAAACATGGGAGAAAAACTCAATAACGAACTAAAATTGAGAGGTGATGCTTGAAATAATTGTTGTGGTTGTCTGCGACAAGTATTATGGGATAGGTGTTGATGTTGAAAACACCTGTGGGTAAAAAACGGCACAAGAAAGTTTATACTGTCTTCAACGCGGCTTAACGTGACTCAAAACAGTTTCCAGCACTTTCCAAGACTTAAATTTTGATGGGTCATTATAACCACTCTTTATCAATTGATACAACAATAATGGTATCAAAAAACTGCACAATCACTGGTGAACAAGTCGTTGTCATTTTCGTGACACAATAGGTCAGCATAGCAACAGTGTAACCTGCTTAAACATTCACCGTGCCGTTTTTTTTAATTTTATGCCTTTAAAGCTCTAATTAAAGGTGTTTTTAGTAGGTTATACCGTTGCTATGGTACTCTATGGTGTCACGAAAATGATAACAGCTTGTTCACCAATGATTGGACAGTTTTTTTGATGCCATGATTGCAGAATCATTTGACAAAGAGTGATTATAATGACCCATTATAATCAAACATAATTGGAAAGTGCTGGAACCTATTTTTAGTCACCTTAAATGCGAATACAAGACTGCCACAGTACGAGTATCACTAACCAGTCCAACCGTACCTTTATGATAACAGGTTCTCCCATTTTCTCGCAGAGTAAGGTGGTTGGGGCAGACGCATTTACTTCCGGCCGAAGATATTAAACACAAATGACTGCACCCACTATTATTTAGCTGACAAGGATAGCGGTCTGAAACACGAAAAAATGCTTAGTTCGATACATATCACATTTTAACGTAACAAATCTTCCATAATTTTGTTTGACAAAGGGTTAAAATTGATCTTCGAATTAGGCACTGTCGCTACGCAACTCCGCCCAGTAAGAGATATATGTTATTTGTTGGCTGGGAGGTGAAAAACTGTGACCTCGGTCTTGAAAATGCTGCCCGAGGCCGCAGGCCTCGGGCAACATTTTCAAGCCCGAGGTCACAGTTTTTTCACCACACGGACCGACCGTAAGCCGGCAAATAATATGTTTATTTTTTATTTTTTTTCTGTATTAAATTGGTTTTACAGATTACAAATGGGTTTGTTTACGCAACTCTTGGCATTGAATCGGCTTGCGCGCCGTCTACTAACGATTTTTAAAAAATCTCGGCGACGAGCGAGTAACTCAGATAGTAGGCAAAGAAAGATGTATTAAAAAACAGATTTTTTCGAACTACTTTGTGTTAGTTGCATTTATTTCACCAGTTAAGTTCTCCAAAATCGTTTTTGCGTTGTGAAATTTCGTGCGAAGTTTGAAGTTTTACTACAAAAACAATTTCTGTCAGTCGTTGCTTTTAAAATCACTTAGTCACTTTTCTACCGTAAATTGAATAGCAGAAAGCGAGGAATTCGTTGAGTGTATTCCACAGAAATTCTCCTAAATACAGCAACGATCAGAGAGGTAAACTCGACTGAAATTGACTCAAATTTTACGGCGAGAGAAACACAGGATTACGCGCCATCACAGCGCCAAGCTACAAACAATTAAGCAAACTCTCACAGCTTTAAAACACTCAATTGAATTTACTTACAGTGACTTTCCTTACCATCTTAAAGTACACAGAGATAAACTTGCGTTGACTAATTGTCGATGGATGTGTAAAAAAGGCAAAAGATTGTCGATTACCGCTAACTTTTAGGAGCTAAATTTAGGCGGCGGGAAAAAAATCCTGCCCGTAGGCCGTATCGTAAAAAGCTGGACCGCTCACGTGCGTATGATTAGCCAATCAAATTCGAGGATTTAGGATTCCGGCCCGCTCAGATGTTTGCGAAAAAAATAAAATATGTTATTCTCCAACTAGTCGCCAATATATCCTAGTTACGCAACACTTTCTAGTGGTATACATTGGAATATCCTCGAGTCACTTGTATTTTCTCGGTATATACACGAGCCTTTAGACAAGTGTGCATACCAAGAAAATACCAACACAATCAATGTCACATACGCTTGGTGCATGATGGGACGGTTGGATGAAATAACGTCGAATATACAACGGCTTTCCTTTATTCTTATTGGCTCGGTATAAAATATGGTATTGCCGTCTCAAAATCACAATTAGTACTTCTTAGAAACGTTATGACTACATGTTCCAAATTTTATCTCAGCGCGATTTTAGTGCTTCACCGACAGAGGCGGAGGTTTACCGTTTTTGTTATTAATCTCTGTTTTTGTTAGAGCTTCCAGCGTTGCATTACTGGAATCTTTAGAAGTCAAAGAAAGCTGACGAAAATCAACGCGGTAGAACCAAGATGGCGAGATCAGAACTGATACGGCATTTTTGCTGCAAACCAATAAGATATCACTCTAGGTTGAAAATAGCCCCAAGAATCGTCAAGAATCAAGAATCACAGGTTGTCCATAAATAGTTAATAGCCTTTATCGTCAACCAGCACAGAAGCGGAGACTGGCTTTGGGGCAGAAGGGTAAAAACAAATCAAATACCAACAAGATATTCTTTGCCTTATGAAGGTGTTAGTTATTATTATCATTCTCTAAATATGATCTTCGAAAGCAAATTAGTGCTGCGAGCAAGACGAAAGGGGGAATTCACAGAAACTTTCCTTCCTGCTACTAGAATTTCGAAAACGATCAATCTGAACAGGTTTCAAGACGGACGTCAACCTGGGCTGACAAACAGACTAGTTCTTGACAAACTGAAGAGTTCCCGACGTAGCAGAGCATCCTCCCGCTTACCAAGGGTTGAATGCTCACTCAGGTTATAGCCATGAATATCCCTGAGCTGGCCAATGTTGACTACAAACTTTGTGACGTCGCCACCAGTCTTATTGGCTCGATAAACAGTTCCCAGGTGCCTATCAGTCCAATACAAGTGATCTCCAAGAAGTGCCAGTCCAAAAGGATAAGGTAAGAGGTAGTAAGAACTTATCAAGGTCACTCTGATATTAAGGTTCAGGTCCAGGTACTCTAGTTTGTGGTAGCTGCCATCTACCCAATACAGGCGGTTTTGTTCGTGGTCAAGAGTAAGGCCGTTTGGGTACAGGTTCCATGAACTCAAAAGGACAACACGCTCTTTGCCTGTCATTTCAGCTTTCTCAATTTTAGAATAGTAGTTCTGGCTTGACCAGTACATCATTCTACCAAAAAATAACAAAATTAGCTAAAAAAATGTTTCCATTTATCTTTTTCGAATTTATTTCAGGAGGACATAAAAATACACAAAAGTGACGAAGGTGGCTGCTTTAGCCCACCAAGATTGCTCATTATAATGTTATTTAATTCTTTCTATTATTTTTTTAAAGCGAAAATGAAAACAGATTTAAGAATTCTTTATAATGTTTTAATCTGTAATGTTTTGAACTTTATCATCATCGCTATGTTTTTATTTTCTTTTGACGTAACATTTTCTTTTGTTTACATTGGTTTTCATATACAGATTTAGCCAAGCCTAAAAAGCCGAGCTCACATAAAATACTAATCATTTATTCAACACAAAAACCAATGAGCATTTCATCAAGCCGAATGTGTTACACAAACAAAACGAAGATATCTCCAAATTACATCGTGCGAGTGTCAAATGAACTAGGAAATCCTGTTCGCTATAAAAACACAAGATGGATAGAAATGTTCGAGAAAATTCGTTTAAGGTTGATTATCATCAAGAATAACGCAAAGAAATGCATTTAAAAGCCGGAGACGGGAAAAATTTTCAAAGACGTGTGTTGTTCAAGTTAATTTAACATTCACGATAAAGGGTAGTTTGAATATTATCTTTTGCCGTAGCTTTACGAGTCCTTCACCAATAACCTTAAAAGAAATTCACCTAGCTATATGCATTTCACCAAACCAAATGAACTGACCAAACAAAACTAGGAAATCTCCAAAAATACATATAAAACCACCACATGGGAGGATCAAATTGCAAATCCTGTCCGCTTTTAAGGACGTTGCCTACTTTTGTTAGGAGCACACATTCCGCGCATCATGCAAGGCTTGGTTTAATCAACACGCGCGCGCTAGGGTTTAGATTGACGTAATCAACTACGCTACCAAGTACGCCACCAAAATGAAAGCAAAATTTTCCTAGCGCGACCAAATCAAGTTTAATGAACCTGTACTAAGCCCAGAAATACCAGAATAGCAGCACATCGCTAGCCACTAACTGTTAACGGCTTCCATCTGAAAAACTAGCTTCTATTTGCCGAAAATTATACTGACATTTATCTGCATTTATAATGGTAATTGAACTGAGTGGAGTGCAGTTTGGTCTGAAATCATACGCGTGATTTCAAAATCGAACGAGCGCGCAGCGCGAGTTCGTATATGTAATAGGACTACATGCTGTCCAATTTGAAAATAATTGCATGAAAAAAATTCCGAGGACAGCCAAAATTGGACGAGGCCGCAGGCCAAGCCCAATTTTGCTGTCAGAGGAATTTTTTCAATCCAATTATTTCCAAATTTGACAAGCATGTAGTCTTGCTACTTATTAATTATATAGGTCGTGAGGTAATACAGCTTTGCAAGGAAAACTAGAGTAACTGTCTCTGAACAAAAACAGACTGGGCCCTCGATCTTCCGAAACTTGGGAAAGCTTCGAAATATCCGGTGACCTTCGGAGATCGCCGGAGATTGTCACAAGTCTTCGGAAATCCTGGGAAGTGTTCGGATGATCTTCGGAAATCTTCGGAAGTGTTCGGGCGATCTGCGGAAGTACTCAAGTGATCTTTGGAAATCTACGGAGATGTTCGGGTGATATTCAGAAATCTTCGGATCTGTTCGGGTGATCTTCGGAAGTCTTCGGAAGGTTTCGTGTGGCCTTCGATAATCTTCGGAAGGTTAATAGCTTAATTACATTGGTTGAGACAAACTGTCCTATTTTTTCCCAAATTGGACAGTTTCTGCGTTTTTA
>NC_138145.1:7736061-7953561 GCF_964199315.1 Orbicella franksi | reverse complement strand
TCCACATTGAAAAGGGGGAGAGGGGGGCTTGGCTATCGACAAAAAAATGTTTTTTGAAATTCCGGAAGGACGCTGATAGAAAGCGTTTGTTTTGCTCAAATGTGTCAACACTTTTGTCCATGATTGTAGTCAACAGAAAGTTTTAAACTTTTACTTGCTAGAAAAAGTTAAGAGCACTTGCCGATAAATCACGAAACATTTTGGCAACAAAAACAGCTTTAAAGTTTAGCGGGCCGTACAGTAGAATACGGCACGCTAAATTGACCAATCACAGCGCGCGTACTAACTGAGAGATATAATAATATATCTCAAGTTTTGGCAATAATCGCTGGTATTTTAAAAGTCAGGTAGTATTACTCCGAGTCTCGTGAGGGTAGAGTGGCTAATTGGGCCTAGCATCGTTTGCGGTGAGCAAGTGTTTGACAAAAACCGTTTCGAAAACTGGGCTTATTTGTTTTGCCGGTGCGGACGGAGCGCACAGAGGGCGGACGGGGCGCACACACCTTGAAATATACTCGCTACATATCTTGGAATTAAATTCGCGTTCGTAAACTGTTGTAAGTCAATTAGACTTCCGTATGGCTTTTCTCACGAGCAAGAAAAATCAAATTTGCGATAAGAACCTGCTTATTATGCTATTTTCAGATGTGGCAAGTGACACGCTAATGAATGTCATTGAAAGCTAATGGACCGCGCTTGCAGGAACGTCACTTAGCCTATTAATATACTAACGAAAAACATTTAAAAGAACAAAAACAATATGCGGAACGGGCTCCATGGTCAATTTTAAAATAACTGCAGAAATTCTCGAGCGATCATTGGCTGATTTTCATTGTTAATAAGCGGACAGACACATCAATTTAATGCGACACAACGAGGGAAAGCGGACAATGGATCTTTTCGGCGATACGGCGGCCATTTTGAATTCTATTATTTCAAATAGCTATTATGGGATGCTCAGTTGGCAAATTGTTATGTATTTGACCCCGTAAGCATCCCATAATAGCTATTTGAAACACTATAATTCAAAATGGCCGACAATAGTTTCTTATGCATCTGTCCTGTTCTTGACAGTGAATTTCGTCATAACATTGTCAAAGCAGTCTACGGATCCACTCAGCTATCGCCTCGTGGATCCACAGCAACTTTGACAAATCATTAGTACTATCAATAACAGGCAATTTATTAATTTTAGTTACTAATTTATTATGTAATGTATGAAAGGCGTTATGTTCTATTATACCTCATCGTACCTTTCTGGTACTATTCGGCGCATATCAGGCGAGTTTGGTTGAGCCATGCCGATTCATTGTGAGACCAAACGAGCCTGATATCAGTAATATTCCACTGAACCCCAAGAAAAGGTACCATTAATATTTACCGTACCAAGTTTTGGCCGTAAACTTAGCTTTATCGCTTCAATGACCTGATATCACACGAAATCAGGACGGTACAATAGGCTTCTGTTATGCTTTGCAATGTGTTGTGTTAGGTTAGGTTGTAATATTTCGTTTCGTGGGTGTGGAATAGGTTATTTCACATAAAATAGAAAATGTTATCTGGATAAACGCAAGTATAAAGTGGAGATTGACAATGTCCGGGTATGAAGTGTACTGAACGATCATATGCCTTGCATGCGGCTGGTGAGTCTGAAATTTGAATTGACCAATCAGGATTCAGCAGGCGAGAAAAGCCGTACAGTCCAGACGTCAATGTATGTTAACAAGAAAGGGCGACTTCAGGCAACTATTCTCGTTGGAAACGGTGTTAGAGACAGCGTTGAATATTTACGAAAAAATTCCAAAGACCGTATCAGATTGTTCGAAGTGAAAAATATAAAACGTTTTGTGGCTTCAACCTTTTAAGTTGGCGCCAAAAATGTGTCCCTACGTCCGGCAACGTGCTCATCACCTGCGGAGGGTCGCAACGTAGGTTAATAGTTGTGCTATTTTGAACATAAAATGTCGTTTCATGTCAAACCCAGAATTCTCCAGATAAGTATGTGGGTTATTCCCCGGTTAAATTATATATACTTAATTTCCTTTAATATTACCGTCGCAAGTTTGTCCATCATCTCGAAGATCGAGACCATCTGAGCATGAACACTTTCTTCCAAAAGGCGTCAGCAGACAAAGCTGACTACATCCCCCATTGTTATGATTGCATTGGTCTGTGACTGAAAAAAAAAATATGAAAGATCATAAATTTTGCATGCTTTCTATCTAGTGTGAGCGTTCTAGAGTATCCGGTTTTTTCGGCTCTCATTTTGCGCGCCGAGAAAAGACTGCGGAAGAAGCGCTGAAAAAAACCAGTGCTCTCGCGCGGTAGTCTTGCGTAAGGATGACATAATATTGTGACATTAAGAAAGTCTTCTTTCAATCCATTGTACCTTTGCTCAAAGTTCTTTTACGTTGTGGTCATTCTTTAGACTTACTGATGCATTGGTAAGTAACAAAAATGTACCTCACGTCAGCCTTTCGCAAGCCAACTGATATGGCGATAGTGTTAGAGATATTCAAGAAGCCGAGCTTTACTGGTATTTATCAATTGTCAGTCTCAAATTGAAAAATACCTGGAATGAGGTCAATCTCTTTGTCATAGGCGCGAATTAACATAGGTCGAGATTGGGAAGAGTGGACTTTTTCTACGTTAAACCCCGTATTTCGATCCACTCGGTACACTCCATAATAAGACCAGTCAGTCCAGAAAAGATGATTCTCATGAAGCGCCAGCCCAAACGGATAACTTAGATAAGCTTCCTGATGAGAGGAGATTATTTCTCTTCTTTTGTTTGAAGAAAACTCATACACTTCAAGTTTATCATTATAAAAATCTCCCCAATAAAGCCAGTTCTTTGTTACATCCAGTGCAAGGCCACTAAGAAAAGAGAATCTGTAGTCAGTTCCGAATTGAACAACCACTGTTCTGTTGCCACCATCCATGTCCGCTTTTTCTATTTTCGAATTGTAGTTCCGAGAGATCCAGTCAGTCCAATACATGAATCTGAATTTTAAAAAAATGTATAGTATATTAACTACACAAAGCAAAACTATCAAAACCACTTTGCCAAATGGCGAAAAGCCTTGTTAAAAACCAATATATGATTTTGTCTTTTCAAAGAACCTTGTCACCTACACAGTGACGGAATCATAACAGTACCAACCAAATGACAACCAAATCTCAAAAGTGTAAAGTTATGCCGAGAAATCCCATTATTTTCTGTCAAAAACTACCTGTTATAAACAACCTATTTAATTTGTAGAGTTTCAGTGGTTTCTAGTCTTTACGTAGTAAAAGTACATCATTATTGACGAGAAAAAATCGTGGCAAAGGCGAATTCAGTGGAACCCCTTAATACGGACACCAAGGGGACATGCCAAAGTGTCCGAATTATTAGGGTGTCCATATTAAGCGGGCTCTCAGATCTAAAGTCAAGGACTCGTATTTTATCGATGAAAAGACTAAGGCAGATATTTTTACGGCAACAAAATGTTTAAATTATACTTAAGCCTTAATAAGTTTAAAATACGGAAACCTGTTTTATGTTTATTAAAACAACCGAACTCAACATATGCATCACAAGTTGCCTATTTTCATTTTTAAAATGACTCGCTTAGCAAAACAGATACCGCGCTGTAATTGGTTACCCTTAAGAAGAGTGTCAAATATAATTAGAATTTCAGTGATCTACTCACTTCTAATGTAATATAAACTTGTTGGCGATTTTTTTTCGCGTGAGGATCGATAGCTTATTCAGAATATTTTGCTTCCTCACAGACTAACAACATTGAATCAGATTATAGAACTTTCATACCCTCTCGTAACGTCCAGGACAATATCTTTTGGACTTTGCAAGTTTTCTCTAACAAGGACGCTTCGATATAGTCCATTCAAGGATGCAACCTCAATCAGTCGTTCACTGCTGTCCGTCCAGTATATGTTTTGGCCAAATGAGTCGACAGCAAGTCCATAAGGTGTCTCGAGTCGAGCTGAGACTATGGTTTCCAGATTGGATCCGTTCAGAAACGCGCGGGAGATTGTGTCCAGATCCGTGTCTGTCCAGTAGACTTTTCGGTCAATAAAGTTGTAGTCCAGGGCTGTGGGACTTGAGATATTTTCCTTAGTAATAGGAATTCTAAAAGGAGTTGTGCTATAATTCAATGGCAGCTGCTTCAGGCTGCGTCCCTCGGCAAAGAGAAGAAATTTTGAGAAATCTGAAATTGAAGTAAGGCCCGGTTTAAACGTCGCATTTTACATGCACCGAATCTAATTGCTGTATTAACTACATGTAAAATGCGACGTTTTAATCAATTAAGTGCGACCTATTTCAATTGAATGCAAGTTCAGTCGAATATTCGACTGATCCAGTCGAATATACGACTGAAGTTCGACAGTTGATTTAAACGCCGCATTTTACATGGGCCGAATCTAATTCATAAATTATGTTAAATTATATTTTACCCATAACTCCAAAGTTTTGTGCTGCATGACATGCGCACAACAAGCTGAAGGGAATTTTTGGCGACAGATGTAGCAGGAGATGTATCATGTAGAAGGAAGGCGGTTGCAGACACCAGTATGTGGGGTTCTTGCTTCGCTCCGATCGTGTAATGTAGTTATGCAACACCAATTAAACTTAAGTTTAGGCCTTCAAGCAAAAACCGCTCTGTGTTACATGACATGCGGAGCAGGAAAGTAATATGGCGACTGTTGAGTATGATAGTGTGTGCGGTGGTTCTTACTTCTCTTTAGCAAAGTTATGTAGAAGATGGAGAGCGAGGTCTATGAACTTGAATTTGAACAGGAGGGTGAAATGAAAACCAGAGTTTAAGAGGTAATGCACTGCCATGTGCATTATAAATCGCTCCATTCTGTTTGCTCGGATGGTGGTTTAAAGGTATCAATGATCTTAACGCAAAATGTGCTCCTTATCATTGTCAGCCGCATTGGTGGGAAACTTGGAGCGGAGTCAGCTGGGAATGAACACGTCGCTCGCGATCAGCAATTTTACTCGGCAAAAAAATGCGACGTTTAAATCAAATCAGCCGAACTTATTCATTCGAGTCGACTAAAATTAGTATTTGATTCAGCGCATGTAAAATGCGACGTTTAAACCGGGCCTAAGTGATTAATGATAGCAAATAAAATCTAATAATGCATTGACGTGGCTTTAAGGATACTGGTGGAAATAGATTTAGAGATGAAGGAAATGGTGTCCTTTCAAAAATGGATACGGATGACTGTGATATAGCAAGAGCTAAAGCCTTCATTTTTCACTTTTCCTTAGCGTAAATCCCGGAGGGGAGGGGGGGGGGTAGTCCCTTGTATGGAAAATGTATTCAGCACTGTTGTGCTAATTGGGGGCACTGTGAATAAATAAAAAAATAATGCAAATAGAAAGGGATCCATGTCGAGGATATGAAATATATGGAGCAGCGTATTCGTCACGTCTAAAGAAAAGCAAAGTTTAAATTAAAGGCGAATGATAAATTGATGAAAACAAAACGTTTTTACCTGTTTGACAGTTTTTTCCATCCGATAACAATAGCAAACCATCCGGACAGGCACACGAAAATCCATCAGGCGTCAAAAGACATAAGTGACTGCAGCCTCCATTGTTTACTTTGCATTGCTGGTTTCCTAAAATGTAACTGAACTTTATGACTCGATGAAGGTTAGATCACATTACGTGATAGAGAGTTTGATATAACATATGAAGAAACATCATTAACAATTAGTCAAAAATAGCCAAAACTAACGAAAGAAAACAATGGAATTAGTGTCTAATAGTATGTAACTGTTTACTAACTATTTCACGGGAATGGTAAAATCACTGTACTGAATACGGGTTATGGATCAAATTACGTGGCAATTGAAGCATTTTTAAGCGTTCCTTCAAATCTTTAAAAGGTCCGTAAGAATAGCAGCAACAATAGCTTTGTTTCTTTTAGTAATAGCTATATGATAGTCCTACAATTTATAATTTATTGTAAGCTGGCTTGTCTTACAAGGTCATGCCTATCGCCTGTAACTGCGAAAGCGTTAAAGCAAAAAAAAAAAAAACCCTTGTAGAGGCCTTACCCTTTCAGCTAAATTTTTTGATGGGTTTGTCTAAGTTTGAATCTGCTGGAAAAATCTTGCGATCCAAGATGGCGGGCTGTTCTAAAATGATCATTTCCTACTTCTCTTTCCATATTTCTATATTTCTAATATTTTTGGATGTGCTATAAATTCCTTCAAGTTTCATTTTCATAGCCTCAACACTTAAGAGCTACGGGAGGGGGACCTCAAAAGCACCACCCCCGGTACCAGAAAAATCCCGTTCTGAATAGCGTTAAGCCTATTTGAGATAGAATCCTACACCTATCATGATCCTACCAGAAGGAATCTTACGTTTTCACGTTGTTATCTCACTTATAAGTCGAATATGGGAATGTTGAGCATTTAAAGAAAACCTGAGCACTGTAATATAATATTGTCAATACCCACGATCTTTTGAGCCATTTTTTGACTCACGAAATTACCTTCAAAATGTACGAGACCTCATAATAATGGTGTTCTAAAGAGAAGGAGAATCCTAAAGGCAATTAGAAATGGAAACGCTACAAGGGTGTTTAAAGGGACACTACGACGGTCATTATTATTATTATTATTATTATTATTATTATTATTATTATTATTATTATTATTTTTGACTGGGATTATTACGGATTGTAACTGACAACCGTCAAAAATTTAGGCTTTGGTAATTTTGAACTCAATGCCGAACCATCAAACTACTGTTTGTGCGTCTGGGATCAAAGTGGTCGATAACCTAAAATTACTGAAGCATTACCAGAAAATTGACCATTTTAAGTTGAAGTTCAATGATTTGTAGCCAAAAACAATAGAAGAAGTGGTCAAGGATCGAGTTCAAAGGAGTTTACTTAAGAATAACCCGAAAGGGCTAATTGTGATCATGTGACACCAGATTATAGACAACAAAAATAAGGATTGAAAATTTTAGCAACTGGAGGATAGAAATTATAGATAATATTGTTGAACCTTCTGTAAGGGACCAAAAAAACGTTGGGCCCACCAGAGGTAGGACCACAGGGCTTAAAGATCACTGCTTGAAGCTGCTTAAGAAGCTTCATATATACACAAATGCATTAGTAAACCCAGAAACTCTTTGGTCATCGTTCATGAAACTCTTTGTTCAAACACAAAATTTCTTCGTTCATGCAGCGTCACAATGAACCAATACATAGTCACTTGCAAAAACGTGCAAACAAGGTTGTAACGCATCGTCTTGCCCAATTAATCTGAGGTCAGATCACATGAAGTTATCCCTCAGAAGAGGTAACAAACAACAGAAAATGTCATGTCATCAGGCTTAAATAATGTAAGTGGAGGTCGATTTGCATTACCTGCGTAAGATGGTAGTCGTGACTGGTCAATTAAGGCGATGCCAAAAGGCTGGTTGGATTTCAAACTGACAAGTCCTCCTATGTAATCTGCTGAAGTCCAATTGAGCCTCTCAATACCGTCAGTATTCCAGTCGCTCCAGTAAAGCGTGTCGCTATAGACTGTGAAGTCAAAGGGATTCATGTTTTGTGAAGGGTGAATGTCCCCAGAGAGCAATTGCCTATTCTGCCCATTTAAGTCAGTGGAATCAATCACATCATCGTAGGAGTCAATCCAGTAGACGCGATCTTCAGTATAGTCCTCGAAGACCGCATTTGGCCAGTACTGCGAAGAACTGCTCAGATCAACTAGTGTAGTTCGATTTACACCAGCTAGACTTGCCCGTTCGATTCGTTATTTGATTAGTCAAGAGATTGTTTTTCCCAATAAAAACAAAGAGTGAAAATGACTGAATGAATATGATAATGAATAAAACATTCCATTTCACGCTTCCTTGACTAAAGAGAAAAATGCTTTCAGAGCTATCAAGTAAACTGAGACAGTTGAGCACTGAATTTACAATTTAAGTTCTTTTCTTTAACAAACCAGCATCGAAAAGTTGTCCTGCAAAAACTAATATCTTGTCTCTCTGGGTGATGCAGAAACGTAGACTTTGTTTGCATACTAGCAAGCATGACTCTCCTATCGTTATTGATTCAGTGACTGGCAAGTGATAACAGAAAATGATACAATAGTCAGCAGGAAGCTTATCAAAGTGCAGTAGCTAAAACTGCTCTAGGGGGAAACTATTATTTTACCCTTTTACAGGGCGACAGAATATATCTCCTTCACAGGAACGATTGTGTTTATCGCAACCCAACACAAAGACTGTGACCCTTCTAAACCACAAGCTGTGTAAGGTATTTTGGGAATGTTCATTATTATGTAAACAAAAGAACAAATTCAGGATGGAACGAATTTCAATCACACAGTTTAGGAGCAGGCTTGAAACTAGTTTGCGAAAAAGAATGATATACTAACATGCAACGTCCAATCAGCTGTCAGCTCCAAGTACCTACTAGCAATTATTCTATGACAAAGCTGTAGTGTGTTGTCGAAGAAGTTTATTCTGCTTGTTCATGCAAAAACAAAATTTGCATAACGTGCTAGCCTACTTAAATATGCGTACACAAAATGTAATATACAATAATTCTCCTCCGCTGTCGCTAAATGACCGGCAGCCGGTCAAGGTTTTAAAATCACTAAATGACCGGCAGTCTGATATTTTCCTCAAATTTTAAGGAATCGAAGGGACCCATCCAATTGAAACTATCATATGACGATTAAGAACTGCCAAGCGATCCAGAAGAGCTGTATAGTCTAACGCTTGATTTACGCTCGGCTCAGAGAGCGAGACCATGGTTTGGGATACTTGAGATTTTTTTGACCGACTGCCGGTCACGGTTTTCAAATCACTAAATGAGGGGCAGACTGATATTTTTCTCAAATTTAAGGAATCGACGGAACCCATCCCACTGACCCGAGCGACCTAGAAGAGTTGTGTAAATCGCAAGTCTAATAAACGCTTGGTTTACGCTAGGCTCAGAGAGCGAAACCTTGGTTTGTGACACTTAGGTTTTTTTTAGGTCGTCTGCCGGTCACGGTTTTCAAATGACTAAATGACCGGCAGTCCGAGTCTAATTAAGGGAATCGAGCGAACCGATCATGTACAAGCTATCTTACAATATGTCGACTGAGAAGTTTCAAGCGACCCAAAATTTTTTTCTATATTAGAAGTATGAGAATGGATGGGTTCCTTCGATTCCTTAAATTTGAGAAAAATATCAGACTGCCGGTCATTTAGTGAGTTGGAAACCGTGACGGCAGTCGATCAAAAAAAAAAAAAAATGAAGTGTCACAAATCATGGTCTCGCTCTCTGACCCGAGTCTAAACCAAGCGTTAACCTTGCGATGTATACAGCTCTTCTGGATCGCTTGGCAGTTCTTAATCGACCTATGATAGTTTGAATTGGATGGGTTCCTTCGATTTCTTAAAATTTGAGAAAAAGTTCAGACTACCGGTCATTTAGTGATTTTAAAACTTTGACCGGCTGCCGGTCATTTAGCCGCAGCGATAATTCTCACGTGCCAGTATGAGGTGATTGAATATGAGGTGATAAATAATCCATGACATTAATGGCAGGTGAGACGAGTAACGTCCATTTGATTAAAATCTTTGTTATCATTCGCAGAAGAAGTAATTGTCTCATGAGATACTTTAGAAACTTATTTCATTATTACTTGATTTAGTTTTAATATCAGGAAAAATTAAATATCAGACTAGGAAATTCATGCCGAAGTGCTCTACCGAGGCATCATTTAAGACTTTTCTGTCTGTTTTTATAAGGTGACCATCAAATACTTCTTCTGAGATAAAATACGATGAGTAATCAAGTGCATATGAGTAAATAAGTCAATTCTTTAAAAGCTTAAAAATTTATGGTCACGGACTAAAAACTTTAAAAATGGATGTTTCAGTTAAAATACGGTAACCTTCACCAGCAATAAACAGTGCGTATTGTGTAAATCAGATGCTTTTAAGAAAACCGAGAACATCACTATGGATTAGCTATTCAACTCACGAAAAGAGCGATACGCTTGTCAGAAAAACAATCTTTGTGACCGCTGAAAATTTTACATCATTGAGATCGAAATCTTGACGGTTTTACGTATAGACCGTATGGTAGGTTGGAAAACCAGGAATTCGGAATTCGGAATTCGGAATTCGGAATTCGGAATTCGGAATTCGGAATTCGGAATTCGGAATTCGGAATCCGGAATTCGGAATTCGGAATTTTATTTAAAAAAATAAAAAATAAATTAAAAAAATAAATTAAAAAAAAAAAAATAAATAAATAATAATAATAATAATAATAGTAATAATAATAATAATAATAATAATAAATAATAATAAATAAATGTAAAGAAAAAATAAATTATTAATTTAAAGTTATAATAAAACCTAGAATCTGAACTCTGGACTCTTGCGGCTTGACAATCAGACGGTTGCAGTTGAGTCACGATATGTGGTCACGCAATACCTTACTTTTAAATTATAAAAAAATATACAGAAAACAAGAAAAAACCTTAACAAGAAACACCCTCACATTCCCTGTACTTTGTTCTTTGTTTCTGAGTAAAAGGTGTGTCACACAAGAGATTTGAAGCTTTGTTAAAGAAGTTATGAATTTGGACGAGAAGGCATAGTGATTGGAATTCGGAACATTGGCTTTTTTTAAAAAAGGTTTAATTGTTCTTTCTTTGCATGATAGTATATTGTACATTGAGTTTTCTTGTCTTCAATTATTCCTAGCGGCCTATATTAGTAACGCAACCCTAAATAGTTAAGCTGGCTGTCACGTTATTGAAATATCGTTTCTCCGAATCTCTCCCATAGCTCTTGTGCCATGGCATTAGAAATAATAAGTCCTCCCTCCATCCTGCTTAACAAAGATGTTAAGTGAGATATTGTGAAGTCGTGGTTACGGTTCTTCAGACAGGGCAAGTTTATGTGGTAGTAGTGGTTTTGAACTCTTGACATTCTCCAGCACTTTGATCCATCTTCATAAACAAATGGATACCAGTCACTCTCTTTCCGCCCAATTACGGCAACAGAGTCGATAGTGTTTTCCGGTAAATCCTTACGAAAGAAACCCTCACACCCTTTACAGCGCGCAATGTTTCCTTTGAGTTTTGTTAAAAAGTATGGGTTGTGACTGGGTGGAATGGGAGGTTTTGGTGGTAGTGGAAAACCTGGAGGTACAGCGACATGTGGATTAACGGATGCGGTTTGAATAGGTAGTGAATTTAAATATGGATAAGTGGGTGGCGGATATCTGCAAGATTGAGTAAGCCCAGAATGTTGTACGGGGGGAGCTGTAGGAACCGATAAAGAGGGTCGTATGGGTGGATGTAACGAGGCCGATGATAACGAGACGCTGCACGATGGTCCTTGGTCGGCTGTGATTTGTATTTGAGGAAGATGAGGTGTGCTTGATACAGACAGGGAACTTGGCGGCAAAGAAGAGCTATATATTTGAACGTCAGTTTTTGCTTGCCTTCGACGTCTTGGGGCGCTCGGTTTCCTTCCGGAAGCTTTTACGTTTACATCTAGCGTGGCAACAGCTGTTAAGTTGTTAGGTATCTTTTGTTTCAGATACCACTTGACAAATTCGTTCAAACTGTTTTGTTTTTCGGCGACACTAACAACATGCGCGCAAATCTTTTTAGGTTTGAAGTTTTTGCACGTGCAAGTTATTTTCCCATTGCTGGAAACTTGAACAAAGTTTGGCGCGTCACCAAATTCTGATAACACCGAGAATGCTTTTAAAGAATTATCTCTAGATGGGGCTGGAAGAATGGTATCCTCTCGTGAAAGAAGTCGCCCAGCTTTCTCCCATATGTGAATTGCAATGTGGCGATCAAGTTGATCTTGCACTGAAGACGCGGGCAAGGAAAGATCGTTTTTAGTTGGTAAGTGTACTACTGTACTAGATCGTGCAGAAAACATGCGACCCTGGCTCTGATTATCTCTTGGCTCATACATGTCCTCAATCGACAGGGCATAAATGTTGGCTACCTTCTTTTTTCTCTGCGCTTCGCTCATTCCAAACCAGTCTTCCTTTGAGATTTCTAAATGTTTAAATGACTCTCTGAACTCATATTGCCCGGACCCGCCAAATACACCTAAAATAAACTCTGTCTCTTGATCGTCTTCGATGAGTTCCTTCATTACTTTGGCAAAAGTTGTTTCCCCTAATTCTTTGCCGCGTGTTTTATGTCGCAATCGACGATTTGTGTTTTCCGAATCATTCGTATAAAACTTTTCAGGAGGTAAACCAAGGCCAGCTCTAGTTCTGACACTAGCGATCATGCAGCTTTTCATCAAGTCAGATCTTTCTAGCATCCATAGATGGAATTGTGATGTTTCACTCTTCTCCCTTCGTGCTCATGGCTCAGAGAGAGAAGCAAGAATTCCGTCAAATTCTTCTTCACTTGTCGCGTCTAGAAGACCTTTCTCATAGACAATGCCTTCTTGTTTGCCAAAGATTTCTGCAAAGTACTGATGATGATCGGGTAAACCGAGTGAAACTAGCTTGGACTCCACGTTTTTTCGGAGGTGGAGGAAACATCGAAGATGAATAGCTTGTGGAAAATTCTCGGATAGGGCTTCAGCGAGAGCAGTCTCCCCATCTGTGCCAAAAGCTATTTTTTTTATTTATTTATTATTATTTTTTTTAATTTATTTTTTTATTTTTTTTAATAAAAAGACAGTCACGCGCCTTACGCACGCCCTCATTTAACTCACAAAGTAACCAGCCCTCCACAAGTTTGGTCGCTTTTTTACGCACCCTTACTTCCTTTAGATAAAGTTGTAACGTTCCCATCATCCGAATGCGATTTCAAAATTAAAAAGAATTGAATAAAACAATTATTCCACTCGCCCTTGTGGATACGAGATGGTTATATCAAACTCGGCACTACGCTCCTCCTTTGCTATTTATCTGACCTTCAGTATCCAACGCTAGCTCGTGGAATATTTGTTATTTGACAGCTCTATGTCTCTCTGAAGATTAAGAGAAAATCTTATTTAAGAAGTATTTTTGGCGGTAGGTTGGAAAACCAGGAATTCGGAATTCGGAATTCGGAATTCGGAATTCGGAATCCGGAATTCGGAATTCGGAATTTTATTTAAAAAAATAAAAAAATTAATTAAAGAAAAAAATAAAAAATAAATAAAAAAATAGCTTTTGGCACAGATGGGGAGACTGCTCTCGCTGAAGCCCTATCCGAGAATTTTCCACAAGCTATTCATCTTCGATGTTTCCTCCACCTCCGAAAAAACGTGGAGTCCAAGCTAGTTTCACTCGGTTTACCCGATCATCATCAGTACTTTGCAGAAATCTTTGGCAAACAAGAAGGCATTGTCTATGAGAAAGGTCTTCTAGACGCGACAAGTGAAGAAGAATTTGACGGAATTCTTGCTTCTCTCTCTGAGCCATGAGCACGAAGGGAGAAGAGTGAAACATCACAATTCCATCTATGGATGCTAGAAAGATCTGACTTGATGAAAAGCTGCATGATCGCTAGTGTCAGAACTAGAGCTGGCCTTGGTTTACCTCCTGAAAAGTTTTATACGAATGATTCGGAAAACACAAATCGTCGATTGCGACATAAAACACGCGGCAAAGAATTAGGGGAAACAACTTTTGCCAAAGTAATGAAGGAACTCATCGAAGACGATCAAGAGACAGAGTTTATTTTAGGTGTATTTGGCGGGTCCGGGCAATATGAGTTCAGAGAGTCATTTAAACATTTAGAAATCTCAAAGGAAGACTGGTTTGGAATGAGCGAAGCGCAGAGAAAAAAGAAGGTAGCCAACATTTATGCCCTGTCGATTGAGGACATGTATGAGCCAAGAGATAATCAGAGCCAGGGTCGCATGTTTTCTGCACGATCTAGTACAGTAGTACACTTACCAACTAAAAACGATCTTTCCTTGCCCGCGTCTTCAGTGCAAGATCAACTTGATCGCCACATTGCAATTCACATATGGGAGAAAGCTGGGCGACTTCTTTCACGAGAGGATACCATTCTTCCAGCCCCATCTAGAGATAATTCTTTAAAAGCATTCTCGGTGTTATCAGAATTTGGTGACGCGCCAAACTTTGTTCAAGTTTCCAGCAATGGGAAAATAACTTGCACGTGCAAAAACTTCAAACCTAAAAAGATTTGCGCGCATGTTGTTAGTGTCGCCGAAAAACAAAACAGTTTGAACGAATTTGTCAAGTGGTATCTGAAACAAAAGATACCTAACAACTTAACAGCTGTTGCCACGCTAGATGTAAACGTAAAAGCTTCCGGAAGGAAACCGAGCGCCCCAAGACGTCGAAGGCAAGCAAAAACTGACGTTCAAATATATAGCTCTTCTTTGCCGCCAAGTTCCCTGTCTGTATCAAGCACACCTCATCTTCCTCAAATACAAATCACAGCCGACCAAGGACCATCGTGCAGCGTCTCGTTATCATCGGCCTCGTTACATCCACCCATACGACCCTCTTTATCGGTTCCTACAGCTCCCCCCGTACAACATTCTGGGCTTACTCAATCTTGCAGATATCCGCCACCCACTTATCCATATTTAAATTCACTACCTATTCAAACCGCATCCGTTAATCCACATGTCGCTGTACCTCCAGGTTTTCCACTACCACCAAAACCTCCCATTCCACCCAGTCACAACCCATACTTTTTAACAAAACTCAAAGGAAACATTGCGCGCTGTAAAGGGTGTGAGGGTTTCTTTCGTAAGGATTTACCGGAAAACACTATCGACTCTGTTGCCGTAATTGGGCGGAAAGAGAGTGACTGGTATCCATTTGTTTATGAAGATGGATCAAAGTGCTGGAGAATGTCAAGAGTTCAAAACCACTACTACCACATAAACTTGCCCTGTCTGAAGAACCGTAACCACGACTTCACAATATCTCACTTAACATCTTTGTTAAGCAGGATGGAGGGAGGACTTATTATTTCTAATGCCATGGCACAAGAGCTATGGGAGAGATTCGGAGAAACGATATTTCAATAACGTGACAGCCAGCTTAACTATTTAGGGTTGCGTTACTAATATAGGCCGCTAGGAATAATTGAAGACAAGAAAACTCAATGTACAATATACTATCATGCAAAGAAAGAACAATTAAACCTTTTTTAAAAAAAGCCAATGTTCCGAATTCCAATCACTATGCCTTCTCGTCCAAATTCATAACTTCTTTAACAAAGCTTCAAATCTCTTGTGTGACACACCTTTTACTCAGAAACAAAGAACAAAGTACAGGGAATGTGAGGGTGTTTCTTGTTAAGGTTTTTTCTTGTTTTCTGTATATTTTTTTATAATTTAAAAGTAAGGTATTGCGTGACCACATATCGTGACTCAACTGCAACCGTCTGATTGTCAAGCCGCAAGAGTCCAGAGTTCAGATTCTAGGTTTTATTATAACTTTAAATTAATAATTTATTTTTTCTTTACATTTATTTATTATTATTTTTTATTATTATTATTATTATTATTATTATTATTACTATTATTATTATTATTATTATTTATTTATTTTTTTTTTTTTTAATTTATTTTTTTAATTTATTTTTTATTTTTTTAAATAAAATTCCGAATTCCGAATTCCGGATTCCGAATTCCGAATTCCGAATTCCGAATTCCGAATTCCTGGTTTTCCAACCTACCAGACCGTATAGTGCTGCGTCATTAGAGAGTTCATTGACAGCTCTTTTGTGTTGTTTTGTTCTCGATCTAAAGGCCGGAGATCGCTGCCCGAGATAAGGTGTATATTTATCAGCTATAAATAACTCCAGTTGACAGATCTTAACCAGATTTGTTTTTAGGGAACCAACAGTCATATTATAAAATGTTTCCTGGGTAGTATTGACATTGAATGCGTTAGAGTTCTTGCAATTCTTTCTGCGATTCCGTCAATGTGCGACAAAGCGACGTAAAACTCTGCGGACTTAGCGCTGATTTGCAAGTGCTGGTTTGGGCAGGTTCTTCTAAACTGGTCCGAGTTATCATTGTTTTTTAAGTGCATTTTAACTGCTTTGGTTGAAGGTATACTGTTTGCTCCTGTCGAGAATAGTGAAGAGGGGAAGGTGGGGAGGAGGGGGGGAAGAAGTTAAAATGGAAGTAAAAAAACACATTACAGAGATAGTTCGTGTAAATATGAAAGTAACAAAAATGAAGTACGAGAGAAATTTAAGTGACGCATTTACAACAATGTGACAAAGAATAATTCTATGTTATTCAAACTGTATTGTTGTAATTTCTGTTCATATAATAGCCTCAGTGTTACTAATTTTGTGTTGGATTTAGAGTTTGAAGCTCTTATGTCCTCTTACGACAGGAGTGTCTTTTTATACTTGATTGATGCAACTTAAAACACTGAACTTTGTTCACGGATTGGAAATGTGTTAAAACTCCCTCCCAAACAAGAAGAAGTGGCGTTCTAAGACTACCCTTCCAAAAATCAAACAAACATTAATTTTAAAGCCTAAACTTTATTTTACTCAGCATTGTAAGCCTGTTTACAGCCAATGTTAAACTAAGTTGAAATTGACAGGTAAACATGGTTATTCTGCACTTGACATATTCAAAAATTATTCCACGTCCGCGCGTTGGAAATGAGATGATAGATAGTCAACGAGACAAGTAGCCGCGAGTTGGTTATGATCATCCCATATGCAACAAGCGCAAGTGTGATGATTTATTAAAGACACCACCAAAATCTAGAAAACTAAACTAAACCAAAATAGAAATAGCCCCCTTTACAAACGCAAGTGTGATGATTTATTAAAGACACTACCAAAGTCTAGGAAACTAAACTAAACCAAAATAGAAATAGCCCCCTTTACAAACGCAAGTGTGATGATTTATTAAAGACACTACCATGAAAGTCTAGAAAACTAAACTAAACCAAAATGGAAATAGCCCCCCATATTTGAAGAGCATGTTGTAATTTCTCGTATACCACGATGGGTGAGCCAATGAACTGCATTATCCAATGAATCCGTTTTTGATATGGTAGGATAAAGTAATAAATCAAAACTAAATATCAAAAACATACATTTAAAAGTTCCTTCTTGACTAAACTATTGAAATAATCTACTTTGGGTAAATATGAATACATTTGAGTTTCTCTTTACCCCTGTTTTTAACGTTCCAGTGTCCAGATGGGGTGCTAACGTCAATAGAAAAACGCTTTTCCTAAACGTACACCTAGTCGTGTTCCCGACCACACATTTTCTATGTCTCATACGGGAACGTGTAATTGGTCACCCACATAGTCCTTTTCAGCGGTTAGGATAAAAAAACTTGATTATGCTACCAATGGCCTCTTACGTTTGCTATGCGTGATCTCACGAAATTCTTGAAACTGAAACCACAAAATCCGGTCAAGGTAAAAGCAAAACAAATACATATACATAAAGAGTGAAATATAGATGTAAAACTGTTTTCAATTTCATTCCGTGTAAAACCAAGACCAGAGCAATCACCTCTGGCCAATCACGAAAAACTCAAATGACAAAATAAGCAAATCAGATCTCGTCTCTAAACGGGGCCAAGCAAAAGAAGACACACGCAAGCCAAGTCACGGTTGGTTTTGCTTTGGTCCTGATCGCTTTAAAATGAGCTGTTTGAAGGAGTTTCGTTAAAGCTAATTAATGCAAAGACTAGTAAATTCAAGTTAAACGACGACTAAGATACGCCGTTTCAACGAAACGTTTCCTTAAAGTACTAGTAGGAAATCAAATTACATTGATGATGAACATATGCGTTATGTCACAGTTTCCTGTTTTAACAGTGCAGTTAAAAAGATCAATACTAAAATCATTACCGTCAGCTCACACACAAAGGTGGCCGTTAGTAACAACAACATTTTTTTTTTATGGCTCAAGCGTGCGATTCATCCTCGTGCTTTATTTTCGCATAGTTGTCGTCGTCCGTTGCTGCGTCCTGTGGGAGATTAGATTCCTTTTCTTTCTCGAGAGAGGCATATTGTGGTTCAGGATCTTCGATTCCATAATCTCCATCATTAGCGACATCATATGTTGGGTTAGATATCCCGTTACTGCCGTCATCATCCTTTTCTTTCTCGAGAGAGGCATATGGTGGTTCAGGATCTTCGATTCCATGATCTTCATCATTGGCGACATCATATGTTGGATTAGATGTCCCGTTGCTGCCGTCATCATTGTTCCATTGTCTTATTTTTTCAGTCACTGAGCCACCTTTTGCTTGTGAAATGGAATCATATATTGGGTCTTGGCCAAAAGCTGGGTTATCAAATGCAGTGTGAGAGTTGCTATTAGTCACCCAGTCATTTTCCAACTGTATGCCGTCTGCTGGTCTTGAATTATGCGCTCTCTTTCTGTAAGACAAAATAAATATTTTTATAAAGTGCATTCATTTCTATGATAAGCGGTGGAACAATCCAGCGGTCAGCACGTTGGACGTCGGATTGATAGGGATATCGAGAGATCCGACTTTGAGCCCTAAAGTTTGAGCCCCGGTCGGATCATGTTGGGATTTGGGACAAAACGCTTTACTCTCATAGTGTCATTAAGGTGGATGGGAGTGAGTTCCGCAAACTGTTGGAGCAGCGTAACAAATTTCTGGTGGAGCCTATTTCATGCGGACGGAGTAGTAATACTCCTAGTCACTTCAGATATCGGAAACTGGAGCTCAGTACTCCCTTGCCTCGCCACCTGACCTCTTTTAGTTTGGGGGTAATGCTAACAAGAAGTGACGCTAAATGAAGTTCGCCCGTGTTTTAGTAGAGTCACATTACACTGGTTGGCTACATCAAGATAACAAGGAAGCCTTACCGTCTCATTCGGTAGATAACAAATGCAGCCACTAATATCAACACGATGACAAGGCTTACAACACCAGCAGCAATCGCGCCTACGGGCGTTCCTTTATCATCTTGGGTTGATTTTGCGCCTTCTTTCGGTTGCTCTGGTTGTTTTCCTTGTAAAGAAACAATTGTTGTTGGCGATATGGCATGTTGCTATTGAATGCTTAAAGGCAAATACCAATGGTCTGGTACGTATTCAACTAAAACCTAAGCAATCGTGTGCGTGCATGGTCTGACTGTTCTCTAACAAGCCTCTAACAAGCCTCCCAGGCAACCAACCAACCGACCAATCAGCCAACCAATCAACCAAGCATCCAACCAAGCATCCAAACAACCATCCAAACAACAACTAACCAACCAACCTACCAAGCAACCTATCAACCAACTTGTCTCGACGATACTAAATCTTACGAACTATTTTCCCCATGAAAAGGGAAAACTCGAGTCCGAATCCTACAACCTACATTCAAGAAACACACCGATTCGAATATTAATTCATGGACAGTAAAATTTAAGCATGCATTCAAAAAGAATAGTTCACATTCGACAGTCTTTTGTTCTGCCGTCCCAACGGACGGCATTAGCGTTAATGAACAAGCAACCAAGTAACCAAGCAACCAAGCGACCAATCAACCAAGCAACCAAGTAACCAGCAAGCAACCAAGCAGCCAATCCACCAATCCGGCAACCAAGCAAAATAGCAACCAAGCAACCAAGCGACCAGATAACCAACAAAACAAGCAGCCAACAAACCAACCAACTTAACTATCAACCAACTCACCAACCAAAACCAAACCAGCAACAACAGGCAGACCAACCATACCTACCTACCAACCTGCCTACTTAACTACCCGCCTATCTACTGACCTATTAATCTCTGAAATTATAATATTCACTGAAAAAGTAATTATTTACTTATTGTTATCCGCTTGATTGATCCTCCAACCGCCTTCTGAAGAACTTCTTTGTTTTTATCGACCATTTGAACCAGTTCTTCAGGTTTGGACGGTTGTGGAGCCTTCCCATCCACAGATGGAAATAGGACAGCAAACTCAATTATCCAAGTATTTTCTCCATTAGGAGAAAGTCCAAGTATTTTGACATCAGAATCCTGAATAAATTTTGCCCTTTCGGAACGCTTAACTCGCCCAGACGTGCTGTAAGAGAAGAGGAATAATTGATAAGAGAGTAATGGACAGAGACTAAGAGCAAAACTAGACTTACAAGACTAGGACCTGGGAAGATATAGAGGTTACACCAGGGAAGGTAAGGTGAAGTTTACACTTTATCGCGGGAAATTGCAACGTTGATTCCGACTAGACGTTTCTTAGAAAAACCGTAGTTAATACAGATGAATGTTAATTAATCCGGGCAAAATGTAAGGAGCGGGAAAAACGGCAAGATTTGTGTTGGCAGGGCTACAATCGTGCAATTACGTAGCCGAAACGTTTGGTTAGGTGCGCAAACGGGAGTAACCACCTATTGAGTGAGGGTTTTCCTCGGTGAAGGCAGAAAAAGCTAACAAAGAGCTAGACAAAACAAAGAACGTTGTCGAGCTTTAAAGGCAGATTTAAAGGTGTTACCTTTTGCATTCGCCACTCTTGCAAAAGAAATCTGTACAAGCTTTTGCGATTGCAACTCTGAAGTTAAATTCAATCCATTGTTTCTGTAATAAAGCCAAGACAATCAATAATAGATTATCAGTTTAGCGGAATTTGAGATATACTACGCCGTGTGTGCAGGCACGGTTGCCTCATGGGTAGTGTGCTGGTCCCCGGATAGAGCGGTCCGGTTTCCAGCCCTGACCGTGGTCATCATGTTGTGTCCTGGGCAAGACACGTGACTTTTGGAGTGCCTCTCTGTCCAGCTATATAATTGGGTACCAGCGAATTTAATGCTAGGGGGTAACCTTGTGATGGACTAACAATCCATCCAGGGGGAAGTAAATATACTTCCAGCTGCTACATGCTACAGAATCCGGAGATAAGCGCTGGATTGATGCGGCACTAGGTTAAAACGAATACTTTGTATTATCTTTCTGTGTTACCCGATGCAATTGTTCGCTTCCTGGGCGAAAGAAAGTTAGGAAAACTTTTCGAACCAATTAATCCTCTCCTAGATGTTTCGTACAGTAGACTTTCCACTCTACTCTGTGACACTCTCAAGTTGGGAATATAGTTAGTTACCACACTACCACTCCGTACAATAGAGCTAGTTTTCCCTGTTCTTTTGCACATCACTTGTACAGGACAATTTTGAATTCAAACTGATAGATTGTCATTAAACAACCAGCACCCGTACCTCGTTTGAAAACGTTAGCTCCATCTCCACAGCACTTGAACCTAAACCAAAACAACAACAAAATTTGAGTGTTAGTTTTCTAGGAACTAACTAAGAAATTTTAATACACTTCTACCCAATATCTGACAAATTTTCTCTAATCTTTTTTGTCCACAGACATTAGGCGTTAATTGCACACAAACAGGGTTAAATACTCTCCCTTTTTCAGGTTTGGTTGAGCCCAACCTAGTAGACGTTTTCGTCCTCTTTGCAGAACTACCTTGGCCTTGTACTTTGTACATTCTAATAAAAGTTCCTGGTCAGTTGTATTTCTCACTGCCGGGTGTGCCGCTGCGGAAACAGATAATAAGGGAAGACGGAGAAAAAATTTAATGTTTCTTTCACGGGCATTTTGACCAGTGAGGACTCACACTGCTGCCAAATTAACCTCTATCCAATGCTTCCGTCAAAAATCACGCTTCTTGAACTGAAGGAGGGCGAAGACAGTTCCTTAGACATGTTTTCAAAGATTCCGCGTGCAGTTCATAAAAAGGATCCGGATTCTCGAAAGCTATTCAGAACAATGATTTTTTATGAAATAATCTGACGGTGGAATTCAGTAAGGTCTCCTTCGAATTGATAATTGAGGTTAAACTTGAAATTTAATAACTTGCTATATGTGAATAAGTAGCTAAAATCTACCTTACCAAAACAAAACACGATATTGGTTATTACTGGGACCGTATCATCCACGCTCACACCCACGCACTTACCAACATAAACAGCGCATAGGTTCCACACGTAATATTTTGCACACACACAAAAGTAGCCTGGTACAACACACGTTCCTCCATTCTTACAAGTATTGAGACGACACTCAGTAGGACTCAGAGTAGTTGGTTGCACACTGGTAGACGGGACGGTTGAGCTTGATGTGGTAAATGAAGGAGTTTTAGGACTCATAGTAGTTGGTTGCACACTGGTAGACGGGACGGTTGAGCTTGATGTGGTAAATGAAGGAGTTTTAGGACTCAGAGTAGTTGGTTGCACACTGGTAGACGGGACGGTTGAGCTTGATGTGGTAAATGAAGGAGTTTTAGGACTCAGAGTAGTTGGTTGCACACTGGTAGACGGGACGGGTGAGCTTGATGTGGTAAATGAAGGAGTTTTTGTTTGGGAGGCGGATGTACTTGGTGACGAGGAAGATAATATAAAAACTAAAAGGAAAGTAAGATGACACAACTCTTTAAAAAATATAAACAAAATGGTAGCTTGGCATGGTTTTCTTCCTGTGAAACGGTTTTTGGCCAAGGGATTTTGTTGAGGATAAAAGTACCGCTGTCTGCTTTTTGTTTGGAATGACCTGCTTTATACCAACTCATTGTTTATTTCATATTTGAATTCCCCTAATTTCTTAATCATGAAACCAATGGAAAATAGAGAGATTTCCTTACGTTATGTTTGACTTTATGTAAGGACTGATTAAAGAAGTATTAAACTAATTATTTCTGTTTTCAGAAAGGATTATGTTTCTTTTAAGTTACCCGAAGAGTTGCAAACTTCACCAGATGATAGGTAATCTGGACACGAACAGCGATATCCGTCTGGTCTTACAAGGCAGAGATGAGAACAGCCGCCTTGAGAAGAGGAACAAGGATGATCTGGGGGGGAGAAAAAAGGAAGCACAATGCTTGAGAATCGTAATTAAATTTAAAATGTTAGAGAAATAATGACCAACCATTCATGGGCTACCCATTTCCACTTCAAAAATGCAAATTTAAAGAAGATTTTGACAAAAATTCCGGAGAAATTACTCGCATAATTTAAAGAATATTGATTCGCCTACCACTTAATTCAACAAAAGAAGCGCTATCGGCTTTAGCCAATCGGCCACGACTACGAACTTGATGTATCTATAATTTCTGATTTTAAACTTGTGTAGTATTTTTAATAACTATATCCACGTATGCCAAATAAAATCAGATGTTCTACTTATGGTTTAACAGAGAGCTAACTAATTCATAATTAGTTAAATTCTGGTTTCATCCCTGACTAAAATATAGTGTTTTTGTTTTGTTATGTCACTTTCAGCCCAGTACATCACTTCACGAAGTGTGATGTGTGGAATCATTGCCATCTTTTCTTGAAGAAGCTTTAAGGTTTAGTCATTTAGAAATTTAGTGTAGTGCAGGCACTAAAAGCTGCTAAAAATGAACTTAAAGGTTACCTTCGTACTGGGAAACAAATCAAGCAACGAAACAATAAAGCGGAAGAAAAAAAAAACACAAATAAGTGGGAACGAACTGAGAAAGAATGATGGTCAATGATAGTTCCCGCTTAAGTTTGTAAGAGGTCTTTACCTGGAAGAGTTTTATTTCTGTCGTATGCGTGTATATCCATTGGTTGACTCAAACCACTGACGAGAATATTGGCATTTGAAGCTGTTCTCTTGTCCGCCTTATACACAACAGGGTTATACCAGTCCGTCCAGTATAACTGATCATCAATCGACGTCAAACCAAACGGATGTAGCAGAATACCGTCCTTTAACAAAGTTGTTATTTTATGAATTTTTAAGTCGTAGTACTCCAAGACATCAAGGAATGCGTCTACCCAGTAAAGCCTGTTATTCAAGTCATCTAATGTTAACCCGTTTGGCCAGTATAGTCCTCTTGTAACAAGTTCCCGTCTTCCATGACCATCCATGTTGGCGAGTTCAATTTTGGGCTTGCTACCCCAGTCGCACCAATACATCAACCTGCACAAAAGATTTAGCGACGCAAGTTATCTACCTGAAATAGAATACTATTCATTCATTAATCTACTTGACTAACAGATAGTCCAGAAGCAGATATTTACCCTCTGTTAAGATCGAGAATTATATCCCGCGGCTGGTCTAAGTCTTGGTCTATCAAAGTTTTCCTCATTGTTCCATCCATTCTGCTGACTTCAATCTTGTTTGTGCCCGTGTCAGTCCAATAGATATTCCCTCCCAGTGGATCAACAGCAAGTCCATCAGGTGTGAAAACGTCCAACGAAATAATGACTTCAGGTGACGATCCATTGATAAACACCCTCGAGATTGTATTCAGGGTCACGTCTGTCCAGTAAATTCTATTGTCTGTGATGTCCAGATCAAGCGCAACCGGGCGAGTCATGCTGAGCTCTATTGGTAAAGCTGTGGGTCCCACAATGGAACCATCCAAAGGAAGCATAAATATCTTTGCCTGACTATAACTGCCATCGGCGAAGACAAGGAATTTCTGGAAAACTTCAAAAATGAGGTAGTTCACAGTAAGCTCAATTTTATAGGAGGTTAAGGAAAGCGAAATTGCGGACCAAGGGGACCAAGCCATTATTAGTGTTAACAGAACTAGGAATGTTGAAACCTAGCTACAGCTCGTTACTTATAAAGTATAAGGCGTGTGTCAAATCTGTTCGAAACAGGAACAGAAACTGTGTAAAGAGCTGAACTTCAAACGTGCAAGAAAGATTAGGAATTCTTTCAAGCAAGCAGGCGGATGAGCTCTTAGCTAAAAAGTTAGTATTTTTGCTTTTTGCCACCGAGTGGACTATTGTGCCTCTACTGCGGATATCAGGTATAAATTGCCACACTAGTAGGACTAGCCATGCTTACCATAGTTGTGCGGAACACAAGTCTTCTCATCTTCCGAAAGAGTAAGGTTATCAGGACACGAACAGCGATATCCACCCGGTGTTAGAAGGCAAAGATGTGAACAGCCACCATACGACTGGGAACATGGATGATCTAATAATGAAACAAAGTTAAACCTAAATGATTTTAAAAGCATAAGGCAAGGAGCCTTTTTGAATGCATGTGACTGGTTTTACCTTGACTTTCTTGTGAACTCAATCTTACTCCTAACTATAAATTGAAAAAACCGATAAACGCTACTTAGTGGTGGTTTAGAAGACAGTGATGCTCTTGTGACGGGAAACACAGCCGGACGGTTATCTGTTGTACTGCTGCAGGTTCTGTATTACGAATACTAATGCAATGTAAACTATATTTTTGCTAAGTGCTCTGGATTTAAAAAACGAGTTTTAACTAGCAGAGAAAGAGTCAATGGCTTATAAGCTAGTGCTGTTAACCTGGGAGAGTTTTATTTGTGTCATACGCGTGAATATCCATGGGTTGACTCAGACCACCGAGTACAACCTTTAAATCTGAAAGTGTATCCTTTTCCGCCTGGTACACCACATCCAAAGTCCAATCCGTCCAGTACAAGTAATTTTCAAACAGCGTCAAACCAAAAGGGTGTGGTAAGATTGAACTGTTTTTCATCAAAGTTGTTATTGTATGACTTCCTAAGTCGTAGTATCCTATGGTTTCAAACCATGCATCCACCCAGTAAAGCCGTCTATTTGCATCGTCTAATGTCAGCCCGTTTGGCCAGTAAAGTCCTCTTTGAAACAGTATACTTCTGTTTCTACCATCCATGTTGGCGACTTCAATCTTGTGATCGTCACCCCAGTCGCACCAATACATCCTCCTAAATATTATTTTGCAGGAACCAAACGATGTTATGACAATTAAAATTACGACAGACAAAAAGGCGCTATTAAGCAGCAAGCATTTTACAGATGAAATAAAAGAAATTAACGCTGAGCAATAGTCTCGAGCTTGCACGGAAAAATGCATAGCCTTGACTACACACTGGTGGGATAAGAATAAAATATCGTTTGTTCCTCGTCCTCTCCGTCTACAGACCTTGAGCCGACCTCCGAATTCAACCCACCTCATCCCGTTCTTCTCCTAAACTTTTGGACCGCCTTTATCATTATGCCCCCACCTTCTCTAGAGAGCTTCATAGGTAATAGATTAGTCATTGATTTGTCTCATTTATTTATCCAAGATCGTTTTTTAAAATTGATAAAAAAAGTGCGATGACTCATGGCCAAATTGTATCTCAACGCGTGGTTGGTCTCTGTTTTGTTATGATCTGAGCAAGCGAAGCCCGTCTGTTGTCAAAAACTAAAAGCCACAAAAGTCTATTTACTGTTGTTAAATCATGCAGGGAAAGGAGACATACTAGCTAATCAAGTTACTTAACTGAGAATAAAGTATATGTTCTGGTTGTAACCTGGGTTAGGCTGCATTTATTTTTGGACCGGCAGACTCTTTAACTACATCATTACAATTATTCAAGAGAAAGGCGGTGTAAATGAGCATGCAATTAATGTACTAAAGACGCTGATATCCAGCTTTAGACTGTAAAATTCTTAATCCAAAATTGATTTAAATTGACATTGATTAAATAAATCATGGCCTTGATGGTGTTTGGATCACTCACTCATCCTCGTCATCCCAGCAGTGATATAAGGCCATAAAATAGATATGTGATCCTAATCAGCATAGGTTCTACGATTTTTTTCTCCGTTTTCTCCTTAGTTTTAGGTTCGGTTGAGAAGATATATCAAACACTCAAGACAGTGTTTGACCACATTTCCAAAAACATCGACGTTCGTCAAATATACTCCGCTGCGCGTCGTATTTTCAACTCCTTCTCGGTGTTTGGAAATGTGGTTAAACACGGTCTTTCGTGTCAGATAAATTACTTCTAACGACTAAACTTCGTACGCAGATTTAAGATAAAGAAAAAATATATTTACCCTTTGATGAGATCAAGAATTATATCCCTTGGCTCATCTAGGTTGCTGGATATCAGTGTCTTCCTCATTGTTCCATCATTTCTACTGACCTCAATCTTGTTAGTACCAGTGTCAGACCAGTAGATATTCCCTCCAAGTGGATCAACAGCGAGTCCATCAGGGGAATAAATATCTTCGGACACTAAAACTTCCGGTGATGATCCATTTATAAATACTCTCGAGATTGTGTTGAGAGTAACGTCTGTCCAGTAAATCCTGTTTTCTGTCAGATCCAGATCGAGGGCAACTGGCCGACGTATGTTCAACTCTATTGGTACAGCTTGTGCCTTCGCGTTGGATTCATTCAGGGGCAATACAAGTATTTCTGCTTGACTAGCATCGGCAAACAACAAGAACTTCTGAGGAACTTAAAACACAAAAATATCTTGATTATAAGTTTGGTAAAGATAGTGGGAGAATGATGAGAAGGCAAGTTTTCAACTAAGAAATGTTTCCCATCCCAAACACTTTTGTCATTTTTAACGTTGTTGGGAAATAAACGCCTGAAACACGATCTTTTTCAAAAAGAGGCAAGTGTGCTGTTGCTCGAGAAAAATACTGTAGCAATAACTTAACGGTTGGAAACATCGAGCCTACTAAAGAATCTAGAGTTTTTCCAGTCTGTTTTGTAGAGTGATAAAACGTGAGAATTGACTTGTTAATTTTATTTCTCGGAGTGCGCACCAAAAGGGACGTTAACGGAGTATCGAAGTCGCGAGTCACTTGAGGGGTTTCGGAAGCATATCCCGAGGAAATTCTTAGTTTTAGGTGCTCGGTAATGCAATTTCTGGACAACAACTTCTTAAATCAAAGCTCGGAAAAACGTTGACTTATATTTTTTTATATGTCAACCTTTGGGATAAATGATATCAGGTTTAATTGGAAATAATTCTAGAGACTGTCAAACCAGGTGATTTAATTATAAAAGACGCTTTTTCCCCAAAAAATATACAAAGCACAACCAATCACGGAAGAAGAAGGCATTGTTCTCTTTTTAACAAATTCATATATCTTGGAATGTATCTGTTATTTTTGACAGTTGCCTGATGATTGCTTTACGGGTATCAAATAAATATGTTCGAACTTGTCCGACTCCACATATACCGAAAGGTTCTTGTCCAAGCCCGAACAGGTCTGTGAATTGTGTTTTTAGATCAATTACTTTCCTTTACGCTTGCCCACTCTCAGGGGTACAAATGGGTATTGGCTGATTGTTGCGTCAGATGGGCAAACTCAGGCTGGCGAACTTATCAACTGATAAGCCTGTTGGCAAGAAATTTCTTAGCACTCAAACTTACTTTGATGTTCACAAGTCTTCTCATCTCCAGCCAGAGTAAGGTGACCAGGGCATACACACCCACCCCCAGTCGGCGAGAGTAAGCAAATATGACTGCAGCCACCATTATCAAACAGGCAATTAGCTATAGAGTTTCCTGAGGCAAAAAAAAAAAAAAAAAAGAGTTAAAATTCGTGTTTTCAGCATAGTGACTTTACACTAATCTGTAGTGGTACATGGCTGTAGTTTGATGACCCCCTCCCCCAAATGAACTTAAGCGTTGTAATGCTAAAAAGTAAAGATACACACTTAATACAACAGAGAAAATACATACTTAAATCTTTCCTTACCAACCTTGCGGTAATGAATATTCACTCAGATTGTAGCCGTGAATGTCCATGGGCCGTCCAATACCCGTGACAAACCTAGTTATGTCACCGCCAGTCTCTTTATCGGCTTCATGAACAGCATTCCAGTTCCAATCAGTCCAATACAATTTATCTCCGAGTATTGTAAGTCCAAATGGATGAGACAGGTAAAAGGAATAACTTATTAAGGTCACTCTTTTAGTTTGATTTAGATCTAGGTATTCTAGCTTGTCGAGGTAGGCATCCACCCAATACAAACGGTTCTTGTCCTTGTCCAGCGTAAGCCCATTTGGCCACCGCAATCCAGTAGTCACGATAGCACTTCGTTGTTGGCCTGTCATTTCAGCTTTTTCTATCTTTGGAAAACTACCCCAGTCTGTCCAGTACATCACTCTACAAAAACATCATATGGTTAGATTCATTGTTCTTAATAAAGTTTCTATGGATTAAGATGAAATCATTTGTATAGACACCAAATGTAAGATATGAGTTATTGTTGTTGTTGTTGTTAACTGTAATACACTAGTCTAGGAGGAAAATGAAAATATATTTTCGGTCATTTAGTGCTGGAAAACTGTAGAAACAAATAGCTAAAGCAATGATTTGAATTTTGACTGCACTTACAAGTTTGTAACGTTGAATGTAAGAAAGGTTCAAGCGATGTAAATAAGTATAAGCAATGTAAGATGAACATTATTCAGAAGTATGTAAAGTTAGTATTGTGCGTTAAGTTAGCATTGTATAACAGCCCGTATCGCAAATGATGTTACTGTTTTTTAAGCAAAGTCGCCAATGCAAGTAACGTCAGCATTGCAAATAGTAGTGTAATTGTAATCAAAATGGTGAAAAGTGAAATTATTTCTTAATTTTACGAGAACACCATTTGATTACCCTTAATATCGTTAGTAACAAATTGCGCTTATATTGGTGGGGTTTGATTTGTTTACTGTATAAAGAATCTTCGCGCCAAACGTCGCCATGGCAATTTTATAGTTTCACATGTAAGAGTATAAATTAACTCTGAAAAATTAAGGAGTAATTTGTCACCCATGATATTAGTCGTGTAATTAAATTTTGTATTAACTTTCCGCCCGCCATTTAGTGCTGGACAACTGAACACACCAATATACCTAAAGCGATGATTTGAATTTCAGATGGAGTTAGCTGACAGAATACACTTAGTCTGAAAGGTAAAATGGAATAAAGGTTCAAGCTAAGTATTCCATACTTAAGGCTTGAGGCAGCTATTCAGGGTAAATGTAAGTTTGAGTCTTTCAAAGAAATTGTAAGGTTTGGTATTACAAATGACAGATATGTGCTGGTACTACTTTATGTGTAGCCCGTTTTGTTAACATGTCGTTGCCAAAACTTCCTAAAATATGAAACCTTTGGGTTTGAAAGGTCTTTAGAGGGAAATTGTAACCCGCCATTTTTTTTCTTTTTTTTGAGGAATGGATAGATAAAGCAAAATTCCGTCCCTTCATAATGTTTAAATATGTTAAACAATTATTCAGATTGGAAAAATTATACTACTTACCCCTTATCAACATCCAGGATAATGTCCCTAGGCTCATCTAGACCACTTGTCACAATGGCCGTGCGTAAAGAGCCATTCATTTTGGAAACCTCTAGCTTGTTGGTACCGGTATCGGTCCAGTAAATATTTCTTCCGATAATATCCACTGCTAATCCATCTGGTGTAGCCAGTTTTGAATCATGAATAACTTCCTGCGAGGAACCGTTCAGAAATGCCCGGGAGATGGTGTTCCTTGTTATATCGGTCCAATACACTCTGTCTTCTACTATATCATAGGCCAGAGCGACTGGACGACTTATCGAGTTTTCAAACGGCAAAGAGGTCAACGATCCCGAGTCTTGTGACGAAACTTTCATTATTCTACCGTTAGTGGCATCTGCAAACAGCAAAAACGGCTGCACAGGAGCTGCGGAAAAACACTTAATAGATTAATGTCTTCGATACATTCAGAAATAGATGCTTTGTGAATCAACAATTCTAAGCCTTATCACGAAGAGCTACAAGAGGTTCATCCGCGTTTAACCCGTTAGTGTCATATTCTAACCCGATAGCGGGGGATAACAGGGGAAATTAAGCGCATTAATTTATTTCAAGTCTGCCAGCGATTCAATCTTGAGCTCGGTTCGACATAATTAATTGAAGCCGAAATTTGCCGTGTCGATGGTCCTCAGCCTCCTTGAAAATTGCAATCGGAGATTCTTGAGAGAAAGGAAAACATCTAAATGGAAATTACACTATTTCAATTATGACCACCAGCAGAATGGGCCAAACCAAATGAAGTGCGTTGAAGTAGACGCTAAAAACCCTTTTGAATACATTAAACACACTGAAGTTATTTTATTTTACCATATCAGTGGTTGTAATTATAGTAAACATCATGTTCTGCATATACAGCATTACTTTATTTCATCTGTTATAACAATTTCACGTAGGGGCCAAACCACCCCCCAAATGTTTCGTCAGTTCTTGGGTATTTTACATTATTTCGCATTACTTAAAAAGTATTGACTCTTTCTACACCAAACTTGGCAGATGAGCAGGAGACCTATTGCCAATTATATTTACGTGAAAAATGTCAGTAAATGTCGAAGTTGTGACGTCACAGTGATGACGTCATGTTTTTTGCCACTTTTGAAGTTTTAATATGCATATTTTTTACAATGTGTTCGAAAGAGCACATCAAGCGGAGTTGAAACTTGAAAAAATTTTGTCCATATCACAAAAATTGAATGAAATATGGCATTTTTAAATATGAAAAATAACTCTGCAAAATATGGGGTGCCCCCCTTGAGAAAAATCCCCAAATTGGAGCCGTAATTTTGTTCCAGTAAATGCAGCTATGTTGCACATGTGATGTGCCAGATGACTAAAGCCAAAATAAAGAAGAAAATCGGAATGAAAAATTATCCCTCTAGTGTTATTGCGTTAAAATTAGTTTTGTTACGTCATAACCTGTGACGTCACCCGTTTTTTTACTGTTAATACCATCCTAACAAAGCCGAAAATCAAATTTCCAAAACCATACGATTTTTGACAACATCAAGCTTTCTATTCTTCTAGATTATTAGCCTTCCTAGAATAAAACTGAAAAAAATAAACCAGAGAGACTGAATTAAGAAGGACAGTATGACTAAGCAAATTCCGGGGGGGACAAAAAAAAATATTTAATTTACCATATCTCAAAAAATAATCATCATAGCAAAAAACGGTTTCCGGCATTTTACTCCTAAAGTCAAGGCCTTTCCAATGACATAATCTTTTTATCAGATTTTGCAAAAAATTATAGCACGTTTTGGTGACGTCATCAATTATGACGTCATAATCTGACATTTTGTCACAACTTCCAAATTAAAATAAACTGGAGAACAAAGAAAGCTCATCTGCCAAACCTGGTTCAGAAATATATAAACCAAGCAAATATAGCCTTCATGAAACATTGGGGGGGGGGGGTGGTTTGGCCCCTACGTGTTGTCCTCACTTTTGACACAGCTTGTCTCGTTATCCTCAAGAACAAAGCCATCTGAGCATGAACATTTTTTCCCCACCGGGGTAAGAAGGCAAAGATGACTACATCCGCCATTGTTGATGTTACACTCGTCTGTCACTGTAAAATATCGCATCGCTCAATTTTAGATGTTTCAGCATAGACAATAACAAAATTCTACAATCTGAACAGTAGTTGTTTTTTGTTTTGTTTTGTTTTGTTTTTTTACAGAACATAGCAAACTACAAACGGCTAGGGATAAGAATTACATGTGAAGGACGCTATGCAAATCTTAAGGTTGCTATAGACCTTTGTTAAGAGCCTTTACAAAGGAGGCAAAGGAGATGGAGTACACGATACAGTCAGCCAATGCGCTTAGCTATAGCTTGTGTGTAGAGTAGAGTTAAAACGCTTAGGTCGTTAACAAGCCATTGTCTAATATTTGTTCTGCAGGAATTGAGGTTAAAGACGTCAAACATTAAACATTTCTTGTATTTTATAGGATAAACTGTGTTGCTAAGAGAATCAAAATGGCTCAACTGTTTGGGAGAGAAGTTTGATAACTAAAATGTTAAAACACCTGCGCATCGATCATTGCAAGTCATTTGAAACACCTTCTCCTACTTCGCACTAAGAAAGCTAGAGTGGACTCCGGTACTCTAGGGGCAAAACATAACAAAAATATAAAGCAGAAGTTTGAAATACCTGGAGTAACAGTATTGTTCTTGTCATACGCGTGAATTAGCGTAGGCAAAGATTTTGTTGACAAGATTTTGACGACATTTCCTCCCGTGTCTCGATCTGCGCGGTAGATTCCTTTCCAGTTTCTATCTGCCCAGTATAGCTGATCCCCATAAAGTGCCAGCCCCAAAGGATTACTTAGAAACGTTACAGAATGAGAAGAAATTATTTCCCTTCTCGTCCTGGAAGGAAACTCATATACTTCTAACTTGTCGTAATGCCAGTCTACCCAATAAAGCCAGTTCTTTACTATATCCAAGGCAAGGCCGCTAGGAAAGTATAGTCCCGAGCGAATAACTATTGTTCGGTTTGCACCATCCATATTTGCTTTCTCTATTCTTTCGTCAAGTCCCCAGTCGGTCCAATACATGAACCTGCGTGTCCAAGAAACACATAAAAGAAAGTCTTGGATGATAGCTCGAAATGCTCAGAATTTACTCAACATACCGATAAACTTAAATTGCTCTCCCATCCTCTCCTAAATTGCTCTCCTATCCTCCCCTCTTCTCTCCTATCCTTATTTTAACAATTATAGACACTATCCACTAAACATTAAATCAAAAACATATAAAGCGGTACTTTTCGGCATACCCTCTGCTAACATCCAGAGCAAGATCTCTTGGATCTTGCAAATCATCTTTAATGAGAACGCGTCTGTGCAGTCCATTCAAGGATGCAACTTCAATCACATTTTCAGTGCCGTCCGTCCAGTATATGTTTTGACCAAACGAGTCCACAGCAAGTCCATAAGGGTTTGAGAGTCTAGTCGATACTATGGTTTCCTGAGAGGATCCGTTCAGAAATGCTCGGGAGATCGTGTCTTTCGCTACATCTGTCCAGTAGACTTTTTCGTCCTTGAAATTGAAATCCAAGGCCACAGGGCTTGAAGTGGGCTCTGTAAGGGGTATTCTCAATGAAATACTAGAGTTATGATGTAACTCAAGTTGCCTTATGTTCTTTCCCTCGGCAAAAAGAAAAAATCTTGTGATGTCTGAAATGGAAAAATAAAAAGAACAAAAAAATGTTCAAGCTTCTTAAACGTTTCTTTTTTTAATTGCCGGGATATATAATACGCGCTAACTAAAAGGAAAAATGGAATTTTGGAATGAAATACAGAAGAGAGGAGAAAGAAAAGAAGTACGAGAAACAGGTACGATGGATGTGGCTTATTGACCAAGCGCGAGGTCACGATGGCTGGATTTTGGCCGAGTCTTTTTTTTTTTTTTTTTTTTTTGCGTGTTTACGGTACCGAGACGGAGTCGAGGTCCATAAACTCGCAAAAAAGAAAAAAAAAAAAACAAGGCTAGGCCAATATCCAACCATCTTGACCGAACAAACTTGGTCAATAAAAGACTTTTTATGTGGCTTTCGCGGAATTTTTTTCTTGCGGGACACAGCGGGTAGACCCGAACGTGCAAGATAGCGCCATCTTGCCCGCTCGGGTAGTCAATCACAGTGTGGGATTTGGTTCATCTTGCCCGCTCTCGGAGCTAGCCATGTAATAAATTAGGGTTACTACGAAAGCCTGTTATATATTGACTTGACGGTGTGCTATTTCTCGCATTTGGGACAAAGATCAAACAGTTTGCACAGGAAACACTGAAATAACGAAGCAACCTTACTAATTTACACTTGAATGAAAAATTACGATGATTGTTACCTTCTAAGCAGTTTTTTCCGTCAGGTAACAATGGCAGACCATCCGGACAGGCACACACAAATCCATTAGGCGTCAAGAGACATAAGTGACTGCAGCCGCCGTTATTTATTTTGCAAAGCTGATTTCCTAAAACGAGAAACTCAGTTCTTTGACCATGGCAACATTCAGATTAAGGTATTAAATAACACAATCATTCTGTTTATATCCTGATTTGAACGCTAACCTTTCCAAACCGTACGAATATCTTTATCGCGAGAGGTCTATGGGAAATTGTTGATGTTTCTTGATATACCAATCAACAGTTTACTTTCAGTTCAATTCCTTTATTGTTTATTTTCAGTTTAATTGTTTTATTGTTTACTAAAAAACGCAAAATGAGTAGCAACCTTCACAATAAGCTGGACTCTGCCCGGAGATATTTGGAACATTCGAATCATTCGTACACCCTTAGTCTCCAAGGTAGTTGAAGTTCGTCAAAATCATTCGGGGACCCTCGATAAGTTCTGGATTGTCTGGAATTATCATTTAGTGTTTGGTGGTCAAGTTGCAACCAAAAATATTCATTTATAGCAAAAATTATAAATTGTAAAAGTCAAAACTTTCTTTACCCGCTGAAGCTGGTTGCCTTGACCTGTCTAGTAAAGCGAGGCCAAATACTCGGTCAGAAGTCAAAACACCAAATCCACCCAAGTACTCCGCAGTTGTCCAATTAAGCTTCTCAATAGTATCACTATACCAGTCGCCCCAGTAAAGTGTGTCGTCATACACGGTAAAGTCAAAGGGAAGAATGTTTCTTGTAGGATGAACTGAATCGGATAGCTTTCGTCTATTTTGCCCATTTAAGTCAGTAGAATCAATCACATCATCGTAGGCGTCAATCCAGTAGACACGATCTTCTGTATAATCCACGAAAACTGCAACTGGCCAGAACTGAGAAGAAGTACTGAGATCGACAAGAACGGTTCGATTAAGACCAGCCATACTTGCTCGTTCAATTTTCGGTGGTGATCCCCAATCTGTCCAGAACATCAACCTGGTGAAGAAAGATGACAATTAATATGAAAACAGTTTCGCACTCATCAACTGTTATCTAAACACGATATCGTATCTTAGAAATGGTCTTCCTAGAAGTCGTATGAAAAATTACGCAAGAATACTTTAACAGAAATACATTAATTACATCAACTAACGAACTGTCTTGTGTTAACTAAGAAAGACTATCCTTATCGAAAGGAGAGCTGCACTTCAAAGCTGGCTAAATTACCTTCACCTGATAATACATACTATGAATACCCACCCTTTCTTTGGGTACAAGGCTATTCCACGCGGGTTGTCTACTTCCTCTTTGAAGAGCAACTTTCTGTTCGAACCATCTACCGAAGCAACCTCAATTCTGCTGTATGTGTAGTCTGCCCAGTAGAGTAAGTTACCTTCCCATTCTACGGCAAGGCCTTCGACACTTCCCAGGTCGCCTGTAACGATATCTTCGACAATCCCACTTGACATGTTCATTCGTTTGATGACACGAAGGTTGATATCACTCCAGTAGAATGTTCTCTCGCTCACATGGACATCCAGAGCAACTGCCCGCTGAAGATTTGATACAAGATGGACTCTTGTGAGGGTACTTAACTCGATGGCGTTGATTTCGGAAGTCGCACTGTATATCAAGCATGGTTCAGAGCAGTTGATATAACCTGAATATTATAAGAAAACAGAAATGTAACTCAGGGAAAGAAAACAGGAATGTAACACGATGAAATTTTGCCCATGCAAGTGTTCTTAGCTTGGTGCTGATTTTTTCTTAAAACAACGGAGGTTCTTTCATCGTTGCCTCGTTGTTTATGAATGCCTTAATGGAATAACTTCCCACAGTATAGAGCTGCTAAGAAACAGTGATGTTCATAGTTACAGTACACGCAGCAAAGACGATTTCAGACTCCCATCTGTAAAACGAAATTGGGGAAAGCAAAGAACTTGTTACCATACCATCAAAGACTGGAATAATTTCGATAGAAATTTAAGAAACTCGTGTACCATATCCGATTTTAAATATAGTATAAGTTATATAAATTATATAAAAATATAAAGTTTTGGAATCATTCTCAGTTATGTAATTTCTTTGTCTTTCTGTATTATTTTAGTTTTAGAACATATTTTATTCTTTTATTTATGTGACTAATAATATATTTAGAACAGGACCTCTCTGTACATCACCGGTAGGAGAGAGAGCTTCCTGTAATGAATATTATTATTATTATTATTATTATTATTATTATTATTATTATTATTTTAATTATTAGTGTTAGTGTTAGTGTTAGTGTTAGTGTTAGTGTTAGTGTTAGTGTTAGTGTTAGTGTTAGTGTTAGTGTTAGTGTTAGTGTTAGTGTTAGTGTTAGTGTTAGTGTTAGTGTCAGTGTCAGTGTTAGTATTAGTATTAGTAACTGTCAACGACACTTAGAACTCAATTTCGGATCAGCAACACTTGCAACAAATATTTCTTGAGAAAATAAAGTTTTGACCAGCTACCCAACAAGACAGCCCGTCGCCAAATGTTTTGTATTTGTTTACATTGCTCAAATTTACATCTTGTTTTCACAAATGAAAAGGTGAATTAACCATTCTGACCACAAAACATGGCCTTTTGGTGAGTCACAAAACACAGAAAGTTTGTTTTCTGACAACCAGTCGTGATGACGCAGGCGTTAGTTACAGAAATCATACACACTACCAATCTTTCCGGCGAATACGTGACTGCGTGCTTGCGCTCATGATGAAATTTGCCCCTGCTGTGTAGTGAATTTAGCTTATCTTGGAGGTAACCAGCTCGAAATCCAATGGCTGCTTGGTTACCACGCGCATATTTTTTTATTCTCTACCCTAGCCATGTGTAACAATAATTTACCTTTTTATATTTACAGTGTACAATAAAGAAGTTGAAGTGGAATTCAAGAGATGATCATGATGTTTTGGAAGTTGGCCCATAGTTGGAGCATTCTGTAAGCTTCTGTAGTATTTCATTTGAGCGCCGATGTAGCACAACTGTTTTTTTGCATACTAATCATTATGCTTAAAGCTTCATTGTTTTATGAAAACAAACCTTAAAATGAAGAATTGAATTTTTGTCGTGAACTTTACTGAGGTGCGAGGAATGCACCAGGCTTCCCTTGCTTTCCATGCAGGAGGCAAAGGCGGACCTATGTTAAAATAGTGTCCGTCCTTCAAACGTTTTGAAATTCCCGTGGTCTTAATCGGTAGTATGAAGTGACAGTGCTTACTAAATAGAAACATACCCTATAATATACCAATGACGGCGTTCCGAAAAGGGGAAAGTATTTCAACTCAGAATTTCGATGCCTAAAAAGCTTTTCTTTCTTCTAGTGTTATTAAAGTAAAACCGATTGATAATCCTAAAATCCAGTTATATGGAGTATAAGCAAAACTGCAGGCGGACTTTTTGATGACCTTTTAAGAACGTCACTGACCGCCAACCGCATGCGAGCCGCGGGCTACGGAGCTATCAACTGTCAAAGATTCATTAGCTATTAATTTTGCAAGAATTTTTTCCGGCTTGCCAGTCATGTTATAAAGCAAAACACAAAATATGAAATATCCCCGATTTCTTAATTTAGAGGATCAGTCTTTGCAGCGCGATATAGCTCATGGAAATAATTCTTGGAGGGAGGACTTAAAAAAGGCTAATTAGTGTCTCTAAAATTTATGTACTTCACTGCCGACAATTTGAGGCTGTTAACTCATATTCCGGCCCAGTTTTAAGTCCATTCCCTTCCAATATGTTCATTTACGAGCTTGTTGTTTGTTAGCATCACCCACTGCATTATCACAATAAGCATTGTAGGAATAAGAAGAGGAGCAATATGTTCTTGTCGAGTCTGAATTTCGTTTCCAGGATAGTATCGTATACGTACCTTCAACGACGAAAACAAGGCAGAGAGCAATGGTTGCTAGTAAACAACCTTTTGCCATCCCAGCTGGTTTAAATCAGGACCCCAGGGAAATCAAACTGTGTAAAACCTGCAAGATGCAAACAATAGTTGTCAAGTAGGCTAGCTGTTTATTAGATGGGTTTGAGATAAACAAATTATAGGTAATGAAGTCCACGCTTAAGTACTTTTGTAATAAACTCTCGTAGACAGTACGGAGAAAATTTGCATTCCATTCTAGTGATAGCTGGAAGGCAAATATATCTGCGCAATAACATTTCGATGAAGACTGTAAATAACTTTGTTGGAGCAACTTCAGATGTTAAACTTCATCCGAAAGTGTTACTTGTAACGTGAAAAATATAGCATGCTGTTGGTTGGCGATGCAACAATATGTTCATTTGAATTAAGTAGCACTGTGTAAAACCTGCAAGATGCCGACAAACAATAGTTGTCGAGAGGTGCTGTTCAGATGAAGAATTTGAAATAACTACATAAACAAATTAAAGCTAAACAGTTCCACGCTTCAGAGATCCTGAAACAACCTCTCTTAGACAATATGTGGAAAATTCTGGAGACAGCTCGGGGGCAAATCTATCTACACAATTACGTTTTCGATGAAGACTTACGTAACCTTTTTAAACATCATTTGAAAGTGCTACTTATAACGAGAGAAAGAAAGTATGCTGCTGAATGCGGTGCTAGAATGTGTTACTTTGCATTCCGAGACATTGCTCTATTGAATTTTCATGCCAAAGACCTGCATACAATACACTTTAATTACCATTTAGTAGCCTAACAATCATTTCAAAGGGTGCGTCTAACGCGCAAATTTACCCTGTGAACGATTGCCGTTCTTTTCATAAACTTATAAATTTGCTTTCAAAGATGTGAGTGGCACGGAAATTTATCTCGATGAGTCCGGAATCTTGTTCATCGACCTGAAGGAACGTTCAACTATGCGAGATTGAGATATGTAGAAGTTAGCAACTGTATATCAGTACTAGTGAGACTGCAAAACACAATAACATTTCCTTGGATCGAATTTGCAAGACAATGTAATTTCAGTTGTTTGTTTGAGCAAACAGGAGCCTTCTGTAGTTTAACAGGCTGATCAGACAGTTGGCCCGGGCAAATTCTTGTATTTTGCGTGGTAAGTTAATCGTATGCTTGCCTCTCACACCAAGAGTTTTCCACAAATTAAAGGCAATAGCAAAAAACTATTTTGTCTTGCTTGGGCAACTAGCTCAATTCTACCCGTTGCGTAGATTACAAGGAGCCAGATACAGCATACCTACATTTGGCCCACAAGAATTTTGACCCGGTTATTTCTTCGGTTTGTAATCCAGGCGCTCTTACGTTGCAAGAACACGGATTTATTAGTTGATCCGGTTAAACACGAATGCGTATAGTGGACAACACACAACTCATACAATTTATAAGAAACTACATCCGGGACCCAAGTGACGTATTTTCCATCTTCTAACCAATTATGATATTGATCACGATGACGTCGTTCCCCCTCTTTGATGTTTGTTTTTTTTTGGTAAAAAAATCATGTTTTTATATAACATAAAGAAAATCTAACGGTGACCTGAAGATATGAATTTTATATTTTCGGGTTAAAACATTATTGTACCAATGCATCGAAAATAATATTAATATCTTCTCGCCGCAAGGAGATATGTAATATTCTCCATTATATACCTGCGCAGAGATATGAAACTTTTTTGTTGAAAAATATTCTACGAGTGAGCACAACGAACGGCCATGTTATGTTTTATAAACACCATTATAATTATATACATAGAACCCTGCGCGCACTCTGATTGGTCAAAAACCCATGTTTTATTTAACAAATATAATAAAGAAGCCTAAACCGTGTATTACACTGTGATAAAATACGACGGGCTTTTGAGAACGCGAGGGAAGTGTAGAAAACACGAGCCGCATTTCTCGAGTGTTCTCGAATGTCCGGAGTGTTTTATCACATTGTAATATACGGCTTAGGCTTCTTTATTGGCTTTATGATATAGAGGTAATGTGTCGAAAAACAATAAAACACGCTTTTCCTATGTTTTATACTCTGATAAAACATGGGTTTTCGACCAATCCGAGCACGCACAGGAACCTATCTATATTATAATAGAGTGTAAAACATGGAAAAAGCGTGTTTTATTCTTTTTCGCCACATTACTTCTATATCATAAAGCAAATGAAGAAGCCTAAGCCGTGTATTACACTATTATTATATGGCTTTGGCTTGTGGCCGATATAACGCGCGCTCTGATTGGCTAAGAGCGAGATCCGAGAGGTCATTATGCAGCCGTAATGCCCACGGGCCGATTACGGATTATGCAAATTACGAAGAGCACGGATCTGAAAATTCAAGCGTATAGAAACGATGAAAGCCGATTAAAAACAGTAAGAGAAAGTAAATTTAATTCCGAGTAGCTAACAGTTTAGAGGTTTTTCCTTAATAAAATTTATATAGAAGTCGTTTTTGACCCACCAGCCGGTAACCTTGGCGGGCACTAGTGAAAAACCATCAAATTTTGACGAGTCTTAGGTAAAGTTCAGTTCAGTTCAGTTCTCCCAAAATCGATCGACAAATCCTCGTAAACCAATCAGAATCCACTTCCACACTTATTATTATTATTAAGAATGTACGGAATGCAAAGAAAGCGATTTTATCGCGCGCATCACGCGTATTTGGACCTTGGATCACGTGAAACTCAAGCATAGCAGCATGTCAACTTGGGACGTTTACAGTTCAGTGTTCATGTCGCGTTTGAAGTCCGCCTCGAGCGAGTTGTTATCTGTTCTCGTCCTTAGAGTCGAGCGAGATGTGATCTGCTTTCGTCCTTGGAGTTGTAAAGTTAAGTATAGCGTGACAAAGCGCGACAAACAAATGATTTATATATAAAAGCCTTTGTGACCAAAAAAAAAAAACCACAGTTACAGCGTTTAAGTAAAACTAAACAAAACAAAACGACAAAACTAGTGTATCATGGAATTTTATAGTGTAGGTGACTGTTTCATAGGTTTAGTGAAATTGCTCTATGCAACACCTCCACGTACACTTTTGAGCACATAAATTGGCAAAAAGGAAAAGGGGTGCTCCTGAACGTTTAGGCTATCCTTATGGGCAAATATTTTAGCCCCGCGAAGCGGAACATTTTACTTCAGGCCCCAAAATATGTCATGACCCCAAAAACCATGCATAACGCACCTATTAAAAATTAATCTCAATGCGCCACTGATCACAACTTAGAACGACTCTGACACATTTTTAGTAACCCAAAGCACTAAGCATCGTCCTTACCCGCATCTCCTAACCTTTGGTTATTACTAGTAAATAATATTAACGAAGGGTGATAAAGTTCTCTTCGTGATATGTAAGCGATAATGTCCAAAATAATTCAAGCAACACAACGAATTGTATAGCGTGTTACTCTCCGGACTGTTGTCATGACTTGTTATCTTCAGTTACCTAATGATTATCAGTAAAATTTGAATTTATTATTGCACTGTCTTATGCAATAACAATGACAATGCTAACAAAGGACTAGCATGACCACAAATCTTTTGCAACAAACCCTTCACAAAATGTTGACGTTTCCTTCAGGATATGTCAGTCTTTCATTTAAAATATAAAACTGAACACGAATTTACTTTAAGATAGCACTGCGTCAATTCCAAGTATAAAGCACGCAATGCCCTTTAGCAAACTTGGAATTCAATTTGATGTTTGTTCTGCATAAAAGCAATTAAATTGTCAATTCAATAACGTCCCTGATTAGTCGAGAACTTACTTTTCTTTGACATAAGCGATGTATTAATAAAGTGAATTGTGATACGCTTCAGAGATCGTTAGATTATTCATTCAGCCTGGACTATGTCGTTTTCATCCGTTTTTGTCGCAATTTTGGCCGTTTGAAGACACATTGTAATTTTTTTTTTTTTTTATGATTTATGAAGTTATTATTACTTTTATCTCAAGCCCGGTGTCATGGCAGACACAGATACAGTGACGTAAAATAAGAACATTTAAGTAAACATGGTTTTGCTAACGCGGCTGGTCTCAATCACAGCCTCGAGGCAACAGTCGAGGTTTTCAAAAGGACAAAAGCAAAGAACTGGAAGTGAGTCAAGATTGAAGGCTGTCAGGTTTTGAAAAACAGATTAATGTCTGAGTCAGCCTGCCATATCTATTCGCGGACTGACTATTAAAACACAACTCGTGACATTGACCCGAAAAGATGCAGTTTTAAAAAGTTAAGACTCGAATGGAAAACTTAACTACGCAATAATGTTTTCGGAGAAAGTTACAAGAAAAAAATAGATATCTCTATGAGAGAGGTTTTCAAGTTGTTAACATAAGGCCATTCCACTTTCTAAGGAAATGAAGGATAGTTGTGAATCAGTTTGTATTCGCCTCCATTGTTCCAGCGATCCATGTTTAAATTATAAGATCATTCCGTAATTAACATGCACACACCTCGCTCATACTGCACTAACCTAGATTTTTCTAGAAGTACATCAAAAGATCTACAAGTTAGTTAAATGCAACTTTGTAAAAGTAACTTCATACAGCCAATTGGTTAAGCTTGAAAAAAAAAGCTTGGTTATTGATTTTTAAAGCGATCCAAAAGGGATTCAAACCATCTAATCAAAAGACTCGTTCTTACTGGGGAAGTAATCTTTCTTTATGTAAGTTGAGTGTATGAAGCACAAAGGAACATAGCAAAAGAGTACTGAGATAGGGAATAACCTACCTTAGTTGCTGAAATTGTACACGAACAGTACAAATAGACTTTATCTTGTCTTGCGCTAGCGAAATGAAAGAAACCAATGAATAAAAACCTAAACAAATTATAGGTAAAGAGGTCCACGCTTCAGTAATAAACTCTCGTAGACAGTACAAAGAAAATTTGCATTCCATTCTAGGGACAGCTGGAAGGCAAATCTATCTACGCAATAATATCTCGATGAAGACTGTGAATAACTCTATTAAACTTCATCTGAAAGTGTTACTTATAACGAGAAAAATATAGCATGCTGTTGGTTGGCGATGCTACAATATGTTCATTTGAATCAAGTCGCATTGTGTAAAACCTGCAAGATGCCGACAAACAATAGTTGTCGAGAGGTGCTGTTCAGATAAAGAATTTGAAATAACTACATAAACAAATTAAAGCTAAACTGTTCCACGCTTCAAAGATCCTGAAACAACCTCTCTTAGACAATATGTGGAAAATTTGCATTAAATTCTGGAGACAGCTTGGGGGCAAATCTATCTACGTAATAACGTTTTCGCTGAAGACTTACGTAACCTTTTTAAACATCATTTGAAAGTGCTACTTATAACGAGAGAAAGAAAGCATGCTGCTGAATGCAGTGCTAGAATGTGATACTTTACATTCCGAAATATTGCTCCATTGAATTTTCATGCCAAAGACCTGAATACAATGCACTTTAATTACTATTTAATAGCAATCATTTCAAAGGGATGCGTCTAACACGCAAATTTACCCTGTGAAAGATTGATGTTCTTTTCATAAACTTATAAATTTGCTTTCAAAGGTGTGAGTGGCACGGAAATTTATCTCGATGAGTCCGGAATCTTGTTCATCGATCTGAAGGAACGTTCAACTATGCGAGTTTGAGATATGTAGAAGTTAGCAACTTTATATCAGTGAGACTGCAAAACACAATAGCATTTCCTTGGATTGAATTTGCAAACAATGTAATTTCAGTTGTTTGTTTGAGCAGCAGGATGATCAGATTGACAGTTGGCCTGGGAAATTCTTCAGTGTATGTTGTGTGGTAAGTTAATCGTATGCTTGCCTCTTACACCAAGAGTGCTTTTACAGCTTAAAGACAATAGCAAAAACCTATTTTGTCTTACTTGGGTAACTAACTTAATTCTACCTGTTGCGTAGATTACAAGGAGCCAGATACAGCATACCTGAATTTGGGGCCCACGAGAATTTTGACTGTTATTTCGTCGGTTTGTAATCCAGGCGCTCTTACGTTGCAAGAACACGGACTTCTTAGTTGATCTGGTTAAACACAAATGCCTATAGTAGAAAATACACCACTCATACAATTTATAAGAACCTACATCCGGGACCCAAGTGACGTATATTTCATCTTCTAACAAATTAGGATATCGATCATGATGACATCATTCCCCCCTTTTTTTACTTTTTTTTTGTTTTGTTTTGTTTTGTTTTTTTGCAAACAATTACTTTATTTTCTGTACAATAAAAGGAAAATTACACGGTGACTTGACGATACGAGTTTTATTTTCTCGAGTTAACAACATTATTGTACCAATGCATCGAAAGTAATATTGACATCTTCGCGCCGCGAGGAGATATGTAATACCCTCCATTATATACCTATGCAGAGGTACGAACGTTTTTGTTGAAAAATGTTCTACGACTGAGCACAGCGAAAGGCCATGTTATGTTTTATAAACACCAATGAAATGCCAAACTATTTCACTTTCGCTACGAAAGGTTTCATTTAGTATGTAACTATAAGAACGGTGATCATTTCACGTGAACTTAATACTTTCTCGTATTTGAAGATATCATGTTTTCGCCGAATACTCACCTGGAACGCATTTCAGTGGTGTTTATATTATACATTGCTTAAATTCATCTAAAATGATTAGACAGTTGAGTGTTCAGCTTTATTTTGATAGATTTCTGTTTTTGGCATTTGGTGTTTAGCTTTCAGTTTCGAAATATCAGTGTTAGATTTCAAATTTTGTATTTTATAAGGTTTCGTTTTTTAGGTCCATGACAAACTTTAGTTTCCGTCGCTGCAATTTAGGTTTCAGTTTTCATGGAGCGTAGTAAGGATTGTGCATTTTCCTATTTATTATTCATGCTATTTTGTTGAATATTTTTTAATGTTTGCCATAAATACTGTTGACTGGAAAATGAATATTCTTCCTTTAGAAAAAAGCACAGTTTTTTCCAGAACTTTCTTTTTTCTCTGTTATTCTGTCCAATTGACCTATCCAAGTCTCTAACGAGCAAAATTTGGGCCGGTAAACGATCGTATGCATTTTTGGTTAAAGGGCGCCTGTAATACTGCCCGAGAAGTTTCTAAAAGACCCAAACTTGTCACGACATTGCTAAGGCATGTTAAGGGAAGTGTTCACAGCAAGATCTCATCTTTCAAAGAATACTTTTTTTGCCATATTGCTGTGAATAAGATGATGAATAAAACATTTCCGTTTATGTTTTCTTGACTCACAAGAAATATGTTGTCCAAATTCATTTAATTAAAGTGCGCAAGAGGTTTAAAGAGCAAAACAATGGCTGTGCATATGCGTTATAAATCTTCGACACTTCTTTGCCGTCCTCTACAAAACAAGAACGTGAACATAAACCAAGTTCTGCGTATCCTGAGGAATGCGAACGACGATGCATATTTAGCCCGAACACGTTTTTAGAGCCATTGGCGTACTGAACAGATCTCGACAATTGCGAACTTTCGCCGGTAAAAGATAAATTCATTATTGACTAGGCTTCGTCCTCGGCGTTGTCATCGTCGTAGTTATTTAAGCTCCCTAATATCAAAATGTTGTCCAACAAAATGCGGTTAATTTACTTTTGGGTAAGATAAAGTTGACATCCAGCCGACGTGGCGTGTTAAAAGTTGCTGATTTATCGATAAGCCACTGGTAAGGGAATAACAAACGTTATTTCATAGTTAGCAGGAAAACATTATCTTGGTATTGCAGCTAAAATGCATTGGGGAAACCACTTATTGCGGGCGCAAGAAGAGCCCGCGACCTATCTTGTGCGCCTTTTCTCGATTTTGGAGCAAATTTGCTCTCCCAAAATCGATCGATAAATCTTCGTAAACCAATCAGAATCCATTTCCATGCGAACAAGAATATTTTAAAAGATGGCCGCCGAGTCGGCTAGTGTGCTAGATCTTCAAAATCAGAGTTTTGCATCATTGAAGTGTTAATGTATTTTAAAAGATTGAAAATGGAAAGAAACAGTTTTAAAGAATACTCAGTTCTCAGTCAAAAGAAGAGCAGTAACCAATGTACAGTTTGGCCCTGACTCGATTTTTGCTTTGTTCGGGTGGACTTCCATGGTGATTGTAAAGCGCTATTGATCAGAATATGTAATATGCACTATATCAACTGGTAAATTATTATTTTTATTAAGAATGTATGGAATGCAAAGAAAGCGATTTTATCACGCGCATCACGCGTATTTGGACCTTGGATCACGTGAAACTCAAGCATAGCAGCATGTCAACTTGGGACTTTTCCTGTTCAGTGTTCATGTCGCGTTTAAAGTCCACCTCGAGCGAGTTGTTATCTGTTCTCGTCATTGGAGTCGAGCGAGCTGTGATCTGTTCTCGTCCTGTGGAGTAATGCGAGTTGTGATCTGTTCTCGTCCTTAGAGTCGAGCGAGTTGTGATCTGCTTTCGTCTTGGAGTTGTAAAGTTAAGTATAGCGTGACAAAGCGCGACAAACAAATGATTTATGTGTAAAAGCCTTTGTGACCAAAAAAAAAAAAAAAAGCACGCAATTACAGCGTTTAAGTAAGACTAAACAAAACAAAACGACAAAGCTAGTGTATCATGGAATTTTATACTGCAGGTGACTGTTTCATAGGTTTAGTGAAATTGCTCATTGCAACACCTCCACGTACACTTTTGAGCACATAAATTGGCAAAAAGGAAAAGGGGTTGCTGCTGAACGTTTAAGCTACCCTTATGGGCAAATATTTTAGCCCTGCGAAGCAGAACATCTTACTTCAGGCCCCAAAATATGTCATGACCCCAAAAACCATGTATAACGCACCTATTAAAAATTAATCTCAATGCGCCACTGATTACAACTTAGAACAACTCTGACACATTTTCAAAGCACTAAGCATCGTCCTCGCCCGCATTTCCTGACGTTTGGTTATTACTAGTAAATGATATTAACAAAGGGTGATAAAGTTCTCTTCGTGATATGTAAGCGATAATTATTGTCCAAACACAATGAATTGTATAGAGTGTGACCCCCCGGACTGTTGTCATGACTTGTTATCTTCAGTTACCTAATGATTATGTTAAAATTTGAATTTATTATAGCACTATCTTATGCAATAACAATGACAATGCTAACAAAGGACTAGCGTGACCACAAATCTTTTGCAACAAACCCTTCACAAAATGTTGACCTTCTCTTAGGATATTTCAAGTGTTCCATTTAAAATATAAAACTGAACACGAATTTACTTTAAGATAGCACTGCGTCAATTGCAAGTATAAAGCACGCAATGCCCTTTAACACACTGGGAATTCAATTTGATGTTTGTTCTGCATAAAAGCAATTAAATTGTCAATTTAATCACGTCCCTGATTAGTCGAGAACTTATTTTTCTGTGACATAATCGATGCATTAGTAACAGAGATAGTTAGACTATTCGTTCAGCCTGGACTATGTCGTTTTCATCTTTTTTGTCGCAATTTTGGCCGTTTGAATACACATTGTAATTATTTTTTTATTATTTATGTAGCTATTATTACTTCTATCTCAAGCCCGGTGTCATGGCAGACACAGATACAGTGACGTAAAATAAGAGCATTTAAGTAAACATGGTTTTGCTAACGCGGCTGGTCTCAATCACAGCCTCGAGGCAACAGTCGAGGTTTTCAAAGGACAAAATCAAAGAACTGGAAGTGAGTCAAGATTGAAGGTTGTCAGCTTTTGAAAAACGGATTAATGACTGAGTCAGCCTGCCATATCTATTCACGGACTGACTATTAAAACACAACCCGTGACATTGACCCGAAAAGATGCAGTTTTACAAAGTAAACACTCGAATGGAAAACTTAACTACGCAATAATGTTTTCGGAGAAAGTTACAAGAAAAAAAAAAATAGGTGTCTCTATAAAAGAGGTTTTCAAGTTGTTAACATGAGGCCATTCAACTTTCCAAGAAAATGAAGAATAGTTGTGAATCAGTTTATATTCGCCTCCATTGTTCCAGCGATCCATGTTTAAATTATAAGATCATTCCGTAATTAACATGCACACACCTATAGATATGCTCATACTGCACTAACCTAGATTTTTCTAGAAGTACATCAAAAGATCTATAGCTACAAGTTAGTTAAATGCAACTTTGTAAAAGTAACTTCATACAGCCAATTGGTTAAGCTTGAAAAAAAAACCTGATTATTGATCTTTAAAGCGATCCAAAAGGGATTCAAACCATCTAATCTAAAGACTCATTCTCACTGGGGAAGTAATCTTGCTTTATGTAAGTAGAGTGTACGAAGCACAAAGGAAGATAGCTATAGAGTACTGAGAGAGGGAATGACCTACCTTAGTTGCTGAAATTGCACACGAGAAATGAACAGTACAAACAGACTTTATCTTGTCCTGCGCTTGTGAAATGATGCAAAGCAAAGACACTTAAAATTGAAAGAGAACAATGAATAATAACCTGAACTGTCAGTCTTTGTGCCCGACACCACACATCAGGAAAGATGGACAGCTGAAGTTTACCGAGAATTCCACCATCCAATTACATTTTCTATTTGTCAAACAGCCAGTTGCCCAGGCGAGCTATTTTTAAGTCTTGCCGTTAGACAGTGTTTTCCAAGCAGTTAGTGTAAAGGTTTTGAAAATAACGGCCCCCCGAAATCAGCGACAAAGATTCCACGGTTGTTAGAAATACGTGTGTTTTTCAAAGCGGAAAATGTCAATCAAAATGCATATGTCAGAATCATTCTGAAAAAGTTGATAAGGAAATGCTACATAAAATAATACAAGTGGCAATAAACCGCTGCTGAACTCAGAAAAAATGTGATGAAAGAGTGTTTATAAGGTCTAAACTTATCTGGGAATCAGAAACATTTCCACTGATCATGAAACAAATCACTTAGCGAGTAAACAGTGTCAACTCAATTAATTCAATTAATAACGAGCTATTCGCACGGTCAAAAAAAAAAAAAAAACAATGATAAAGAACGATTGACTGAACTTACACGACTTCACTTGAGTCTGCTGTGGTAGTTGGATAATTAAGCAGTTCAATACATGCTTGATTTATAAATGATTTTCTTCACGAGCAGGATCACGTGAGTGCTGACGCGGCGCAATGGAATCACAATCCTCTATAGGAAAAAAACTTTACCACAATGCCATACGAGCCTTACACAGTCCATAAAGTACAAGGAAAGCCATACTTTTGCAATATTTGTCCCTATGCTAACGATATTGTGTATACTCGGTTTTCGGATTTTCGAACTCTTCTACATGTTTTTATGAGCGTTTTTTAAGTTTTCGTGCGTTGAGAATAATGGGTAAATGTATTAATCGCCATCTTTTTTTTTCCTACGGATGATAGCTCTTAGCCAAGAGGTCGCGGATTCGAGTCCCCACAGACGCAAGGACAACTTTTACTTTCTTCTTTTCGCCCATTTTTACCTTCTGTTATTAACTTTTTAGTTTTACATTTCACTTTAAGGTGGCTCAGAACAGTTTCCAGCAGTTATATTTTGATGGGTCATTGTAACCACTTTTTATTACTTGATGTTACAATCATGGTATCACAAAACTTCCTAATCATTGGTAAACACGTTTTTATCAATTTTGTGTCACAATAGGTTACCATAGCAACAGTATGACCTGCTAGAAACACCCTTAATTTCAGCTTTTGGGGGCTTACAATTCAAAAACGGCACGGTGAAAATTTTTTTATATATTATCAAATTTTAATAAGCATAATAAGACGTAACTTCTGGCCAAGTTTAAAAAAAAATCTGTGAATAGGGTTCAGAGCCACCTTAAAGTGTTGAAAATTTAAGGTGGCTCTGAACCCTATGTACAGTTGTTTTAAAAAACTTCGCCAAAAGTTGCGTTTTATCATGCTTATCAAAATTGATAATACAAAAAAAAATTACCTTACCGTTTTTGAAGTATAAGCCCCTAAAGCTGAAATAAAGGGTGTTTTTGGCCGGTCATACTGCTGCTATGGTAACCTATTGTGTCACCAAATTGATAACAACGTGTTCACCAATGATTAAGCAGTGTTTTTATACCATGAATGTAGCATCAAAAGATAAAGAGTGGTTATAATGACCCATCAGAATCTAAGTTCTAAGTTCAGCGTTTTCCTTACCGTTTCCTTTCTTTAATACATCGTGTGGAGCTTTTGATCATTCGCACATTCGTTCAAAATTTTGGATCTCAGTACTCAACACTCGAAGCTCTTAAATTAAGAATTTGTATTAGCTTTAGATAAAGAAGTCGACACAGAGGTCTTAACGTGTTTGTCTGTAGCCTTTGTTTGAAGAGCGTTGGAAGAGCATTTGAAGAGGGAATGCAACGTCACAACTGTAACTCAACGTCTCTCAACGCGCAACCTACTGAAGTCTCGTGTTAATGTCTGATGAGACATGAAAACGAGACAGACTGTAAACACACACAGCAAGGATAAACATTTCCCGCTCTTGCCCAGATTAGTATGCCACTTCGCTCTGCTGCACCTGCAGTGATAGAGAAAAACGAATCCTGGTTTCAACGATTTTTCCAATTCTGAAGTAGTAGGTTGACCTCATTCGAGGCAGAAACATGATATGAAACATGGGATTCAGTTGTTTGATCTTATACCATGTTGCTTCTGAACTATCTAAATTACGAAAAAAAAAGCTTTGTGTACCTTTAACAGCTGGGAAACCATTTCAACGCTTTTTCTTAATTTTAAACGCGATTAAATATTCATGATAAATCGTCAAATCGGAAACACCCAAATTTCAGTTCGAATAAAGCGAGTGCAGGCAGTCAATCCGTAATGAATATACAACTGCAAGATTTTACAGACTTCTTGTTTTAAGAATACTTCAAAGCCAACAGCAACGTCAACAAGATTTAAAGGTTTAATAATTTAAAGGCGCAGGTCTGTTCAAAGCCTGGAGGAAATGACGACTGATGTTCAAATCAACGCGGAGGAGAAAGAAGGTGAAAGTTCAGAGACAAGTGATGTAAAGGATATCGGACTGCTGAGTGAATTTGCTTCATATACCACTCTACACGGCCTTCACTTTGTAGCAGGTCCATTCATGTTAATCCGGCGGATATTGTGGGCTATTTTGGTGGTTGTAGGGGCTGGCTTGTTAATTTCGCTATGCATTGAAAGGTACGGCAAGCTCGCTGCAAAAGATACTGTAACCACGAGGGAGCATCAAAGCGATAAACTGATCCCGTTTCCGGCCGTAACAGTTTGCAACCTTAACATGCTTCGCAAAGATAAAATCATTGGAACAGAGGCGCAGATATTCATGGACAGCTTGGCGAAAGTGCACTCAAAAGAGAAGTTGATAAACGATAGCAATGAGACATTTACTTTGGATCTCGACAAGGTAGTGAGGGAGGCGGGCCATAACATATCAGAGATGCTTTTGGATTGTACTTTTCAGCAGAAACCTTGTTCCTCAAATGAATTTTTCACCGCAGTGTTTCCAAAGGTAAAGTTAATTGGGTTTTTTTTTTTTTTTCAAACGTGTTGCTATACACTTTGGCCTAAATACTTACTAATAAAAGAATAATTTAGATGAAAATCTTTATGAAACATTAGAGATATTGAGCATACCTTTTTTATTTCTAATTCATAAGTTGGGTTATAAGGACAGTTCCAAATCTCCTTGAAAGCATGAACTCGGCACGGAAGCGAACAGTACCCATAATCACTGTGGTTGGAATAGTTTTCATGTTGAATGACCTTTTTCAGGGGATTTTGCACAGGCACTAAAGCACTTTTTGAAGTTAAGAAAACACATTTACGAATTGCTCTCAATTTTGCAATGTATTTGTTTCCATATATATATTTTTTTCCTTTTCCGCTAGCGTGGCCTGTGCTATACGTTCAGTTCTGGGAAGCCAGGATATCCATCACGTCTTATAAATGCGGCTGGTAGAGCGAATGCGTTGATTCTCTCCCTAATGGCGCAACCAAATCAGTATTACGGGCCGTACAGCACAGACAGTACCGGGTTTCGTGTGTTGATTCACGATCAAAACGAATGGCCAGATGTTGAAAACCACGGGATGGACATCTCGCCTGGGATTTTGGCTGCAATTCCCATCAAACGACACAAGGTATTGATTATCACTGTCCGCGGGAAGAAAATCCAAAACAAATCCAGTTTAATTCAGTTAGTTCATATCTACCAAAATTATTGATCTCCATAAATAACTCTTTCTCTTATTTTTTTAAAGACGTCCATACAATTGCTAGTTTATTTTACTCTATGCAAATTCACAACGTACAGCTGCACGTGAACCTACGAGATGATGAAAATGAACCTTTATGTTAGAGACAAAAAGTTCTTCAACAAATTGGGTCAGAAAGTTTTCTCAGCTGTCACAACGCAGCAAGCACGAAAGCAAAACAAGCAATAGTATTTTAATTATGTTCCTATCTGTAAGGAATAGGTCAAGGTACTCAATCAGGCTTTCAGGCTAAATGCGAGTTCTACTGCATTTGGCAGTACGCGTGAGGAATGGAAAAAAATTAAAAAATTCTTGGAGGTAACTGGCGGCTCTAAACCTTAAGATAATCAGTAAAACTGTTTGCCTCAGCAGGTATTTAATTTTACATAAACTTTTTTTTTAAAGTTTGATCAACAACAGCGACTCATACCTATTTTTTTTGTTATAACTACTAACAGATAGATAAAGATAATTGATAAGTCGAGGGAAAATAATAGATCCGAGGTCAGATGGCGCTAGTTTCCAGAAGAATGAATTTTAATTTGCACAATCGTCGTGAATGATATCAAGCGATAGGAAAAGTCACTTACAGCAGATTACTAGGAATATAAGGTTGGCAAGAGTAGTATACCTGCTTTTTGGACACTGCTCTTCATAAAGTGGGCTATAATTCTTGGATCAAGTCAAAAATAAAGCGGCGAAAAACAGAGAAGTAGGCGGATCAGTTTCTAGATAACTTATGGAGGAGTAAATTACGTCGGAAAGATCACAGACAGAGGACGTACGTAGGGACTAAAAACATGTCAGCATGTTAGAAAAACAATTATTATTATTTGACATACGTGGTTTGAGAGCAGGCCTTTCGTCAAACGCGCCATGTCGTATTTTTGTTTTTTACTTTTCGAAATTCTTTTAGATCACTGAGAAAACGATTCATATCATTAAGATGGCTTTAACCAACTCTTTCGGTATTGAAGCCGTGTTGAACGTTTGTTCCGCTCTGAAAGAGCGAAGAGATTTTACAGGTTCTTCGCTGCAGACGATTATAACTGTTCTCGAACAATGGGTTGGTCCGATTAAACTCAAGTTTTTTTGGCATGTAGACATTGCTTCTTTCCAACGTAATTTATTCCTTCATAATTATGGAGACTTATCAGGTTTCTATTTATGATACCCACTTTATGTACATTATTTCTTAGAAGACAGGGATAATTGCAATAGCTCCACACTACCGAAAAGTAAAACAAAAGAAATAAAATAATAATAAAAAAAGGAAACGGGAGGAAAACAAAACAAAATAAAAAGACAGTAATTCACTGGTCTCTAATTCATTATTCAAACTTGTACATAATTAAAAGTAAAATTAAAGAACGTAAGAAAAATCCAAATTATTTATTTTTATCACTTTTTAGTACATGTGCAATTAAAGGTTAATTCATACATGATTTCAGATTATTCGTCTGCCAACTCCATACAAGTCAAGATGTGGAGAAAAGCAGCTCAGGTATTTCCAGAATTACTCCCACAGTGCCTGCTTCTTTGAGTGCCTGACAAGAACTGTGGTCGATAAATGTCATTGCCGGTTATTAGGGACGGATCTGTTAGGTAGTGCATAGATTATATAAATGTTTGATATATATTTGTGTTTAATCTGCGGCGCAGTGGTCTAATGGTTGCGCTGGACTCCGGATTTAGCGGTCCGAGTTCGAGGCCTGACCGGTGTCACCGTCCCGCATTCTTGACACTTTCAACTGCAAGGGCCCCGCATATACTCTCATAGTGCCCCTTCCCACCCTAGAATATACACGGGTATCGTGGATTTGTTAAGTCACATGAAAAAACGCAGTGAAGTAGCATTTGATGGATTAAAATCCCATCCAGGTAAGTCCTCAATACTGCTAACCACTCCAAAGCAAAGAAACAGGAGTTACCGCCAAGGCGTTTGAGCCACTCGAATGAGGAGCTTGTTAGTTTTTACCACGTGAACCTTCAGTTGTGCAATCTATCGATTTGTAAAGGAGTGACACGTTCCACAATTTATTATTGAGGGCCTCCCAGGGGATTTTGGGGAACAAGGAAACATGATCATTTGTTTCAAGGGAACAACGGATAACTTTAGGATTAATTTGAGGGGAAAATAAAGGAATGTCGCCTCTATTAAAGGGAACTTTGAGAAAAAAAACTTTAAGGAACAATGGAATTTATTTATAGGGACAAGGGAGAAAAAGTGAAATTTTCAAGGGATCAAGAGAACATGGCATCCCCCCCACCCCGCCCCGCCCACATGGCAGGCCCTCGTTACTATTGTATCATAAGGGAATGATGCATTTTTCTGTCTTTTTCTTTATTTAAAGATGAACTGAACGCTACCAGGTATTGTGGACCAAAAGAATTTGTCTCTTGTGCGGGAGATATTGAAAGTAAGGAAGGAATCAAATCGGAAAATAAACTTTTGTCAGATTGTTTTCATACTGTTGACAAAAAGTATAAACAAGAAATAAATTACAATATTTAGAGAGGAAGTAATAATAAACGAAATAGTTTGTGTGCATTGTTGTTAGAAGGGCTCATGCTTTCCAGCGCTAATCAATGATAAGTTTGCTTATCGAGAACGAGTTTGCTTTTACTTATTGTCAAGCGTTAGACATGATTGATTGACTGACTGATTGATTGATTGATTGACTAACTGATTGATTGATTGACAAATCGATTGATTGACTGATTGATTGACTGATTGATTGCAGGTAATTTGCTCTTGGATAGTACCAGTTGTGAATGTCCCCTGGAATGTGAAAAAGTCTCATATGATGTACAGGTGTTCAGTTCTACTTTTCCATCCAAAACCTATAATACAACCGCGGCATTCAAAAAGTTTATGCTTTCTACAGGTCAAGGCTCGGAAGGGGACGGAGGCAATTTTCAAGATACAATTAGGTGAGACACTTTACCCTTGTAACCTCAATCCACGAAATTGTAGTTGATACTATGCAACGTCAAAATCTTAGCGCAAGACTGATATTGAATAGGGTGTAAAGAACAGTCGTATGAATCAAAGAACCGTCAATAACCTAGAATGCAGTAAGAAGAACGTGCTTGAAAAAAACTGAAAACTGACCCGGGAAAAAACAACACTGAAATAACCGAAACTAACGGATGTAGAAGCTCTTTTCACTCTAACTTGTGAGTGAAGACAGATAATCATTGGTACCAACTCACTTACTGCTTGCAGGAGTTCAATTCTTTACAATAAAATACGAAAAACAGAACAGGTTCCCCCCACCCCCCATATATCTTGCACACCCGCCATTGGCAACACTTTACAGGAGTGTGAATCGCTAACATTTATTCTATAAAACCTCTTTCAATTTCTAGACAAAATGTTGCAAAAGTTCAGATATTTTACGGAACAACTGCCATGCAGATTACCATAGAACAGCCAGCTTACAGCATCAACGATTTTGGGGGTAAGTCTAATCATTTTGTATTTTGACTCCTCACTCCAGTCTCCTCTTGGGGACTAAGAACTATCTTTCGGCGCTGGAATTTCTGGGGTCGCTTGGGAAACTAGTCCGAGGTATATATGATTGATCGATGGTTATCAATGGCAACCATGCAGTCCCATAATTTTGAGCACCGGTAGCAGAGAAAACTCTACTGCAAGTTCCTAAATTGACGAACACACTTTTGTTTAAATGGGATGATAATATGAGGTGATGTTATTGACCTGCAAGACGTGTTTTACGAAAGAGAAACGAATTAACTATTCATCAGATCCCAGTGTTTTTGCAAGCGATCATTTGGAATCGAACCTTTAACAGAGGTCATACATGCTTGCATAACAATTTGGCCATTAGAGACAATGGTACAATCACAGTCTTTGGGGTTTTATATTCATTTTCCACCATGTTCCTGAGGTATACAGTTTTCATTACTATGATAGCATTCTACTTCAAAATTAAATTGAGCTCGAGATTTCTGAGGTGATATTTGATGGAGCCAAAGGCCTTATCAACTGTCACCTCATAAAAATCTTGAGCTCATAATCCAATTGTTTTTGCAGAATATCCACGAGTCACCGACACTGGTGAATATTTGTTTTAGTTTATACCTCACAAGCTGAACAACTAGCGGACCAAAAGGTTACTTCATTTCTTACAGTAGAAACATGTAACATTTTGTTTCTCTTGAAGTGCTCGGAAGTAAATAGAATTCTACCAATGATTTATATTTTCTGTCTTCCAGCGGATATTGGCGGAAGCATGGGGCTTTTCCTAGGATGTAGCTTGCTGACATTGTGCGAGTTCGTGGATTTGTTTCTGATGTTCTGCCTAACAAGAATTTCCTTTCGTCGACGACCAGTAGTTCATGCCTCTCAGTAATCAAAGAAAGCCTTTTTCCTCGTCAAATTTCCAAAACTTTATTATTTATATAAGCTATAATTTGAAGTCCTTTATTTGAAGTGCCTAGATATCAAGCAACAGCTGTAGGCTCCTACAATATGCCCAAAGATTTTGGAATTCTTATTTTGGTTGTAAAAGATAGATTGCTTTGGTACATTTTAAGGCGACAAACAAAACTCAATTTGAATACAGTTTTTAATTATACGTACCAATTTAGGTTAGTTACCTGGGCCTCAGTTAATAACTAACAGAACTCCTAGAAGGCTTTCAAGAGGCACTTCAATAATATTAAAATTCTAACACGGTACCGCGACTTACGGCGCTGATTATCAATTAGATTATGAGCGCGAAACTTTTTATCGCGTGATATTTGACGAGGGCGTAATCCAAGTCAACTATCACGCATAGAAATCGAGAGCGAATAGTCTAATTGTTTCAGTATAAATCTACTAGTCGTTCAAAACTTTATCTACATCTTCTTCGCAGACACCTCGAAAACGTAAAGAAGCGGCCGTCATTTTGTTAGCAAGGGCACACTGCTTCGCTACTTACTATCTACAACAGAACAAATAGTGAGTATCGTAGCCAATCAGAGAACGGCATTCGTGATAGAACGCTAGTGGATTTATACTGAAACAAGATAAATTATTGACTCATCCCTCAACCATGGTGTTTTTTCTTTGGCTTTATCACTTTAAGCCTCGGCGCCATGAAGGAATTTTAATATTCGAAAATGACTTATTTGACAGTTCAAAGATCACATGACTTGTACCTGCGTTCTAGTTGTACTTAGTATGTACCTCTAGTATGAGACTAAGAAATGAATAAGTACATAGAAATCAAGCGTTTAGCAAGCATAAGTTTCCTTGCCCCGTGGAACTTAGCTTTCGAATACTATACACTTCAAGCCAGAAGTGATGTGTTAGGACAAGTCTTTGGTGGCTTTGGTATCCTATTAAAAATATTGCATCATTACAAAAGACACCAAATCATTTCTAAAAATTTAACAAAAGTAGACTCAAATGGTATGTTAAAGCGACCAAATACTTTCTTTTTTAATTTACCTTTATCATTCCAGACAACTTAACAGAATTGTTGACCCCTAATATATATATTTGTTACATCCTTCATAGGTAAATTAAAGGGTTTTTAAAAAACCTGGTAGATAAACTTTGATAAAAATCTCAACCAAAACCTCCCTTAGAGAGGTTAGTAAAACTACGTGCATCACAAGTCAGCCCAGTTAGTCTTTGTTATTTCCTTTCTGCCCCAGTCTCTTGCTGATTCCAGGCGTTCCCGTGAAATCAAGAGTAAACTTGCGAGACGCTGCGTCCGTATCATTCAACGGTCTGAGACTCGGAGTGGAGACTCGGGCTGACCCCGGAACTGGAGGATCAAATACATGAAATTCCCCTGAAGGACAAAAATGTGCACTGCGTAAAGCAGAATTATATCAAGAAATCACAAGAGCTTCTTCCGTTTTTAGAAAATGGTGTAGTGTTTTTTCTCTTGGCAAAATAGGTGGAGTGTAATGGAAAACTCTCATTACAAGGGGTAGTTACTTAATAATACTGTAAAAATCTTTGATTTTTACTAAAGACTGTGCTACTTGCGTTTACTTACTTTCGGCAGGGTATCTGACATCAGTAGAACTGGCAGTGCGTCGAAGCAAGTCTAAGGAAATTTATTGAAACGAGAATGTTAGATACCGTATTTTTAAAACAGTATTGTTACAAATAACTTAGCTTTCATATATTCTTTGCACAAAAAGAGGTTTGCATGCAATAATCTCGATTAGTTCTGTATATGCGAGGCGTGTTGTGTAAGATTGAAACTCAGATAAAGGCATAAACTTTGATGGATAAATCGGTCATGTAAGTGTACCCTCTTCTCAGTATTGGTTTCCGGGATGATAGAAGCACCATTGGCGCTATTTTACCACCGTATGAAAGCAGAAGCAAAACCCACCACGAAAGTGATGAATTTTACGCATTCTTTTAGAATATAAAACTAATAAAATTTGATGTCTTCTGCAGAATACTTTGGAGGCAAGGAATCATTTCAGTTTTCAAAAAGCAACTGTCTGGTATACCATGGATATTTTTTTTTGTTCAATTTACCTTCACCTGTTCCGAGAGGTATTTCGAATACGTGCTTCATCTGTCCTCCCAAACCACGGGACTCAAGAAAGTGTTCTTCGCGTCCCTCTAGGACTGATGGTGTTATGGTTTTTCTGGTATAAAAAGCACAAATTTACACATAATCACTAAAACACCGACAAACCTAAACTAAGTACATTATGACGGAATACAGTTTCTTCGAATTAACGTCACATTGTGATAGGAAAGCGTCCTAGCCCCAACACAGTACGAGCTAGGAAGTTGGCAAGGTTGGAAAACAGAGGCCAACGCTCTAACTACCAATTTGGTCTGAACGAGCAGATATTTTAAATGAAACTTACCATTTAGTTTACATATCTTATTTACAGGTGCACACTCACACCTGGATGTAACATAAATATGTTGCAAGTGTTATATTGAATAAAGTCTTTGCGCTTACCTTCTGAGCGAGTCGTACATTGCCTGTTTTTCAGTAAAAAAAGAGACCAGACACTTTTTTAGAGGAATTGTATTAAAAAGACATTTAGTAATTGCCCTGGTATCAATCGTAGTACGCTAATAAATTTACGTTGTTTTAACTCTTAGAGCTTCATAAGAAAGAGGCAAAACTAAAATCGAAATTACGATATCTGCGCGAAAATAAATAACAATGCAATAATAATAGCAATAATGCAACAATGGCGATTTGTTTAAAAATCAACACTTTCAATGCTGCAACTCTGATTCTTTTAGAAATCTCTTCCTTTTGGTATGGATATCAAGAACGACAAAGGCACAGTTACGGAAAACAAAACGCACACAGTTGGTTAAAAACGCAAGAGTTAGTTTAAAAATACCTCAACAGTTCGTGTGAACTTGAGTAATTGCAAGTTTCATACACTAGAGCACCAACGGCAAATTAGCACAAGTTGCATCGTGACGTCATTAACATGGCGCCGCTCAAAACATCTAATCGTCCAATCACAACGCTGACGTTAGAAAACCAACAGTTTTTAAGACTATGGGACACTGAGCTACACATAAAGTAATTCACCTGAAGTTTGAGATACTGTCGATTTTTCTCCATCAGTTTCTCTGATAATTCATTATAGCGTTTTTTCGTGTCGTCTAGCTCCTTCTTGTCATCTGCATTGAACAAAAATATTGTTTTATGGCCTCTTTCGAAGTAAAGGTAATTTTTCAGATCGCAACTTGATATCCAGTCTCAGAATTTCAGACCGAGATTGTTTGTACTGGTACATTGGACTACAAAGTTACAACTGATGAAACAACCACTTTTCTTCCCCCAAGAATTCAGAGTCCTTGGTCTCTAAAAGAGAATTTTATACCCGCACGCTAATATGAAAGCTTTCTAACTACTCACACTAATTTATCATTTGAAAACAAAAACTGTAACTTTGCCAAGTAAGGGCACATATCCTTTAATACCTAGCTAACTGTTAACACGCCTGGTCAACACCATGATACTGACTAATACTAATATCTAAGAAAGTCACTTAATATGAACTGAGAAATACTTACTTGACGTTTGCGATCTTAATGCTGTTCGCGTCATTAAATGCAGTCAAGGAAAAAAATAAATTGAACACACGTAACAATCCGTTGGTACGACGGTGCACTTAGCAAAAAATTCAACCAAGATAGTGGGGTTTATGTCTTTTTCCCTCAGTTAACATGATTTACATCTCACCCCTGATACAAACGGGCCATTAACCATCAATGAGTTAACTTGAAAGTTTTTTTTTTTCCTCTCTCTTTCTTCCAATTCCGATTCTGTCAATTGATATGTTTTCCAGCAGAATTATATAATTAATTTCTTCTGCATGTCAGACAGCTATCTCCTACAGAACCTATCAACGAATTCACTAAAATGGACACTCTCTTCGTTACATCATAAGACACTGCTTCCGACAACTCCAGCTCAGTCCACCCTTAAAACTCGGAGCTGGCTTTCCAATGAAAAAAAGACAACTTGACAATTGTAAACACGACCTACAAAAAGACTTAACTCTAAGAAAAGGATACAGTTGAGTTCCGCTTGAAGTTTTGAAAGAACCTGATTATAGTACTGTTCTAATTGAGTCGTCTTCTCTTTTGCCTTGCTAGCTACATAGTCCTGATACATTTTCTCCTGGTGGGTCTACAAAAACCAGAAAACATACGTGAAAACACTCATCACAGCTGGCTTTGGGTTAGGGTCAGGTCAGTAGAGAAGCACAATGCAGTTTGAGCCCTGCGCTTTAAAATTCATCAGGATCAGTCGGTATTGACATCAATAATCATATAGCTGCATCAACATCCAATATTGCCGACAGATCTATTTTTTAATTAATTCTTGCCAACTGTCCAATTTAAAATAAACTGGATAGTTTTTGCTCGAACGTTTAATTTAGCTTTGAACAAACTGTCCAGTATGAGGAAAATCTAGATACTTTCCAGCAACCAATCAAATGTCAAGATAAATAAAAGAACCGAGTATTGGCCAATCAGGTTGCAGCTATTATCACTGCCATCAAACGTCAGCGAGCGATTGTAGCCCGCTAAGTTTTATTAGGTTTTGATAATGGCGGAATTTCCCGACTTTTCTCTCCACCCTTTTGACGTCTGAAACTTTGAAATGGAGTCTTCAGCTAGGTTTTCAGAGATAGATCCTACTGATTTACTCGAAATGAGGTAGAATAATCACGACGAGAACTCTCAAAGAAGCACAAAAACCTGGGTTAACGTGCTTGACCTGTAGCGTGCTGAGCGAAGCGAAGTGAGAAAGCTTGAGGAGATTCCCGAAGAAGAGCTTGACGACGTTCTTTACCGATTTTATACAGAGATAAGACAGCAAAACGGAGATAAATACGAGCCAGATAGCCTTGCTGTTATGCAAGGCTCCTTAGACCGCCACCTAAAGAACAACGGCAAACTAGTTACAGCATACTACGAGACCGTAAGTTCGCCATGAATGTTCATCTGTTTTTGGATGCTTTATAATTAATAGGTAATAGGACTACATGCTTGCCCAATTTGGAAATAACTGGATTCAAAAAATTCCTCGGACTGCCAAATTGGACTCGGCCTACGCCCTCGTCCAATTTGGCAGTCCTCGGAATTTTTCTCATCCAATTATTTTCAAATTGGACAGCACGTAGTACTATTACATATACAAATTTATCACTTCATTCCTTTAGAACCAAATGGGACATCTTTTAACTCTCTTAAAGATATAGAAAATCTTTTCCACGGAAACAAAAAGCACAACAGTTACTAACAATGAATCACAACCTCACGTTTTACATCGAACTGATTCAGTGCAAGCACGGAGAAATTAGTAAGTGTAAAAATACAATGTAATGCGTAATGTAAATTTTCTGATTGATTGCACGAGTTTCTGGTGAAAAATTTGAACCATATCGACCACAAAGACGACGTACATGTAAACGTGATTCTAAAAACACCTCTAAAATTATTAGCCACTAATATTTAATTGTGGAGAACGTTAAAAACACAAGAATACTTGGTATGTCCAAAATGCCAAAGCCCGTGAACAAATCTCCATAATAACTTCAGGTTTCTGGCCAGCCAACACCATCTACAATAACAACATGTAACATACAGGTAGGTGAAGTCTGTAATCAGCTCATGAAGTGACTTGAAGGGTTGTTACCCCTTTGGGTGGGGTACTAGTCAATAACAGGGTCCCTCCCTTCCCCCGAAGCATTTTGTCAGATTTCTCCAGCAGTTCAGTGATTTGAAGAATTGCACTGAGACAACTCTAATCGTAACTTTAGACGTAAACTGCCCCAAATTGCGATAACAAACCATGATGTGGTTGCTTGTGCTGGTGCTTCAATGTGAGCCTGCCCAAAGGCTAGCCAGGGGGAGAGGGTATTCCCTTATATGAACTATATAGGTATGTGCGGCCCCAAAGGGCATGGCACTTTAGCCGTTTTGGTCAGAAATAGGGTATCGATCTTGACCATTTTAGTCTCAATTGGGGTATAGTTTCTGCACTGACTGTAGTCTTGAATTGGGTATGGCTTTTAAGAAGAAGCAACTTTTTATAAGACCATCAACAAGAGCCTTTAACATTCATCTGAACTAGGGAACTAATTGTAAGGCAAGTCTTAAATAGGGTTGTGAATTTCTGGTCAGGTCATAAACAGGGTAGGGAAAATTGCAGATTTTGGTCATAAAGACGGTAAGGGTTCTGGAAAGTGGGCCCCACACCCCCCCATTTTTTTCTGGCAGTACCACCTCCCCCCCCCCGCCCCCCCCCTGGTGTGGTTGGTAGTGTAAGCAGTTTAGATCTCAATGGAAATGAACTTACTGATTTGAATTGTTCAGAGGCCTGCAGATCAACACGAATGACATCAAATTTGGCAGACAGATTAGTTTCACCTAGTGAAGAGAAAAAACATATTACATTCAAATGCCAATTTAGAAAGGTTATGACCAATCTGTGTACTGGTACTTACATGCAGGGCACACAAGGCTCTTGTTAAATTCTCTTGTTCCATCTTCGTCACAAAATATATCTTTCTCAACATCAAGGGCATGAACAAGAAAACAACATTTGGGATTTTATTTTTATTGGGATAAAGGCAAAGTAATTGTATGGCTTGCTCTGCCAGTGAACAGGATGAACTAAATCTTGACTCCCACTGTAATTGGCCAACTAAATGAGCAAGAGCAGGCCACCTGGCCATCTGGGGATGACTTACTGTGCCCTGCAATGAAATGGCAGTCTAATAGTAGTAACAGCAATAACGGTTTTCTCTCCACTCCTGGAACATTTTTGGGAAAGGCAGGAGGGACATAACTTGCAGTCTGGATAAGCAATCACTTCAAAACCTTATTTTCTCAAATAGATGGCCAGACTGTACTGCAGGATGGGGCACTGGATAGAAAGAAGAGTACACTGGGTACCCTTACCAGTCCCCACCCATTGCCGGGCCTTGTTTCACCTGCCTCCCACCTTCTCCCCACCCATACCACTGCAATCTGAAAGTCCTGTCTGGTACCATAACCAAAGTTATGGTTCATAACCAAATGCTCCACCCTTACTTTTCCACATCTGGAGACCGGGGGGGGGGGGGGGGGGGTGACTTCACTATCAAAATGAGGATGCTTGTAAGAAATTTTGAAAAGAACTCCTAAAAAATACAGAATCTTATTTCACCCTTAGCATCTAGCGAATGTAAAGAAGACATAAACTGCCACTAGCATATCTTAACAGCAACAAAGACAACTCTTTCAAACACATACAGCTACCCGAAAAGATTTGTCAAGGCATTGTTAATTTGTTAAAGCATAAATGAAACTTAATATAAGAATTCATGAAGCTCTGTATGTTTACAGTAATGCAAATGAGAGAAAATATGGAAAGTTGCATAATTAACCAAAAATATCATGAACAAGTATTGACCAAGCATCTCTAATGTATTGGCCAAGTGTTGGTGTTTTTGCCAACTATGGTTGTACTTCACAGAAGACGAAATGGATCATGTTTAGTGTAGGTACTGTCGGCTGACAAAATGGACCAATAATCTTTATATCAACCAACACTCCGTCGATACATCACCAAGTAGCGGTCGACACTCAGCCAATACACAGCTGATATATTGGCTGACAGTCAGTCAAGTGTAGGTTGAGTATAGATCAAGTATCGGTGAAATGTCAATCGAGTATCAGTAGATATATTGACCATTACTCAACCGACACTCGACTGACACACATATCGGCTGGCCCACTGTTTTGACCGGCACATGACCTTTACCCAACTGACACTCGACCAATACTCAATTGACACTCAGCTGACTGTCAGCCAAAATATTGGCCATGTATCGGTTGACACTTGGCCTATACAAGGCCAATACTTGGCCAACATATCGACCGAGTATCGGTCGATAGAGTCGGCTAACACTACCTGTAGTAAACATGACCTGATCGAACAACAAAGTGAGTCAGTCAATAATTTACCAACTGTAGACCATGTCTCTACCAGCATGTCAACCAAGAGACAACTGATTCTCAATCACATCTCAGTGGGTTGGTCATTTGCTATCTGTGAGATGGGCTAGCAGTTTTAGTAGGGAGCCTTCTTTTCCAATGGGTGGGCCTGGGGGGTTCATTTTAAAAATAATCTGCTCAATGATTCATGTTACTGGAAGTTTAACCAAAAGCTTTCTTTAGCACAATGTTCTGAAAAAGCAATTCACTGAAACCAGTTCTACGTGGTCCACCTTATACTCCATTAATTGCACAATAGGGACTACTTGGACAACTCATCAGAAATAGACAAGTTTGCTATTATGATAAATAACATACAAATACTTGTAGTGTTAAGAGTAACAAGAAGTTAAATACACAAAGTGGACATTATTCAAGAAAATATGCATTGGAATGGGCTAGAAAATGAGACAAACGTTTTGCTTTTTTCAAGCTAAAGAGCAGTTCACAATAAAATTGACATAATAAAATTCATACATGGACAAAAATAATCACTGGAGATTTAGCAGATTTATATGATTGGTTTACCTGTGAATTAGTTGAGACCCCTCATTAAGCAATGAAGAATTACAAAGCAATTCTTTTGCCTTACACTGTGGCTGCATTACAACCGAAATGTAAAAAACAAAGTTGTGTTTTGTGTACTATGTGGCCAAAAAGCAAACACTGCTGTTCAGTTTTGATGGCCCTATTAATATAGCCTTTGTCCTTTAAGAATTAAACAGTTATACATCAAATATTTTTCTTAAGGTCAAATGCTACATTAAAAAGGATACGAGAGCATGATGTTACCTAAAAATTACAAATGTAAATTGCTAGAATTACAAACATATTTCAAAGAAAAAATTGAGCAACAGTTTTACATAATATAATATTAACTGTTTTAAAATTTCTTACCCAAGCATGTGTATTCAGCCTTGTTCTACATTTTCTAAAGTTGCAAAGAAGATCATTATCCATACTATGCTGTGTGGTGGAATTTGACTTTTCTCAATCTTTCATCAAAACCTACAAAAAGATAAGATAAGATAATAAATTGGTGTCACGAACAAGGAGCCCTTTCTTCCAACTTCATTAAGCGTTCATTAGGTTTTGTAAATTCACAAGGATCCGAGGTATTTTTTTTATTGTCTAAACCCTTATCCCACCCCACAAAAGAAACCAATGGTCCATTTTTATACTACATACTCACATGTCTACAGGACAATTTATTTAAACACAATTATACATACTGCCATATGTAATTGTCATTAAGGATAACTTTCGTCGTGGAATTTTAAGCTTATTAGCAATATTTTCGTCAAAACCTGATTCGGTTGTCAACTGTATAGTGATATGCTTCTGATAATATACACAACTGTAATCAATTCTCGTGGAATCCTACTGCCCTACGTGAAATTATTGCAACGGATTGAAATATCATCATCGGTTCCAATTAAACTAAAACGTTCTAAGCTAAAATAAAACCTGTAAGCTCTTACATTGAGAAGAAATTTGGCCTCGTGATCTCGAAATTGATTGTGAACACGTCACTCTGTGGGCTGGAAGTTTGTCTTGACCTCTACGCTTTTCTCACGGTGCTTTACATCGTTAATAAAAGTTTAAGGCTGGTGTTATATGAACGGGGACACAACCAAGTCCTTAGAGATAATTCTTACCGTAGTTTGGCCCTGAAGGATAAATCTTCGCTCCACAAAATATGTGTAATTGTCGTGGAAATACAATTCAACGAAAGCAAAATTTCGCGGGCTAGATGACGCATGCTCAAACACAGGCTCGTCTCATTCTTTCTCGGCCAATATCGTTCCGAGTGCCCAGCGTTTTATTAGGTTCGAACGATGGTGCGAACTACTAAGTTTTAGGAAGTAAAATACTTCGAATCGTCAAACTGTACGAAAACCGTAGAGACTAAAAATGATCCCGCAGGAGAAAGAGTGAGGGCATGAATCATATTTTCGTTTTTTGTTGTTATTCTTTTACTGGTAAGTATTTAGAATAAATCTTTAGATGAGGTATGCTAACATTTTAGGCTACAAACTTTTGTTTGATTTAAATCAAGAGATTATCAAGGTTAAATCAAGAGATTATCAAGAGATTATCTCTTGCTTTAGAGGGATTACCTTGGGTAGAAGACCTATATGGGGGATTCACTCTCTTACCTTGATTCAAAAAGCCCACTAGCAACGGTTACCGCTTGGTCTATTTAAGTAACAGCTGTGGCAACTGTCCGCTACTATTTGTCCAAACTCTGACAACTTTGACAACTGCTTCGAATCCATAATAAACAATTCGGTCCTCGGATAAGCAATGCCAATGCAATGGTTTAACAGATCGACTAGCCGAGGTCCGTTTTCATATCTCGACTTTTCAGCTGACATAATCGAACTCTAAATTTTCTTTAAAAAATTTAAAAAAAAATTTCGTCGTAAGATGCAACATATCAGTATGTAAATTCCAAACCAGGGTTATATAAACTCCAGATAACTGCTATCCCTTTTCCGGGTTATGGCTTGTATTTTGCGCTTGGCGTTCGGCCTCAGATCTCCCTTGTCGCATTTAACCTGAACATAGTTGTTCCCGTCAAAGAATGAACAACGCTACCCAGCAGACTAATCACCAACAAGTGTTAACAAAACCAACTATACTATTCGCTGCGCATTGATTTATCCGGTAGATAGCATTTCTATAAAACCGCGACAGGTTACACCAGCATGACCATGAAAATTCACTCAACTTGTCGAAACTTGAGACATTCTGTCGTAGCTCTAGGTTACCGGAGCTGAACTTCATCCCTAACTCGTCGAATGAGAAACCAAAAACAATCGGGAAAAGAAAATTTCTGCGCAATCACTGAGTCTCGCCCCTAGCGTTTACGTGACGACTTTTTCTCTTGTTGCACCTACGTAGGCGGACAGCTCACTCTGAGTCGCTTTGCGGTGTACTCCCGACCTTTTATGACTCAAGCTCAAACTAGCTCGACTCGACTTTTAAAACAATTGAACGCTACCAGAATTTGCCTAGGAGAAAATTAATAGTCCTAAGGGACTGTGCAATAATTGCCTGGATGGTGGGGGAGGTGGGACTGGGAAATGGGTAAAATATGCCCCAAAACTAAGTCATAAAGCAAAAATTAATTTCAGCCTCCCCCCCCCCTCACACAATGATGATATTAAGGCTAACCCCACCTCCCCTGAAAAAGTCTCCTCCCATTGATTCCCTCATATCTAGTTTACTTGTTGAAGTTCTTCCTCCGTTACAAACATCACTTCAAATGACTCTTCGACGCATGTCGAAGAGTTATTTGAAGAGTCATCAGAATCACTGGACTCTGAGCTTGTCTGTCGTCTTCGCATGAATTGGGAGATTCCTCATCTTCTACAGCATCTCTGGCACTAAGGTTCCCGCGTACGTGGGTGCGAATTCGATCAATCAACTCAGCCTTGCTTCCACTTATCGGAAGATCTTTTTGCTTTAGATACATTTTCAGCTGCTTGTTGGCAAGCGCTTGTACATCTTTTTCAATTGTCTAAGAAATAAGCGGAAAAGTGTTCCTTTCTCTTACTCTTTTTTTGGCTTTTGCATCGAGGAACTCACGGTGCTGTACATAACTTTTACATTCAGTCCCGTCCACGTTGTACTGGGAGCATACCTCTTGCAAAGACCTTCAGAAGAGCTCAATTCACTCATACAGTGTTTTATTTACCATACTTTAAATTTGTATTGCTATTAAAATTTCAGTTGGGTTTTTCATTCTGTTAAGTTATGATGCCATGTGTGCTAACATTGGCATCTTTCTTTTTCATCGAATAACATTATAGCGCTACTTTTGCAACTTTTAATTAAAGTTTCCTGTTTTATTAAATCCTACTGCAAATAAAGTAGCACTGTTTTAACATAAAGAACAGAGGCATTCCTTTCCTACTGCATGACAGATAAAAAAAAGCAACAGTCCATAGATCAGAACACCTTAGAGTTGATAAATTTGCAAGTTTTATTCCAATGTTAGTATTTATATTTGAACTCTAATAACTCTTCCACTACTTTTCCAGTTTGCAAAAAGGAATGAAAAAGTAATGCTCTTCCCTGTATGCATTAAATTTTACATCCAACCCCCCCTCTCTCTTGCTGTCATTTTCTCCTATGCCCCCCTTCTAATTTTCCAACCCCCCCCCCCCCTCTTCAGGTAATTATTGCACAGTCCTTAATAAATTAAGTGCAATTATATCCCTTTAAAGATGAGTCATTTCTAAACATTTCACTTTTTGAAAACTTTGCTCTAGTCTCCTATGAAAACGATTGTGACCCGTCTTTTGCTTCAATTATAGCATCCCCTCAGCTGCAGGCAAGTTTTACTAACATAACGGAACTAAAAGCATTTTGCATTGCGCCATGACAGCTAAGTGCGTTTCAAAGTTATTTAGCTAATAGCATCTATAACAAAATTCTCTATCGTGATTGGCTCTCTGCGCGCCTATTAATCACGCAATCATAACAATTACAATTTCCTCAAATGTGATTGGTGCATAAACTGGTGTATTTTACTCTAATTGATCTGCAAAGTTGTAATCGGACAGTTTAATCGGACAGTTGACTGTAATCGGACACCTGTAATCGGACAGTTACATGAGCCAATCATTTTAAGTCCTCTCTACTAAATCCACCAATCACAACATTGATTACAATCACTATAGTAACCAATTCAAGAGACTGACTTTGTAAAATTGTGGAGGTGACTGCTCCGGTGACTGTTTTGAAAGAAACTTAACAGCCATTTTGCAAGCTAGTCTCCATATTTTTAATCATGACATTTAGAAATGACAATTAAAAGCTCTTTTTCAAATGAAACTTTCACTTTTGTTGGAAATTGTAATGGTTATGATTAATTGGTAACAGGACATCGTGTCGTCCAATTCAGTAATCATACTTGTAATTAACAAATCGGACTCCCGCATCGTGGTCGTCCGATTTTGTTATCACTTGTATGATTACAGATCGAATTGGACTCGCAGTCCTATTACCATTACTAATCGGCATGCGATCACTGAGTGTCCAGGTTACAGGTATCCAATTGAACTTTTCGTAATCGGATACCTGTAATTAGATACCCACGTGATTCGTACGTCAATTACGCGCGCTTTAATGGCTTCTTTCGCGATGTTTCGCACAGTTTTCAAAACTCACTGAAAATACGTTTTCAAAAGACATTTTTAATTCCGAAATTTGTTACAGATACGATTAATTAGCAATTGGACTTCGTTTCGAACAATTCAGGGAGTAATCGTGCTCGTAATTTAAAATTGGCCTCGCGCTCGTCCGATTTTGAAATTACTCGCGCGATTACTCCCTGAATTGTACTCCACTAGGTCCAATTACTATTACTAATTACGAAATCATCTTTTAAATGATAGAGTTTTAATTCCTTATGCCAAGCGGTTTGTTCTTTAGATCAAATCTTCACGTCGGGGGTGGGGCGGACTGAAACATGGGTTTCAAGCAAGGAAAAGAACCAACAACAAAATTAGCTAAAGAAATTTGCTTTGATCAGCCATTTCTACACCACCAGAGTAATAAAATGGTAGCCCGAAAAATAGATAAAGATCAGCCATTTCTACACCACCAGAATCATTTTCTAACTTCGTTCCTTAGCCAAAATCGAGAAAACGCACAGGCTTTCTTTACTAAGATGACTACATCTTTATGTCTTTAATACCACTTGATTCCCTTCAATGAATCTCACTACATCGTTCACGCTTCAAGTAAATTGACTAGTGGGAGAACACGATACTTGGCTTTTCAAAAGCTTATATCAACACGATGTTGTAAGGGTCTTATAGTGGCCCCGTTAGTTTCTCATTGAAATTCCATGACATACCAAACGTTGTTAATAAGAACAAACGTCTCGATTCTTAGCACTTTCAAACCCTGCACAGTGATGGAAGGAAAAGTTTTAATTCTCATTGTCGCTGCCGTTGTACTGCCTACAGCTGTATTCTCGAAGGACGCTTGTGGAGAAAGTAAGTGCTAGCTTATAAACAAAGTTTTTTTAAAGATGTTGATAGATAAGGGCGAACCTACAAATATTTACTGCAAACTCTGTGCGCGTTAGCAGGTTTACCAACTCCTCATTTCTGTGATAAATCAAACTCTGCTATCCTTATTTATTCCCTTGACTATTAATTAAACCCTGTTAATAAACTGCTCGGCCTCGAGATAACAACCGAAAACAGTTGATAAATTAGGTGAGCTATTTTTCACGAGAAACGTTTCCCTTGGTTTTGTTTTAACTTTACCGAAGTGAAATCTTTAATCTTGTAAACACAATAGCAAACCTCAGTAAATGGCGGCAAAATCAAAGTGAGCCAACCTAGGTCGACAGTTAAATTAAAGGCCTCATCAGGCATGGCTTAGCTCAGTAACCGAGGAAAAGTAGACGTTCTCGTAAATACCGGTAAACATCTAAGTACCCGGGCTCCGCGGCAGATGCCGGCAGGTTTTTGCGGGAAGAGGCTCAGCAAGAAATCAAAATTTTCTTTCTACTATTCATCTACAAAGCTTTACATTTATGGAGAGTTTGGCTCGACATCGCTCAGCTCCCTGCAAACTGGCAACGACCTGCGTTCGGCAATAGAGTAGAGTCGAATTTTATTATTTTCCAATAATTTCTGTGCAACATTGCAGCACTTGCTTTCCGTGAAAACCTAAAACCGTCCGTTGTATGCGGCCCACTTTAGTTAATTAGTTCCGTGTAAACAGCTTCTCTGATAATTACAGTTTAGCTACGAAACCTCGGTAAGCAGTAACCGTAGTAAACCTCTCTCGTGAAAACACGGCATAAGAGGGGAGGCTAGAGTAACCTAATACCTTTGAACAGCTAATATCTCCAACATAAATTGTTGTGTGTGACCTGCGGGAAAAAAGTCCATTCCCCTTCTCTAAGCCCTATATGATATTGATTCCTTTTTGGAAAAATATAACGGCAAAATCGGCAAAATCGGCATAATTTGCAAAATCTTTTGTCGTTTTCCTATAACGTAAAAAAAGAAACGCTTTTACAATGCGACTCACCTAGCGTCGCGTAGGCTAAATCTCCGCACAGAGACAGAATCGCAATTGAAGCAAATTTCTTAAAAGAAAAGTCGAAAGTTAGCAAATTTCCTGGCTTCTGTGAAAATAGAACAAATGTCAAGAGATCCCTCCTTGCTTAAGGAAATAGCAGTAATATAGCCTTTGTCTCGCCGAACGGCCACCTGGACCGGGCACCAGTGAGCTGGATTACAGCTTTCCCGGCCCACTTTCACTTTGTAGCCTTCGTTTTATCTCACCAAATCAAATGTAATTTACTTTGTCAATGCCTTTTATTGATTGAATTTTTCATTTTATTTTTCACTTTTTCATTTACAAGAATCCCCACGTAAATGGAAGAGAGTTCGCAGAATGCTGTGGGGCGACCGCGTCTCCCCATTTTTCGCAGGAAACAAGCGTCCCACGGGCCTTTCGAGGATCGCTACTAGTGGAAGGGAAATACAACAGAAGCTACCTAGCGATCCTGCTAAAAAGCCTCCTTATTTTGTGTCGTGTTTTGATCTGGATGAAAACACCGCTTTCTATTCAGCGTACAAAGTTACTCCTGAGCAAGCCAAAGACCTTGGAAAGTTTAGCCTGAACGACGTCAAAGTTTACGGCTGGAGGAATACAGGTATTTCCTGTGAAGGTTTTCTTAAGGCCCTGGTCAAGCAGATTCGTAAGTAGTTGTAAAAAGTCGCAAGTTGAACTTGCGTAGACACTTGCGTTGGGTGGCCAATAATGGTAATAATGTGGTTTTGCATGCGAGGCTCTCGAACTAGTTGTTTAATCAAATGGTGCGTCAAATGACGATTTTGACGTAATTTCCTAATTTCATTTTTCTTTGAAATAAAAGGATATTTTGCCAAAAAAATCTATCCAGTAACTTTTCTTATTACCTAGCCTATCTACCATAAAAATATGAGCGAAATCGAATGTTCGACCCTTGCCGCGAAATTAAGAATTTGTCTGATTTTAACAGGCAGGCACTCTTAACGTCGTATTTACGTTCACAGATGTCCGTGGCCTGGACGACGCCTACTCTGCTGCAATTACGGACACGAGTGGAAGTCCGCTAAGCCGAGGCCACATGAACCCCGTGACGCTGAATACGTTCGACAAAAGTTTCATGAACGCTACATTCACTCTTTCCAACGCAGTACCACAGTTTGAAACATCTAAAAACGGCCCCTGGCCCGATTTTGAGACGCGAATACGTAATTACGCTAAGAATACGTGTGGTCCTCGAGGTGGAACCCTGTATCTTCTGACAGGAAAATCTGACTACGGACTGCGCTTTCAAGCCGGCAGTCCTGTGCAGGACGTTACCACAGCTTTGCCTTATACCAAGGAAAATTTTCCTAAAAATGTAAAACTTGTCACTCCTCGTGCTGTGTGGACAGCAGGCTGCTGTATCTGGGCAGAACCCGACAAGTTTTTAGGAAAATTGTGGGCAGCGAAGAAAGCGGAGTCCTTTGCGGTCATGAGCAACAACATGGATGACAGTGCCTTGTTGCATCAGACGGAGATGAGTGTGTCTCAGCTAGAGAAACTCCTTAGACCACCACTCTTGAAGGAGGTAAATTTGTTTCCAGGGAATGAAAAATGTCGACGCGCTGAGAATGATATAACACTAGAGACCTTTAGATTTGACTACGAATACCAGATTGAGTACGATTTTCGAATTTCAAACCAGTGACATTTCCAGAGTCCTCGCTGTCCATGTTGGTTTTAGGTAGAGAGGGTAGCTCATGGGATGAGATGGATATGTGATTTGATGATGTGAAACCTGCAAACTAGAATTATGAAGTCGTTCTCGTACTCGATCTCGTACTTTTCTCAAATCTCAAGTCCCCTGCTGCCTTTATCAGTTTGGACCAGTTTGGGAGCATTTGGTTTGCCAACCTTGAAGAACCCGTTTTAAAAAGAGCACGTGAGATGATATATACTTGAAGGACATAAAAGAACGGTTTCTCAAGGAATCAGTGCACACTTTCCATATTTACTAGAATATTTAGCCCTGTTTATATCGTCATCAGGCATGTTCCCAGGAATGGCGTAACCCATAATTCCTATTATATAATGTACTCATCCCATAAGATTCTTAAAAGCAGTTTTTTTCGAAACACATTTTAGAATAAAAACTAGAGATAACACCGACGTTTCGATCGCCCTGAGATCATTTCCAAGTTGTAGAAAAAGCGAATACATATATAAGTACAAATTGAATTAGGGCGTGAGAATGTCCAACGATAAAATATGTAAATACAAGCGCTGAAATGTAAGTGTTAAAATAATAAAATACTATAAAAACTATATAAATAACTTGGCACCGATTGAATCTGACTGTTTGGTTCACAGCAAGTTTGCACGTAAGTAGACACAAATTTTTCGGTCACCGTTTGGCCACCCAACCCAAGTCAATAGAAGTTGAATGTAATCCATTCGTTACTATAGCAACCTTTTAGCCAATGAAATACAGGATACCGCAGCGCGGCACTAAGCCCATAGCCTTGAAATGGACTTTTTCTTGCGGCTGGCGTGTACATACTTGCGAGGAAACTTGCGAGTCCTTTTGGCCACCCAACGCCACCCAAAGTCCCTACGGAATTTCAACTTGCGGCTATTTGCAATTACTTGCGAGTCTGTTTGACCAAGGCTTAAGAAAACTTTCACAGGAAATACCTGGAGTTCTACAGCTGTTAAAGGAGAACGGAAGACTAGCAGTCGTATTTTATATGGGAGCTTAAAACTATTAAATAGCTTAGATTTGTAGTAAAAAGCAAAAAAACGTGAATTTTGCCTTTCGAAAGTGACGAAAAGAGTCCTAAACCCGTGGTCATTTTTCAAAATTGAACGTTCGCCGATGATTTTAGACATCTTCACTTCCGGTTACTTCCATAAAATGTTGTGTCGTCACTACGCACATGCATTTTTTAATGTCAACAAAATTTGTGAAGAATCGATCTTGAGTCGAACCTGCATTTAGCTTGCATTATGTCTGAGATCGAACCTTATTCTTTTGAACCTATGCGAGACAGTTCAGAGTCGGCGGAAGACGATGTTCACGAGAGTCAAGATGAGTGCCGAAGAGGAAATACATCGTGGTGTGTATGCGAGTGTTGTGCGAACTGGGAAGTGCAACAAGCTAGAGAAAGGATGTTTATGCTGCAAGGAGATTGAGGAAGCCGTAAAAAGAATACAAGTTGAGGTGAATATGACTTTTGTATTCAGCAGATGTCGATTATTTTGGCACTAGGAAGCTAATAAACAGCCATGGACTCGGTGGGAAGAAAGTGTTGTTTGATTTATTTCATTGATTTCGTATTTTGTCGTGGCGTGAGTGCCAGGCTCACATGGCAGCGAAATGGTTGCGATATAACCTGTTTATATTATTTTGGTTCAGACAAAGATGCAGCTCAACCGACTTCTAGATGTATAACACAGCACCCTCTCTTTCAAACGATTTGTTTCCAAAGTGAAGTCTTAGAGATCGCTATCGTGGGTTTGTGTCAAGTGCGCGGAATGAGAGCACCAAGAGAACTAAATAACATGAAAGCTTATGTATACAAATGGTCACAAATAATTTGCCAGCTGTGAGATTTATTTCGAGCGTTTCGTTGAGCTCAGTTAATCCTCCAACATAGGATTTAATTATGCACAAACGTACCATTTCAAGCTCTACAGTGCCATATATAATTCGATGTGACGAAAATCTCAGTTAAAACGTAGTACTTGAAATTCGCGTGTTTTTTCCATGTGCGCAGTGACGTCATGCTGTGCGCCCAAGCCTTCAACATGGCTTCCAAAATGGCGGACGTTCACATTGTTCAGGTACGGAGCTTTCCGCTGTTACAATCAGGTTAAAAAGTTAGTTCACATCCTAAAACATAGCGATTTGATTACGACGTATCGTGGGCTTTCGTAAGAACGACTTTCTAAAAAATCGGTTTTCGTCTTCCGTTCTCCTTTAACATTGATGTCGTTCCAGCTAAACTTTCCAAGATCTTTGGCCTGCTCAGGAGTAACTTTGTACGCGGAATAGAAGGGTAGTTGTCATCCAGATCAAAACACGGCACAAAATAAGGAGGCTTTTTTAGCAGGATCGTTAGGTAGCTTCTGTTGTATTTCCCTTCCACGAGTAGCGATCCTCGAGAGACCCGTGGGACGCTTGTTTCCTATGAAAAATGGGGGGACGGGGTCGCCCCACAACATTGTGAGAACTCTCTCCCATTTACGTGGGGATTCTTGTAAATGAAAAAGAGAAAAAAAAAGAAAAAACTTCAATCAATAAAAGGCATTGACATAGTAAATGAAATATGATTTGCTGAGATAAAACTAAGGCTACAAAGTGAAACTGGGAAAGCTGTAACACAACTCACTGGTGCCCGTCCAGGTGGCCGTTCGGCGGGACAAGATATCGCTGCTATTTCCTTAGCGCGGAGGGTTCTACTGTTAACCTTTGTTCTGTTTTCCCACAAGGCAGGAAATTTCCTAACTTTCCCCTTTTCTTTTAAAAAATTTGTTGAATTGCGATTTTATCTCTGTACAAAATTTAGGCTACGCAAAGTGACTCACATCGTAAAAGTGTTTCTTTTATGCGTTATAGGAAAATGACAAAAGATTTTGCAAATTATGTCAATTTTGCAGATTTTGCGGTTAACATATTTTCCCTAACAGGATTTAATATTGATGTCGTAAAGGGCGTAGAGAAGGGGAATGGACTTTTTCACACAGTGGAAAGAAAAATTAGGTTACGCTAGCTTCCTATATTCATCAACTGTTGTCGGTTGTTATCTCGAGGCCGAGGAGTTGATAGGGTTTAATTAATAGACAAGAGGATAAATACAGCAGAGTCGGACTTAAATTAGAAGTTGGTAAACCTACTAACGCGCAGAGAGTTTGCAGTAAATATTTGTAGGTTCGTTCTTATCTATCAACGTCTTAAAACAAAACTCTGTTTATAAGCTAGCACTTGCGCTTACTTTCTCCAGAAGACAGCGGTAGGTACTACAACGGCAGCGACAATGAAAATTAAAACTTTTCTTCCCATTTCTGAGCAGCGTTTGAAAGTTGTTGTTAATAATGTCATGGAATTTCAGTAAAACAAGCGGGCCAATCTAAGAACCATACGACATCATGTTGCTATTAACTTTTAAAAGAACGAGTATCGTGTTCTCCCAGAAGTCAATTTACTTGTAGTGTGAAAGATTTAGTGAAAATCATTCAAGGGAATCACATAGTATTAAAAGCATAAAGATATAGCCATAATCTTAGTCAAGAAAGCCTCAGGCTTTTCTCGATTTTGGTTAAGGTACGAAATCACAAAGTGATAAAATGTAAAAATGGCTGATCAAAGCAAAACGTTTTGGGCCACCGTTTTATTAGTTGCCACTTTTCAATTTAAATAACATTATTATACAATTGAATTGGTCATTTGTTTATATAGTTTTTAGAAAATCTTTCCTAGGTCTTATCTCCTCGTTCAAACCAGTGATTGTTAATAATCACATTTTATCTAACGTGTAGAGAAAAATAGTTTTCTATCTGAAATGATTTCTTTTTATTAATAATATTAAAGAATGTTCGTAAACAAGCATTTAATTTCTCATTCTTGTTGAGCGTAGAAATAATAACTTCAACCGCGTGAAGAGTTTTTGTCAATGACTCAGGTATACATTGAAAGAGAAATCCGGGTTTTCAGGAGTCAAAACTGCAAAGAGGAAAATGATAAAAATTAAAGGATCACAAAGATTAAGACAACGGTAAAATTGCTAAAATTCACATGATCCTAAAAGCGTGACATATTATTTATGAGAAGTCAGTATTTGAATCACAAGCGAATCTAACATTAGCTCGTTAGGGCGGGGGTATCATGTTCTCCCAAAAGTTAAATGCTTTTAGGTTAATTACAGTTAATTAGTTAATTAAGGCTTTGACAAATTGTCATATGGAGAGAAGAAACGGAGTTTAAAATATGTAGCCTGTAATTAACAATTAGATTATGAGCTCGAGATTTCTATGAGGTAATAGTTGATGAGGCCGAAGGCAGCAGCAGTAGCAGCAGTGGCAGCAGTAGCAGCAGTAACAGCAGTAGCAGGAGCAGCAGGAGCAGCAGCAGTAGCAGCAGCAGTAGCAGCAGTAGCAGCAGGAGTAGCAGGAGGAGTAGCAGGAGGAGCAGGGGGAGCAGCGGGAGCAGCAGGAGCAGCAGGAGTAGCAGCAGGAGTAGCAGCAGGAGTAGCTGGAGTAGCAGGAGTAGCAGCAGCAGTAGCAGCAGCAGTAGCCGCAGGAGCAGCAGCAGCAGGAGGAGGAATAGCAGCAGCAGGAGTAACAGCAGCAGGAGAAGCAGCAGCAGCAGCGACGGCAGCGGTAGCGGTAGTGGTAGCGGAAGTGGCCCTCGAAATAGACACAAAAAGAAAATTGATTAAAATCACTATGTACAACTTCTAAATATGACTAATTTACAATATGTAATTTGTAAAAATGTAAAACTGCTAGATACTAATAAATGATTGAGTAGTAAATTATTTTTTAAAATTGATTTAAAAAGTGATCCTTTCAAATGCTTGGTGCTTAGACTACGCTTAAGATCGCCATTTAGCTTGTTCCGTTCTTCGATTGCTCTTACGGTGAACGTCCAGCCACCTTCCGTGCATCTCTTGTAGCGAGGACAGCTTCAATTTAGATCAGTTATAGCATCTAGTTGTTTTATTATGGATGTCAGAGTTTTTGAACTATCGGTCTGATTGTTGCTCCTTGGAAATTTGATGTTCTTAAAACTAGCATATTTGCCCTCGAAGCTTCACTTCTCGGGCAAATTTTTGTTTTAAGAACATCAAATTTTTCTCCCAGCCAAACTTGCTTTATTAGCCCATCTGAATTACGGTAATCCGAGTAGAGGCTATTATAAATTTCTAAATTACAGATGCTTGTTGCATGCAAATTATAAAGAAAATCTAATGACTAGATTTTCTACAAATAAACAGAACCGATTTTAAAGGCCTGTGTCTATTTATTCATGTTGCCATGGCAACGGCACATACGTCAGCTTAACTATCAAAAAACCAAAGCTTGTGTTGTGAACTTCCTTGCTGCCATTTATGGCGACCGACGGATCAAGGGTTTTAGAGAAAAAGGTGAATGAAACACATGTATCAAAAACTGTGTTCAGCCACCTTAATGCCTTTGGTCAAGCTAAAAACAGTTGACGAAATGAGTAACGAACGACCAGGCGAACGACAAAAAGGGAAAAGACTCTTTTCACCCGACTTGATCATCAGAATATATCAGTTATGAATTAAATCGATCAGTCCAAATAAATCCACGTTTTCTTAAATGATAAAATACCGCAGAAACTTCCCAATGAGCCTCAAAGCACCCCTCCCTATTTTGTTTCACTTTTTGATCCCACCAGGAATATCCCTTTTTATTCCGCCTACAAAGTGACGGCAAAACAAGCTGCAGATCTATGTGAAAATTCCAGAAACGCCATCGACACCAGTCATTGGAGAAACCCTCCAGGGCCTCCAAGACCTCCAGGTATGTAAAATCTTTATTATTTACAACTGAGTATACAGCGTGAACGTTTTCGCCAGGTCGCGAACTTAGGGGAACCACTGAAGACGTTACAGAAAAAGTGTAACAGGAAGCGAAAGATCGAAGTAGTGAAATTCTTGGTCACAGCTATATTAGATAGAATGACTTCATTATTCTAATAACGACTGCTTTGGACAAACAATTTAAAAGAATCAGGGATAATAATTTCGAATGACGTTTCCATGACTTGTTCATCATTTTCAAATTCGCAAAAACTAAAAGTCAGATTCTTATCAATTCTTTACATACTAAAAATGCGAGTGAAACTCTCGTCCTCGTAAATGACATTTCCAACAAATTTCTTCGAGGACCGCTTCCAATACTTACTTTGCTTCAGCGATCTTAGTGAACATTGGAAATAGACCAAAATTGTGGCATAGCTTGAAGAATTCGATTAGCAATTTGCAGCAAGTCAGCAGAGGGGGTACGATTGGGTGGGGGTGGGCAGGGACACCCATTACATCCACACCTTCCACCTCACATCTCCTCCTCCTCAACCCACCCATCCACATATTTACACTCTACTTAGGCTCCACTCTAATAAACGACTACCTTCTTGATTGGATTTAGAATTACGAGTTCCTAATTTTGGGTGAAAATTTCTTGCACTTGCCTTGCATGCCAATTATTTGGTTTTAATCAGTAACGGTGGACGGCACAACTGGGCGGTTTGAAACCAAATCTTATTTACGTTTACAGGTCCTCCTAGCACTGTCCAAGTGGACGGCGCCTACAAGGAAGCAATTACAACGGACGAAGAACCACTAAGCAAAGGCCACATGAATCCTCTAGGAATAAATACGTTTGATACGCGCTTTATGAAAGTTACAGTGACTCTTACCAATGCTTACCTCAAAACGTAACGTCGAACAGCGGTCCCTGGGAGAGATTTGAAACAAAAATAAAGAAGTACGCTCAAAACATGTGTGGATGTGGTACTTGAAGGGGAACCCTCTATCTCCTGACCGGAACATCCAAAAATGGTGTCACTCTCACTGCTAAACGTCGACCTGTTCAAGATTCAACTATACGACCAACCTACCGTACGACAAGTTTTCCAAATGCAGTAAAACTACTACTAAGTTTTGGGAAGTAAAATGCTTCGAATCGTCAAACTGTACGAAAACCGTAGAGACTAAAAATGATCCTGCAGAAGAAAGAGTGACGGCGTGAATCAAAGTTTCATTTTTCATTGTTATTCTTTAATTACTAGTAAGCATTTAGAATAAATCGTTAGATGAAGTATACTAACATTTTTGGCTACAAACTTTTGTTTGATCTAGATCAAGAGATTATCAAGATAAGAGAGTGAATGCCCCATATAGGCCTTATACCAAAGGTAATCCCTCTTAAGGTATTTTTAGACATAATACCCAGTTCTTCCGAGGATGTTTCTCGCGCGACGTTTACCGTTGTCGTAATCTTTGTGACCCTTTTATTTTTATTACTTTCCTCTTTGCAGTTTTGACTCCTGAAAACTCGGATTTTTTTCAATGTATGCCTGTGTCATCAGCTGTTGACAAGAAATCATCATGACAAATTGTTTTACTGTACGAACATTCTTTAACGTTATTAATAAAAGGAAATCTATAAATTCAGATAGAAAAATATTTTTACTCAACGCGCTAGATGAAAAGTGATTATTAGCATTCATCGGTTGAACGAAGAGATAAGACCTGGGAAAGATTTTCCAATAACTATCTAAACAAATCGGCTGTTGCATTGCATAACAGTGTGGCAAATAATAAAATGGTAGCTCGAAAAATAGATAAAGAGATTTGCTTTGATCAGCCATTTCTAAACCACCAGAATCATTTTGTAATTTCGTTCCTTAACCAAAATCGAGAAAACGCTCAGGCTTTCTTACTAAGATGACCACATCTTTATGCCTTTAATACCACTTGATTCCCTTCAATGAATCTCACTACATTTTTCACGCATCAAGTAAATAGACTTGTGGGAGAACACGATACTTGGCTTTTCAAAAGCTTATATCAACACGATGTTGTAAGGGTCTTATAGTGGCCCCGTTAGTTTCTCATTGAAATTCCATGACATAATAAACGTTGTTAATAAGAACAAACGTCTCGATTCTTAGCACTTTCAAACCCTGCACAGTGATGGGAGGAAAAGTTTTAATTTTCATTGTCGCTGCCGTTGTAGTGCCCACAGCTGTATTCTCGAAGGAAACTTGTGGAGAAAGTAAGTTGTAGCTTGTAAACAGAGTTTTTTAAAGACGTTGATAGATAAGAGCGACAGTACAAATATTTACTGCAAACTCTGTGCGCGTTAGCAAGGTTGACCAACTCCTCATTTCTGTGATAAATCCAACTCTGCTATGTTTATTTATTTCCTTGACTATTAATTAAACCCTGTTAATAAACTGCTCGGCCTCAAGATAACAACCGAAAACAGTTGATGAATTAGGTGAGCTATTTTTCACGAGAAATGTTTACCTTGGTTTTGTTTTAACTTTACTGAAGTGAAATTTTTAATCGTGTAAACACAGTAGCAAACCTCGGTAAATGCCGACAAAATCAAAAGTGAGCCAACCTTTGAACGTCTCATCAGGCATGGTTTAGCTCAGTAACCGACGGTAACGCAGGAAAAGCAGACATTGTCGCGATATCTTTGCGGCAATTGCTCCCGTGTTCAGAGCGAAAGAAGAGAAAAATAGACAAAGATTCCTCCTAACAAAGTAGGTTTCAAATCAACGGGCAAAAAAAGCTAAATTAACTCATGTTTAGACAAAGAAATCCCGGACTGCTGTTTCCCGTTCATCGTCAACTGTCGTAAGCGTTTTCTTTCAGTTAGAAGCTCAGTAGCTTAGTAGCAGTGTACATGCAGGCGGAACTGGAAGAAGACCTGCCACAAAGTGACAGAAAAAAAAATCATACTTGAGGTCTATGGAGAAAAAAAGCATATGTTAGAATTTAAAGCGGCCCCGAGGAGAAGAAGTACTAGTAAACATCTACGTAGCCCGGGCTCCGCGGCAGATGCCGGCAGGTTTTTTGCGGAAAGAAGCTCAGCAAGATATCAAAATTTTCTTTCTACTATTCATCTACAAAGCTTTACATTTATGGAGAGTTTGGCTCGACATCACTCAGCTGCCTGCAAATTGACAACGACCTGCGTTCGGCATCGGAGTAAAGTCAGAAATCGTATAATTTTCCAATAGTTTCTGTGCAACATTGCAGCACTCGCTTTCCGTGAAAAACATAAAGCCGTCCGTTGTATACGGCCTACTTAAGTCAATAGAGTGTGTGCATTGTCACGCAATAGAAAATAAAATCAAAAACCATTCAGGGGATAAAGTCAAGAAATTGTAATATTATAGACGATAAATAAAGAAGACAGTTCTCCAAGTTTAAGGTGTGTGCGTTGTCCCAAAGTTGAGATATTCGTCGAAATGTTCCGCGCAAAATTACAGAGCCTAGCCCTCCAATATGGCGGCTGAAAAATAGTGTAAACATCTGGAACTTGCTTTGGCTATCTAGACAACTGATTATCTAACCCGAACCAAAGGACATTTACACAAGCACTTTTCCTAGTACTTTAACTCCTAAAATAACTAAAAGTCACGAGATAAGTGCATATTTTTCGACAAACGCGATCTTAGCTTCATGTCACGCACCGCCATAACTCCGAAATTCAAAATGCTCTGGTTTTCAAACGAAGGACGCTATTGAGCTGGAAAGTTGTAAACACAGATAAATTTAGTACCTCTTGTGCCTGATGAGGATGAAACCTTCAGGGACTCTTTAGTTTTGGATTTGAGAATTTGATGACGTCACGTGAACACACTCTATTAGTTCCGTGTAAACAGCTTCTCTAACAACTACGGTTTAGTTACGAAACCTCGGTAAGCAGTAACCGTAGTAAACCTCTCTCGTGAAAACACGGCATAAGAGGGGAAGCTAGAGTAACCTAATACCTTTGAACAGCTAATATCTCCAACATAAATTGTTGTGTGTGGCCTGTGGGAAAAAAGTCCATTCCCCTTCTCTAAGCGCTATACGATATTAATTCCTTTTAGGGAAAATATAACGGCGAAATCGGCAAAATTGGCATAATTTGCAAAATCTTTTGTTGTTTCCCTATAACGTAAAAAAGAAACACTTTTACAATGTGAGTCACTAGCGTAGCCTATTTTTTTGTACAGAGATAGAATCGCAATTCGAAGTAAATTTCTTAAAGTGCCACTGAAACGAAATTTTTGTATGTGAGCTTTTTGCTTAGTAATAAAGTTTCAACCTTACTTGGAAATACTGCAAACCTTTTTTTCGCATACGGTGAGCGAAAACTGCTTTTTCAGCCGTTCGAAGTTGGCTGGTTAAGCCCAAAATTGGCGGCCATTTTGGCGCGGCCAAAACAGCCTAGTGACGTCACTGGTTGTATTGCTCTCATGCCGCGCTGAAAATTTAGAGTGATTATGGGAGAAGAGATTACTGTTCGAAGCCTCCCAAGAAACATCTTAAGGACATCTCAGAGCTGTAAAGCAGATAATAACAGTAGCCTTAGACATGAAGAGGTGGAGAGTCGATCCTGGGGCTTTCCAGTCTATTTAATTGGATATTTGCAGGATATTTTATGTAAGCAAGCAAACGAGTGGGAGTTCTTAGATCGCAAAATGATCGGGACTCTTGGTGAAATGGCCAGCACTCAATTAAACAATATCTACACTCATAAAGAAAAAAAGACATGAAAACAAGAGAAAGCGGCTTTTGAAAATATTATCCGGACTGCTGCTGCTGCAAGAATCGCAGCAACAACGCTTCGAGTTTTCGAGTCGCTTCGCTTCTAGGAAACTGGACACTTTGTGAGTTTCACAGCGGACGAGATTGTGCCACAGTGACCTTTAGTCCAGTTGTATCTGCTACATCCTACAAGTTATTACAACAACAACAACAACTTAAGAAACCTTCTTCTTTTACACGAGGGAGCGAATTTAAACTATAAAGGTAAACTAAGCTGCCATGACCCTACAGGTATGTTTTCAGGAAACGAGAGAAAGCGTGACAATGTCGGCGGCGAAAGGTCATATATGCAAATTAGTTCAAAGTCTGTTTAATAAACCTTCGAAAGGAGTGTAAACTAGTGACGTTTTAACGAATTGTTTTGAACTTGGATACTATTAAATGAAGATCATAGACATAAGTATGTGCTAAAGAACTCAAAGTAATCCATCGGCCGTGAAATATTGCAATTGGGAGATACGTGTAAAAGAGAAGCAAAATTCCCGCTTTGTTTAGGTTGATCCGTATGCGGCGATAAAGCAAACCCTGCTGCGGATCACAATTTTCAAAGATACATTTTGTCTACCACAAGAACTCTCACTTATTAGTATCATAAAAAGATGCCCTCTGTGTGCAAAGAAGTACTCGACTCAAAGCTTGTGGACCGTTAATAACTTCGTGATTGTGCGGATGGCTGACGCGCTTACGGCTTTTAATGCAGTAAAGTTGCCGAGGATATATTCGAACCTTGTTAATAGACCTTAGATAAACGTGAGAATCCAAATTTCAGAACCAGGCTGAAAACAGACGACGAAATATCGTGTTTAGGCTTCAGGATGTGAGATAAAAGTTGCCACACTCGTCTTCGAAATCTCCAATCGAGTATTCAAGATGTTCGAAAAGTATACTGAGCTATTCTAATCTGTAGCATTTATTTTGATGAATCTACACTCTCTGGCGCCCTCCAATGTTTATGATGTGTATTTCCTGTCAAGGCTGGACTGAAATTACAAGGTAGAAAACTAGTAGGTATCGACAGTATGAAGAATAAACTTGAAAAAATCAAGTGAAAACAAGAGAGAATCTATGGCGCTTCTTGCGTAAATACAACCAGTGACGTCACAAGGCCCTTAAACTCGGTTCCAGAGCCCGGACACAGTTTTGCTCCAAAAAGTCGATTTCAACAGCTAAAAACAGCACTTTCCGTTAGGATTTGACAGAAATAAAGTTCACCATTACTTTAAGCACGTTTGAAACTATAGATTGGGATAATAAAAGAGAGTACGAAAATTTCGTTTCAGTGGCACTTTACAAGAAAAGTCGAAAGTTAGGAAATTTCCTGGCTTCTGCGAAAACAGAACAAAGGTAAAGAGATCCTTCCTCGCTTAAGGAAATACTGAGCTTTGATATCTTGTCTCGCCGAACGGCCACCTGGACGGGCACCAGCGAGTTGTGTTACAACTTTCCCAGTTTCACTTTCTAGCCTTAGTTTTATCTCAGCAAATCATATTTAATTTACTTTGTCAATGCCAGTCATCGATTGAATTTATCTTATATTTTCCACTTTTTCATTTGCAAGAATCCCCAAGTAAAAGGAAGAATGTTCGCAGAATGTTGTGGGGCGACTCCGTCCCCCCTTTTTTTGCTGGAAACAAGCGTCCCACGGGCCTTCCGAGGATCGCTACTCGAGGAAGGGAAATACAACAGAAGCTACCTAACGATCCTGCTAACACGCCTCCATATTTTGTATCGTGTTTTGATCCGGATGAAAACACCGCTTTCTATTCAGCGTACAAAGTTACTCCTGAGCAGGCCAAAGATCTTGGAAAGTTTAGCCGGAACAGCATCAAAGTTAACAGCTGGAGAACTCCAGGTATTTCCTTTGAATGTTTTCTTAAGGCCCTGGTCGAACAGACTCGCAAGTAGTTGCAATGGCCGCAAGTTGAACTTGCGTAGAGACCTGCGTTGGGTGGCCAAAGGGAGTCCCAAGTTTCCCTGCAAGTACGCGCCAGCTGCAAAAAAAAAAAAAAACGATTCCAAGACTATGGGCATAGTGCCGCGCTGCAATATCCTGTATTTTATTGGCTAAAAGGTTACTACAGTAACGAATAGACGTCACTCGACCTGCAAAGACTTGGGTTGGGTGGCCAAACGGTGACTGAAAACTTGTCTCTACTTGCGTGCAAAGAGTGAGCGCAGGTCATAGCATGTCAAAGCGAGTGTACGCAAGACCAGGCCAAACAGAGTTGCAAGTAGACTGCTTCTACTTGTGAGTGCGTTTGGGCAGGACTTTATGCCCCATTCTGTTAAGAATAGTTAATAAACAAACAAAACAAAATGTAAAGAATGCAGAAGTTCGGTAAACAATCTCGCTGTTTTCACTGAAATACTAATTCATATTGAAAGTTCAGTTTCAGTATATAATATAGACGAAGGCATACAAAACGTACTATGTAATAATATACCCGCTGCATGCCCCTCAGAGAAATGTGGACGTGAGTAAAAAGGATAATTGCATGTAAACTGATGCGACTGTAAATTAAGAATTAAAATGATCGAGCGAATTTTATTAAATTTTTCATTTAACTTGGCCGAATCAGCCGTTTAAGCGCGTCTGTATGACCGTCGTTTTCCCTACCCTTTCCTACACTTCAACTTGGGAAAACCCTACCTTTTTACACACCTCCAGCCTAAAAGAAAACCATTTGGAGGTTCGTCGTATATTCCCTCATGGGAAACTACCCCCGGGTTTAACCGAGCTTCTAAGACAATCTGATGCTCACTATTTTTAGGATCCAGGATATTGGATGTTACTAACATTAGCAGTATCGTGTAATCATCAACATCATCTTTACATAACGGTTAGTTAGTTCTTAACATCGCATTTACGTTCACAGGTGTCCCCGCCCTGGACAACGCCTACTCTACTGCAATTACGGACACGAGTGGAAGTCCGCTAAGCCGAGGACACATGAACCCCTTGACGCTGAATACGTTTGACAAAAGTTTCATGAAAGCTACATTCACTCTTTCTAACGCAGTACCACAGTTCGAGACATCTAACAGCGGACCATGGCAGGCATTTGAGACACGAATACGTAATTACGCAAAGAACACGTGTGGTCCTCAAGGTGGAACCTTGTATCTTCTGACAGGAAAATCTAACTACGGAGTCCGCATTCAAGCCGGCAGTCCTGTCCAAGACACCACCACAGTTTTGCCTTACCGCAGGGAAAATTTCCCTGGAAATGCTGGAAATGTAAAACTTGTCACTCCTCGTGCTGTGTGGACAGCAGGCTGCTGTGTGTGGGAAGAACCCGGCAAGTATTTAGGAAAATTGTGGCCGACGAAGAAAGTGGAATCCTTTGCAGTCATGAGCAATAACAAGGATGACGACGCCTTGTTGCATCAGACGGAGATGAGCGTGTCTCAGTTAGAGAGGCTTCTTAGACCACCACCCTTGGAGGAGGTAAATTTGTTTCCAGGGAATGAAAATTGTCGAAGCGATAAGAATGATATAGCACTGCCTCAATAGCAAGTCGATACAGTTTGGACCAGTTTGCGAGCCTTTAGTTTCCCCAACCTCGAAGAACCCGTTTTAAAAAGAGCACGTGCGATAGGACAGACTTGAAGGACATAAAAGAGCGGTTCCTCAAGGAATCAGTAGACACTCCATATTTACTAGAATATTTAGCCCTGTTTATATCGTCATCAGGCATGTTCCCAGGAATTGCGTAACCCATAATTCCTATTATATAATGTAATCATCCCATAATTCTTATAGTAGTTTTTTGCTTTCGAAACACATTTTAGAATAAAACTAGCGATAAAAACCGGCGTTTTGATCGCCCTGAGATCATCTCCAAGTTGTAGAAAAAGCGAATACATATATAAGTACAAATTAGGGCGTGAGAATGTCCAACGATAAAATATGTAAACACAAGCGCTAAAATGTAAGTGTTAAAATAAAATACTATAAAAAAGTATATAAATAACTTGGTACCGATTGAATCTGACTGTTTGGTTCACATCAAGTTTGCACGTAGGTAGACACAAGTTTTTCAGTCACCGTTTCGTCAACCAACCCAAGTCAATGCAAGTTGAGTGTCGTCCATTCGTTACTATAGCAACCTTTTAGCCAATGAAATACAGGATACTGCAGCGCGGTACTAAGCCCATACCCTTGAAATGTTTTTTTTTTTTCTTTTTTTTTTCTTTTTGCGGCTAACGTGTACTTGCGAGGAAACTTGCGAGTCCCTTTGGCCACCCAACGCAAGTCTCTACGCAAGTTCAACTTGCGGCGATTTGCATCTACCTGCGAGTCTGTTTGACCAGGGCTTAAGGTTGCTGAACACAGTTTTTGATACCCGTGTTTCATTCCTCTTTTACTCTAAAACCCTTGATCCTTTGGTCGCCAGAAATGGCAACATGCAATTTAACAACACAGACTTCGGGTTGTTAATAGTTAAGCTGACGTACCTGCCGTTACCGTAGCAACATGTATAAATAAAAAGAGGCTTTTAAAATCGGTTTTGCTTATTTACAGAAAATCTAGCCATTAGATTTTCTTTATCATTTGCATGCAACAAGCTTGTAACGGTGCTCACAAGTTAACACCATTTTAATAATAGTTTGACAGAGAAATCTTTAATTATCCCTAGTAGGAGGTTAACTGGAATATCCAGAATTTCCTTTGTTAATGTTTTTTTTTTTTTTTCAATACTCCGTTACTCATTTCGTGAAGTATTTTCGGGCCAAATTTCTTGAAATTCTAATGAGTGGGTCTTCAGAAATAGGCGTATTTCCGAGAAATCAATTCCGCATTCAATCGCAATTTTTTGACTTACTACGCATGCGCTGCATTTAAATGGTTCTTTCGGTAACAGAGAAAAATCTGCGAATTGCGGTTTTTTTTACACCGCTACCTTTCTAACATACATTTCTCATAAAAAGCTAAAACCATAAATACACTGTGTTCACTTATAAAAAAAATAACACAGATAGTGCGGGCATTGGCCAAATAAAATGATCGCTCTATCGACACCACGTTTGTTTTTCTGGAGTTCTCCAGCTGTTAACATTGATGTCGTTCCGGCTAAACTTTCAAAGATCTGTGGCCTGCTCAAGAGTAACTTGGTATGCTGAATAAAAAGCAGTGTTGTCATCCGGATCAAAACACGACACAAAAGAAGGAAGCGTGTTCGGAGGATCGTTAGGTAGCTTCTGTTGTATTTCCTATCCTCGAGTAGCGGTCCTCGGAAGGCCCGTGGGACGCTTGTTCCCTGCGAAAAGTGGGGGGACGGGGTCGCCCCAAAATATTCTGCGAAATCTCTTCCATTTACCTGGGGATTCTTGTAAATGAAAAAGTGGAAAAATAAAAAAATTCAATCAATAAATGGCGTTTGATTCGCTGAGATAAAGGCTACATAGTGAAACTGGGAAAGCTGTACCTCAACTCACTGGTGCCCGTCCAGGTGGTCGTTCGGAGAGACAAGATGTCGCTGCTATTTCCTTAAATCTGTTAACCTTTTGTTCTGTTTTAATAGAAGCTAGTAAATTTCCTAACTTTCGACTTTTCTTTTAAGAAATTGGCTCGAATTGTGATTTTATCTCTGCACAAAAAATTAGGTTATTCTAAGTGACTCACATTGTAAAAGTGCTTCTTTTATACGTTATAGGAAAATGACAAAAGATTTTGCAAATTATGTCAATTTTGCCGATTTTGCGGTTAACATATTTTCCCTAACAGGAATTAATATTGATATCGTATAGGGCTTAGAGAAGGGGAATGGACTTTTTTCCCACAGTGGAAAGAAAAATTTATGTTGGAGATATTCAGGCTGTTTAAAGGTATTAGGTTACGCTAGCTTCCCCTCTTAAATAGCTCATCTATATTCATCCATTGTTGTCGGATGTGATCTCGAGGCCGAACAGTTGACAGAGCTTAGTCAACTCTGCTATCTTTATTCCCTTATCATAGACAAGGGAATAAAGATAGCAGAGTTGAATTTATCACATAAATGAGGAGTTGGTAAACCTGCTAACGCGCAGAGAGTTTGTAGTAAATATTTGTAGGTTCGTTCTTATCTATCAACGTTTTAAAAAAAAACTCTGTCTATAAGCTAGTACTTACTTTCTCCAGAACACAGCCGTAGGCATTACAACGGCAGCGACAATGAAAATTAAAACTTTTCCTTCCATTTCTGTGCAGGCTTTGAAAGTTGTTGTTAATTATGTCATGGAATTTTAATAAAACTAGCGGGCCAATCTAAGACCCTTACGACATCGTGTTGATATTAGCTTTTAAAAGGCCGAGTATTGTGACCTCCCACAAGTCAATTTACTTGTAGTGTGAAAGATTTAGTGAAAATCATTCAAGGGAATCAAATAGTATTAAAAGCATAAAGATGTAATCGTCATCTTAGTAAAGAAAGCCTGAGGTTTGTCTCGATTTTGGCTAAGGCATGAAATCACAAAATGATTTTGGTGGTGTAAAAATGGCTGATGAACACAAAACGTTTTGGGCTACCATTTTATTAGTTGCCATTTTCAATTAAATAACATTATTATACAATTCAATTGGTCATTTGTTTAGATAGTTTTTAGAAAATCTTTCCTAGGTCTTATCTCCTCGTTCAAACCGGTGATTGTTAATAATCACTTTTCATCTAGCGTGTAGAAAAAAATAGTTTTCTATCTGAAATGATTTCTTTTTATTAATAATATTGAAGAATGTTCGTAAAACAAGCATTTAATTTCTCATTCTTGTTGAGTGTAGAAATAATAACTTCAACCGCGTGAAGATGAGTTTTTGTCAATGACTCAGGTATACATTGAAAGAGAAATCCGGGTTTTCAGGAGTCAAAACTGCAAAGAGGAAAATAATAAAAATTAAAGGGTCACAAAGATTACGACAGCGGTAAAATTGCTAAATTTCACATGATCCTAAAAGCGTGTCATATTCTTTATGAGAAATCAGTATTTGAATCACAAGCGAATCTAACATTAGCTCGTTAGGGCGGGGGTATATGATCCCACAAGTTGAATGCGTTTAGCATATCGTTTAATTTATATTACTCATATGGTTTGTTAGGCGCATTTGATCATATTCACATGTTAATTTGCGCCTTAGAAATATTAAATATTATTATTATTTATTATTATTATTAATTAAGGCTTTGACAAATTGTTATATGGAGAAAAAGAAAAACGGAGATTAAAATAGGCAACCTCTAATTAACAATTAGATCATGAGCTCGAAATTTCTATGAGGTGATAGTTGATGAGGCCGCAGGCCGAATCAACTATCAGTCAGCAGAAGGGGGTACGATTGGGTTGGCGTGGCAGGGTCGACACCCATTACATCAACCATCGCCTCATAGAAATCGTGAGCGAATAATCTAATTGTTTTAGTAGAATTCTAACTGAAATAAACGCAAATAACGGTTTCTAATTATTTTTCTACGCATTATTGAACTTTACGCTTTAACAAAATCGCACGCATTGACTTGTCCTTGGTAAATTTGCAGTTGTTTAGGCGCGCACCCGTTTTTTCAATAGTTTCAAGCTTTTAACGTCAAGAAACCGCTAATGTCCGTCTTTTAGTCTTCTCAGGAATTTAATTATCCATTTACATCTAAACTTTCTCCCAAAACTTCGGAAAAACGATAAAAACGTTGCATTTTGTGGACGACCGACAGCCACTGCACTCTAATAGCTGATAGTATACGAGTAGCTCAGCCAATCAGATTGCATCATTTGCATTAATATACTAGTAGAATTCTACTAATTGGTATTAGATTGAGTTTCAGGCACTCAAGAAAGAAATAAAGGAGCATTTTATGTTATAAGCACCATTTAGAGGTTACGTATTGTGACGCTGAACTTCAAACGCGTAAGACTTGGCAGGATGTTATTAGGGAAAGTTTGGCTTTTCATTGTTGTCGAAATTTCAATAGCTACAGCTGTTTCATCTTTGAATGAAGATTCTAGCATCGGTAAGTGTTAGTTGATGGCAAAACTTTTGAGCCTTTAGACCATTTAAAACGTTTAACACAACTTCCGGCCACTAGACAGTTTATTCAGGATACGGGTGAATTCCGTAACAATGTTATGTTCAATTTGAATTATTTGCTTTAGTTGTTTGCTCGGTCCCACTAGTCTTTTTGTGATAAACATTAGAAGAATCCCGCACTAAATGGCAGAGAACTCGCAGAACCGCAGTTCCGCCTTTCTTTGTAGGAGATCAGCGTCCTGAAGGCCTTCCGAACACTGGCACCGGAGTAGAAATACAGCAGAAACTTTCTACTGACCCTCCAGGCACCCCTCCCTATTTTTTTTTTTTTTTTTCACTTTTTGATCCCACCAGGAATATCCATTTTTATTCCGCGTACAAAGTGACGGCAGAACAAGCTGCAGATCTGGGTGAAAATTCCAGAAATGCCATCGACACCAACAATTAGAGAAACCCTCCAGGGACTCCGGGACCTAAAGGTATGTAAAATCGTTATTGTTTAGAACTGAGTATACAAGATTTAACGTGAAAGTTTTCGCCATATTAGGAACTTTGGGGAACCACTGAAGACGTTATAGAAAAAGTGTAACAGGAAGCGAAAGATCGAAGTAGTGAAATTCTTGGTCACAGCTATATTAGATATAATGACCAAGTTATTCTAATAACGAATGCTTTGGACAAACAATTTAAAAGAATCAGCGATAATAATTTCGAATGACGTCTCAATGACTCGTTCTTCATTTTCAAATTCGTGAAAACTAAAAGTCATATTCTTATGAATTCTTTACATACTAAAAATGCGAGTGAAACTCTTGTCCTCCTGGATGACATTTTCGACAAATTTCTTCGAGGGCTCATTCCACTTATTTACTTTGCCTCATCGATCTTGGTGAACATTGGAAATAGACCAAAATTCTGGCATAGCCTGAAGAATTCGATCAACAATTTTCAGCAAGTCAGCAGAGGGGGTACGATTGGGTTGGGGTGGGCAGGGTCGACACCCATTACATCCACACCCTCCACCCTACGCCTCCTCCTCCCCAACCCACCCATCCACATATTTACACTCTACTTAGGCTCCACTCTAATAAACGATTACCTTCTTGATTGGGTTTAGAATAACAAGTTTCTAATTTTGGGTGAAAATTTCTTGCACTTTCCTTGCATGCCAATTATTTGTTCTTAATCAGTAACGGTAGCCGGCGCTACTGGGAAGTTTGAAACCAAATCTTATTTACGTTTACAGGTGCTCCTAGCACTGTCCAAGTTAACAGCGCCTACAAGGAAGCAATTACAACGGACGAAGAACCACTAATCAGATGCCACATGGCCACATGAATCCTCTAGGAATAAATACGTTTGATATACGCTTTATGAAAGCTACAATGACTCTTACTAATGCTCTACCTCAATATGAAACGCCGAACAGCGGACCCTGGGAGAGATTTGAAACAAAATTAAAGAAGTACGCTCAAAGTATGTGCTGATGTGGTACTCGAAGGGGAACCCTCTATCTCCTGACCGGAACATCCAAAAATGGTGTCACTCTCAATGCTAAACGTCGACCTGTTCAAGTTTCAACTATACGACCAACCCACCATACGACAGGTTTTCCAAACGCAGTAAAACTACTACGTTTTGGGAAGTAAAATGCTTCGAATCGTCAAACTGTACGAAAACCGTAGAGACTAAAAATGATCCCGCAGAAGAAAGAGTGAGGGCATGAATCAAGGGTTCATTTTCTCTTGTTACTCTTTAATTACTAGTAAGCATTTAGAATAAATCGTTAGATGAGGTATACTAACATTTTAGGCTACAAACTTTTGTTTGATCTAGATCAAGAGATTATCAAGATAAGAGAGTTTTAAAACTCGCCTAAATGGCTCTAAACCACCTCCAGGAACCCAGAGACATCAAAACAACGCATTGCAAACATAAGGTAAGCCATTTTATTCAAATTATTTTCTACCCGTAGCATTTAGAGTAATTTTCGAAGCATTCTCATACATTGTCTTATAAACGGCTAAAATTGTAACGCAATCGCCAACAGCATAATGTCACGTATTAATCGTATACAACGTCTTGGCCGCCTGTGTTTCTACACCACCAGAATCATTTTGTAATTTCGTTCCTCAACCGGCAAAATCGAGAAAACGCTCAGGCTTTCTTTACCAAGATGACCACATCTTTATGTCTTTAATACCACTTGATTCCCCTCAATGAATCTCACTACATCTTTCACGCTTCAAGTAAATTGACTTGTGGGAGAACACGATACTTGGCTTTTTAAAAGCTTATAACAACACGATGTTGTAAGGGTCTTATACTGGCCTCGTTAGTTTCTCATTGAAATTCCATGACATAATAAAGAACAAACGTCTCGATTCTTAGCACTTTCTAAACCTGCACAGTGATGGAAGGAAAAGTTTTAATTTTCATTATCGCTGCCGTTGTAGTGCCTACGGCTGTATTCTCGAAGGAAACTTGTGGAAAAAGTAAGTGGTAGCTTGTAAACATAGTTTTTTGGAAAAAAACGTTGATAGATAAGAGCGAACCTACAAATCGGTTTACAGCAAATTCCGTGTGCGTTAGCATGTTTACCAACTCCTCATTTCTGTGATAAATCCAACTCTGCTATCTTTATTCCCTTGACTATTAATTAAACCCTATCAACTGCTCGGCCTCGCGATAACAACCGAAAACAGTTGATGAATTAGGTGGGCTATTTTTCACGAGAAATGTTTCCCTTGGTTTTGTTTTAACTTTACTGAAGTGAAATTTTTAATCATGTAAACACAGTAGCAAACCTCGGTAAATGGCGGCAAAATCAAAGTGAGCCAACCTAGGTGGACAGCTAAACGCCTCATCAGGCATGGCGTAGCTCAGTAGCCGAGGAAAAGCAGACGTTGTCGTAAGTACCGGTAAACACCTACGTAGCCCGGGCTGCGCGGCAGATGCCGGCAGGTTTTTTGCGGGAAGAGGCTTAGCAAGAAATCAAAATTTTCTTTCTACTATTCATCTACAAAGCTTTACATTTATGGAGAGTTTGGCTCGACATCACTTAGCTGCCTACAAATTGACAACAACCTGCGGTGGGCATTGGAGTAAAGTCAGAAATTGTATAATTTTCCAATATCTTCTGTGCAACATTTCAGCACTGGCTTTCCGTGGAAACCTAAAACCGCCCGTTGTAAGAGGCCTACTTCAGTTAATTTATAGTTCCGTGTAAACAGCTTCTCTGACAACTACGGTTTAGTTACGAAACCTCGGTAAGCAGTAACCGTAGTGAACCTCTCTCGTGAAAACACGGCATAAGAGGGGAAGCTAGAGTAACCTAATACCTTTGAACAGCTAATATCTCCAACATAAATTGTTGTTCGTAAATTTTAGTTCACGCCTTTGTGACGTCGCACCTAGATTACTGTAACTCACTGTTCTCTGGAGTGCCACAATATCAACTGAACCGCCTACAAAATTTCTTAAGCTGCAGCAAGACTTGTATGCCTAGTGCCCAAATTTGATCATATCACCCCCTACGTATTACCTGTTGAGTTCGGGATAAAGTTTAAGGTTTTAATATTTGTGTTCAAGGCGTTGAACGGTATGGCTCCTCGTTATATCTCAGATCTTATAAGGAAAAAGTCATCTCCTCGAAGCGCTTTGCGATCTAACGATCTCACGTTGTTAGTTATGCCTCAAACGAAGTATAAGACACTGGGTGATCGGGCATTTGCCTATGCTGGGCCATCAATGTGGAACAAGCTACCAAAGCCCATTCAGAAGCCGCCAAACATTTACCCTGTTAAAAAAACAGCTAAAAACATGTTTGTTCAGATAAGCCTACACCATTCAGTGATAAATTTTATTACTTTCATCTATTTTTTTTTATTTGTAATGCTACTTTTTGTATTTTAAATTTTTATAAATATGTATATTTTATATTTTTATATTTTAAAATGTAAAGCGCTTATGAATATTTTATATAATTAGCGCAAAAGAAATTTGATTATTATCATTATTATTGTGAGTGACCTGCGGGAAAAAAGTCAAGTCGCCTTCTCTAAGCCCTATACGATATTAATTCCTTTTAGGGAAAATATAACGGCAAAATCGGCAAAATTGCTTAATTTGCAAAATCTTTTGTCGTTTTCCTATAACGTAAAAAAGAAACACCTTTACAACGCGACTCACTTCTTAGCGTAGCCTAATTTTCTGTACAGAGATAGAATCGAAGAAAAATCGAAAGTTAACAAATTTCCTGGCTTCTGTGGAAACAGAGCAAAGGTCAAGAGATCCCTCCTTGCTTAAGGAAATTGAGGTAATATAGCCTTTGTCTCGCCGAACGGCCACCTGGACCGGCACCAGCGAGCTGGATTGAAGCCTTCCCAGTTTCACTTTGTAGCCTTCGTTTTATCTCAGCAAATCAAATTTAATTTACTTTGTCAATGCCATTTATTGATTGAATTTTTCATTTTTTTTTTTTTTTTTTCACTTTTTCATTTACAAGGATCCCCGCGTAAATGGAAGAGAGTTCGCAGAATGTTGTGGGGCGACCGCGTCTCCCCATTTTTCGCAGGAAACAAGCGTCCTACAGGCCTTTCGAGGATCGCTACTCGTGGAAGGGAAATACAACAGAAGTTACCTAACGATCCTGCTAAAAAGCCTCCTTATTTTGTGTCGTGTTTTGATCTGGATGAAAACACCGCTTTCTATTCAGCGTACAAAGTTACTCCTGAGCAGGCTACAGATCTTGGAAAGTTTAGCATGAACGATATCAAAGTCTACAACTGGAGGAATCCAGGTATTTCCTGTGAAAGTTTTCTTAAGGCCCTGGTCAAACAGACTGTAAGTAGTTGCAAAAAGTCCCAAGTTGAACTTGCGTAGAGACTTGCGTTGGCTGGCCGAAGGGAATCGCAAGTTTCCTCGCAAGTGCACGCCAGCCGGAAAAAAAACTCCTTTTCAAGGCTATGGGCTTAGCACCGCGCCGCAATATCCTGTATCAGGAGCCATAATCGGGGACGGAGGCCGTAAGCGCGCGCCATTTCTAGTATTGGGGCTGTCCCTATGATATGGGACAATTTTTCTATTTTTAGAAGAAATTGCGCCATCGCATGCGGCACACGCGCGTACATGCTGCGTGGATTTTTGCGGATGTAGCACGGGGTAAAAGGCGTCCAAAATTCCCGAAATTTGTTATATTTTTGGTCCACAACTCAACTCGTTTATGTCTATTGGAATTTTGCTTAAATATTACCGTCGTAAGCTGCTCCAGTTTGAGTGAAGAAAGACGGAGTCGAATTTAGATTTGTCCCGCTTTATATCACTAACCAAGTTCGGTTTCCGCTGCTTCTTTTACAAGAACTCCACATTACTCCACTCTAAATTTCACATATAATGAAGATTAACAGCTTTTCCGTAACACCGCGAAAAACTAGTTGCATATATATGGATATAACGGTCTTTTATAACTTCAAAGTTTTCGTCCTCTTACCTCTTACCAGACGCTTGCGGGGATTTCCTTGTCTTTCAGAACAATTTCACGTGCTTGCTAAATGTTCGAACAAATTTGACTGCCTAATTAAGGGGATGCTTTTTCATAAGAAAACTTAAACCATCCCTAAACGTGCAAACAGACTCGATTCGTGCAACGGTGTTCACTTGAAGAACTTGTGATCCTTTGTCATTATATTATATTATATTATTTGTAGAGACTGTATAGTATAGAAATCAAATCTTCGCATTAATTTATTCCCTTTGCCTTCAGAATGGTGTCACAATGACGCCGAAACGTCGGCTATTAAAATATGAGCGAAATCGAATTTTCGACCCTTGCCGCGAAATTAAGAATTTGTCTGATTTTTACAGGCAGGCACTCTTAACGTTATATTTATGTTCACAGATGTCCGTGGCCTGGACGACGCCTACTCTACAGCAATTACGGACACGATTGTAAGTCCGCTAAGCCGAGGACACATGAACCCCTTGACGCTGAATACGTTCGACAAAAGTTTCATGAAAGCTACATTCACTCTTTCCAACGCAGTACCACAGTTTGAGACATCTAACGTCGGACCCTGGCACGCATTTGAGACGCGAATACGTAATTACGCTAAGAATACGTGTGGTCCTCGAGGTGGAACCCTGTATCTTTTAACAGGAAAATCTGACTACGGAGTGCGCATTCAGGGCGGCAGTCCTGTGCAGGACACTACCACAGCTTTGCCTTATCTTAGGGAAAATTTCCCTGGAAATGTAAAACTTGTCACTCCTCGTGCTGTGTGGACAGCAGGCTGCTGTGTCTGGGCAGAACCTGGCAAGTATTTAGGAAAATTGTGGGCAGCGAAGAAAGCGGAGTCCTTTGCGGTCATGAGCAACAACATGGATGACGGCGCCTTGTTGCATCAGACGGAGATGAGCGTTTCTCAGTTAGAAAGGCTCCTTAGACCACCACTCTTGAAGGCGGTAAATTTGTTTCCAGGGAATAAAAAATGTCGACGTGCTGAGAATGATATAGTACTGCCTCAATAGCAAGTCGAAACAGTTTGCGAGTATTTAGTTTGCCAAGTTGGAAGAAGCCGAGCACGAGAGATGAGATAAACCTTAAGGACATGTAAAAGCGGTTCCTCAAGGGATCATTGAACACATTCTACATTTATTAGAATATTTGGTCCTGTTTAAATCGTCATCAGGCATGTTCCCAGGAATAATTCCCATTTTATAATATACTTATTCCATAGTACTCTAATTATAAGCTGCCGGCTTTTCTTGCCGCCAAATCAGCTTATAAAGTTATCGTTTCCAAGACCAGCATGCTTTCCTTTGTCAGAGGAGTAGTAACTGGATGGTCAAGCAAGGTAAAATAAAAAGGAATAATAAGACTAGACGCCTTGATGCGTGTAACCAGGCAGTCGTTATACTGAGAAGCACTAGCCATATTGCAATTGAGTTAAATGTTCTGCATTTGAAGTCGTACGAAGTTCAATCGAATCGATGTGCTCAAGCTATTCCACCTTTGATCACATTTCTTGGAATCGATTGCTTCTTACTCGTTTGCCGGCCTTTAGGGTGTGAAATGAGTCAAGGTCTTAACATCAGCCTATAAACGTTTTAGTCAATTTTCCTTAGCCTTTGTCGTGGTTGTTGTTGTTGTTGTTGTTGTTGTTTTTGCGTTTCTCAAGCAAGCCAGGCATTTTGAATTGCAGAGTTATGGCGATAGCTCCTTTGGTATAACATGATTCTTGATAAATTCACTCGAAACGTTCGCTCGTAAATTGATCTCTTGTAAGGCCTGTAGACCAACCCGTTCCGAAAACGATTAACGTCCTTTAGCGTTGGTCTACCGCGAACGGTGTGTTCGTTTGAATGTGATTTCATCGCCCTAGAAATCATGAAATACGCGCTAACTTTTCACGACGACAACTTCTGTAAACTTCCATATGCTGCACGCATACACAGGTGACGCATGCGCTTTAGAGACCAGACGGCGATTTGTGACTGAACGAGGAAAAAAAAAAAGAGCCGAAGTTTTAACCCAGGCCTCACTGCCTGGGTAAAAAGTGTAAAATTGTTCTAATAGTGAACAGTGCCAACGACGGAAGAGGGTAATAAGAAAACGGGATGCCATTCTCGTGCAAAATAATCCTTTAGACTATCACCCAATAATACATTTGACCGTACGTTTATCTACATTTTTGTCGGATTCGACTAATATCATCTCTTCTTAAAGATATAGTAAAGCTTCATCGGAGGGCAGCTGCCTAACGGGCTACACTCGCCGGTGATTTCGTTTCCGCAAAATGAAGCAGCCAGGAGTGCGACATGCTACTCTTTCAAGAAGATGGCTGGCTGTATACCCCGAGGGCTTCCTCTAAGAAATACAACTAAGGCCAAGTTCAGACGCCGTACTTCACATGAGCCGAATCGAATGCAATTGAGAAAAATCCTTTGTTCTCCCTCATTAGCATTCGATTCGGCTCATGTGAAGTACGGCGTCTGAACTTGGCCTAAGGAGATGATTACCCGAAAGCGACAATACATAACAAAGCGAAGCTATACCAGTCAAACAACGGATCGTTGACCTGACCTTGTACTTTTAAATTGGTTTGCGAGAAGTTATTGATTCATTAGTTCAAGGGAAAAATTAATTGCCCTTCCCAATGCAATTCTCCCAATCCTCATCATCTTCCCACCGTTTCCCCTATATTTTCCAGTCAATGCTGAGCTATAATAAAAACTTTCAAGCTTTTCTTCCCAACCTTCATTCATTCGCTCCAGTGAGGATTTCTGCCATTTGAAATTTTAAACTAACAGCAATTAGCTTGTGGGAGAACATGATAGCCCCACCCACCATGCTAGACACAGTAAGCTATCAATGTTCTTTTCCACGGTACTTAACTGCCTTCGAGATTAAAATGCAACTTGACGAAACAACACATGAAGGTTCGAATGCTCATCAAACATACGTTGAATTTCGAAAACCTTCAATGCAATGAGGGATAACTAAAATGTCGTCGGTTTAATGCTGCATTCCCGTGAAGGCAACTTAGGAGAAAAGTGCTGCACTGGAATTGTTTCATCTTTTGCCTACGAATGAAGAAAACCCACGTCGTTCACATAGCAAAAGCAGTCGTTTCCTGTTTTTATCCACTAGCATGGGGTATAGCAGTAAGAGCCTTTCTAAATTATGATCTGCTTCTAAATTATAATCATCAATCTAAATTATAAATTATGAACATTTTGCGTGCCGATGACAGCAATATTTTTATTTTTTGTGAAGTCTTAGAGGGGCATCCATTTGAAAACCGTGCAGTATTAAAATATGAGTCTACGTCGACCCTGTGAGATTTTGTTCAAATTCTTTTTTTTTTTTTTTTTAATTTGTAATAGCACAAACCAATGCTTACTTATAACACTAACTCTATTTACATTATATTGCTCTAATTATTTACACTATTTAAATTACAATAACTAAACGACTTACATTACTAACAAATACAGTTACACGACTTACACAATTAAGAATACAGTGACGACAAGGGGCAAAGAAAAAAAAAACTGAGAAGAAAACTAGCTAGTTATCATTACAGCTTGAGGTTGTAGTACAGAAACATAAAAAACAGACCAAAGGCATGTGGTACATTAAAGGTAAAATGAGTTATGCATCTGACAGGAGATTAGAAATAGATTAATGGGTAGGAGATAGATAACCCTACAGAAAATATAATCTAAAATATTAATTAAATCCTCATATATCCTGTAAGAGGTTTCTATTTCTTCGTGTCTCCACTTTTTGTTTCTATCTCATATTGTGATTTTAGTGTGCATATGAAAAGCGTAAGATTTGGATGATCATCTTTTGTTTTAGCGAGCCATATGTGATATCGTGCTAAGAGAAAGCAGTAATTTATAAGAAGCGCAAATTGAGAGATATCTGGCCTCAGACCCAAAGCTGTAATATTTGTCAAAGCATAATCTCTAGGAAGTAAATTTAAGTTTTTCAGCCATTCAGTAAGTTTATTCCAAAAGTGAGATGTTTGGCAGCATGACCAAAAAAGATGAATTATTGACTCAGAGGAGGTGTGACAAAAACTGCACTTTTCATCGCCCTGTTCAAATTCTTTGTAGGGCTACATAATAAGGTGTAATGCAATGGGTAGAATATCATCACGACATTCTTTAATGTCTAAGAGATATCGCGGTCAACGCGTTCATGATCGGTTTTAGGTCAAAAATTAACCTTATTTTGACCTAATTTTTGACCAAAATATTTCTAAAAGCATTTAAACTTTCCAGCTCAAAACGCTGGTGTAATTAATATCATGTTATTAAATTGCAATGATATCATTGAGATTTCAAATCACGTGGTGCCCTAATGGAAGTGTTGAGTGGAAAAGATTTTAGGGTAAAGATAAGTTTGCCGATGCGCCGATGCGGCATTGTTTCAAAAGTTTCTTTACCTACTATTTTACGAAGCCTTTATCGGTTAATAAATAAAAGCAAGAAAAAAGTCTGTTAAGTTTAAAACGTTCACGAGATTTTGATGGACAAAAGTATGCTATATTTCAGAGTAGGAAAACAACGCAACGAGTGTCGTAGCATAATGGATAGGTCGGTTGAGTAAGCACCAGATTCCAATCCATATTAACATTTAACTTTTAAAATAGCTGTTAATGTCAGTCAGTTATCTTGTTATAAAGCGCCTTCGCCATAACAGCCTTAAGGCGACGGGGAAGGCAGATAATCAAGGCACACGGAAGTCGCCATGCACATACCTCATCGATCGTCTGCAAGCTTACATTCACGGACAAATTAATCCAGAAAAGGACAAACCTCCGAGCCACTGGTTTCATTTCTGCCCGGCAGGTAGTTTCAATGTCCAAAAACAATTCGTAAGGCTTAAAGATGCAATTATCTTGATAAACGAAGGGCAACTGCACTTTTCCTTCCGGCGACATTTTGTTTGAGACTGGTACCCGTCTTTTTACATGGGAGTCACCCCCTCCACCCCCCCCCCCGAACTTATGTATTACTAAACATTACAGGGATAATAAATCCTGCGGAACAAGTCTACAAACCGACCGATTTCAAGAACAAGAGAGCTCTGAATTTCCCGATCGGGTCGACTAAAATAGAACCGATTGCCTCATTGCTGTGCGCGTTAAAGTTTGTGCTTGAAAAGTTTTGTCTGACTCCCTGAGCGCAACCCCATATCACACAGCAGGGGTATCGATTAACGCTTGATCGAGCTTTCGACTAATCGGAAGTCAGATATGGAGTTAGATGGTTAGAGTTGTACCGAGCACTCAGAAGAATCTCGAGGGACTGAGTTCAGTCAGTATAAAACATGGACTGCGGACTGCGGACTGCGTCCGCGTTTTGTACCTCAGTCCGTGTGTTATACCCAGTCCGTAGTCCGCAGTCCGCGGTCCGTGACTGAACCCAGTCCCTCAAGAATCTCTTACTGTATGTTATATTTTGTGTGCGCATATTTAAGTAGGCTAGCACATTATGCAAATCCAGAAAGCACGCTCATCCGCGTGGTGTGTATGAACAAGCAGAACAAACGTCTTCGACAACGCACCACACCAGATAACTGCTATCTATTTCCGGGTTATGGCTTGTATTTTGCGCTTGGCGTTCTGCCTCAGGTCTCCCTTGTCGCATTTAACCTGAGTATAGCTGTTCCAGTCAAAAAAATGGATAGCTCTGTCCAGCAGATAAATCAGCAAAAAGTGTCAACAAAACCAACTATACTGTCCACTGCGTGGTAATTTATCCGATAGATGGCATTTCGATATAACTACGACAGGTTTACACCAGCACGACCATGAAAATTCATTCAACTCGAGACATTCTGTCTAGTTATAGGTTACCGGAGCAGAACGTCGTTTTCCTTAATTCGTCGAGTGAGAAACCGAAAACAATCGAGAGAGGAAAATGGCTGCGCGAACACCGAGTCTCGCCCCTAGTGTTTGCGCGTCTGTTTTCCTTACCTGTGCCGACATAGAAGGACAGGTCACTCCGTGTCGTTTTGCGGGGTGCTCCCGGCCTTTCATGACTCAAGCTCACACCAGTCCGACTCGACATTTAAGCTATTTGAAGGCTACCAGAATTTACTTAAGAGTAACAGTCCTAATCAATTAAGTGCGATTAAATCCGTTTAAAGATGAGTCATTTCTTAGCCCTTCTTCCTTTGTGAACTTTGTTCTAGTATCCTAGGTAAATGGTTTTGACTTTTTGCTCCTATGATAGAATTTCCCTCAGCTGCATGCAGGTTTGACTGCCATATCTGAACTCACATAGGTCACCTTCGGATTTGGGTGGGGGGAGGGGGGGGTGACCTTATCGCCCGAAAAAAATTACACGATGCACGAAAGCGTGAGTGTTGTTCAAACGCGCTCAAATCGCAGTAAAAACAAGAACGCTCACAATTTACACGTCAACTATGAAACTGTTATCATTCCGAAGACAGTTATTTTGAAATCTCGCATACTCTATGACCTCGATTGACAGCCTAGTAAAATCACAAACTTATAACAGAAAAGAAATTTCTCCGTACGAAAAGTGCAAGAAAATTTTAAAACGGCTCTTTTCAGAGCCACCACAAAAAGTCTTGGTATTCGTTTGCTTTTAATTTTTTTTTTTTTTTCATTGTTTTGTTGTTGGAAATAATATCCATCTCGTGGATACTAATTTATAACAAGTCAAAGGCCAAGAATATATTTTCTAAATTACAATTATTTTCAACTACCATAGCAGCCTCTAGGTTTAGTTTCATTCGTTAATTTGCCCTTTACCAAATCAGGATTAGAGACTGAATGAATTATGACTGAGTGATGAACAGAATAATATTTCTCGATAACGTTTTCCCTCTAGTTAAGAAGGAAAAGGGAGAGAACTTGTGGCAGAACATAACACCCTGTCTTATTTTGGCCACAATACGGTCACATTGCAAGAAGGTTTGGTTATTCATTGTTAATTTGTTGCCACTACATCCCCAAAACAAGTGCAAGGAGGCTGCGTGTACTATTTAAGTAAACAATTAATTATTGACTCTCGTTTCTATGTTGTGAAAACTGAAATTTGTTTTAAATAACGATTTTAAATTTCTCTACGTAGTATTAAAAACGTCGCAATTTCGAAGATGACCTACAGCCATTGCTATGGTTGCACATTTTTAACTCCGTTTTTTCTCTAGATACAATAACCTAAAAGCAATTAACTTTGTTATGTTTTCGAATGAGAAATGCAACTACAACAACACACAAGATGGCGGAACTCAGACTGTATTCTCACGTGTACAAGACTGCGGGCTCACATCCGGGCAATACATAATGAACCATAACACCTCTCCACTGAGATATGTTGTACAAGTAACATAGAAAAACAAAAGAAATAAATAAGAGTTAAGACAGTCCTTGTGAGTCTTCCTGATTGTACAAATAACCTAGCTGCAAGTCAGGCTCAGTTCAAACAACTAAACAAGTTTCTTGAGCAATGTCACGAAACGAAGCAAAGTTTTCTTTTACTTAAGTAATGTCACATCTGTTCAATCAGTCTCTGCGGAGGTGTTATAACACGTGTGGACCTCCGTAGTTCGGGAGCGACAGGAGCTATGGGTGGTGACTCCATCCAGGTCGAGTCTTCTTGAACTGGAACATTAAACTCAGGTGTAACAGTGGTTGGAGAATGTGAGACTTCCACAACAGAACTTGGTTGAAGTACTTCATCCGGAGATGATGTGGGAGGCTCTGCTGGTTTAGCGGTGGGATTGTTCTGAAGAACGTCATCCACATGGCGTCTCCAAATTCGGCCGTCATCCAGTTGGACTTGATAAGAATGTGGGGAACTGTGCTTCAACACTGTACCTGACTGCCATTTCTGCTTTGATAAGTGATCACGTGTCAGAACAGTGTCGCCCACAGACAGTTCTCTAGACTTGGTATGCCTGTCATGGTAAAACTTCATCTTGCCTTGCTGTGTAGCCACGTGACTACTGAGGTCTGGCTTAGTGAGTGACAGCCTTGTTCGTAGCTCTCGCTGCAAGAAAAGCTTGGATGGTGAAGTTCCAGTGGTGGCGTGTGGTGTACTGCGATAAGATAGTAGGAAGTTCTGTATCCTTTGCTGTATAGAGCGAGCAGGATCCGAGGCTGATGAATCCAAGGCGTGCTTGAAGTTCTGAACAAATCTCTCTGCTAATCCATTGGAGGATGGGTGATAAGGGGAGACAAGTACTCGCTGAACACCGTTCTTCTGCAGGAATTCTCCATATTCAGCAGAAGAAAAGGGTGGACCATTGTCGCTTACTACTTGAGTTGGGAGCCCGTATCTTGCGAAGATGCTGCGCAAGGCGTTGGCTGTGCTTTCTGCAGTGGTAGTTTTCATAGGACCAATTATTTCCGGCCATTTAGAGTGTGCATCCACCACGATGAGATAATGATTGGATTGATGAGTAGCAAAATCAATGTGTATACGGTGCCATGGAGCGGTGGGCCATGACCATGGAGATAGTGGTGCAACTGGGGGAGCTTTCCTTGTCTTAATGCACTGTTGGCATCTGCGAGCGGTCTCCTCAATGTCGCTGTCTATTCCTGGCTACTACACATGACTGCGTGCTGTTGCCTTCATGCGTGCGATTCCGGGATGTGCTCTGTGCAGTTCATCCAAGATGGGTTGTCGTAAGGTTGGTGGTACGATGGTTCGCATACCCACATAAGGCAGCCTTGCTCGACGGAGAGCTCGTGTCTGCGATGGAAGTATGGCTTGAGGTTAGGGTCAGTGCAGAAGTTGTTAGGCCAACCATGCTGAGTCAGAGACAAGGCCCTCGCGGTGGTTGGGTTCCTTGCAGTCTCTCTAGCAATATCTGTAGCCGAGATCGGGTGCTTATTCAGCTGCTGGCTGGCTACATGGAATATTTCCTCTTCAGCACTTGCATCCTTCTTGTACCTCAGCGGGAGCCTTGATAGAGCATCAGCACTAGCTACTTCGGCAGAGGGCTTGAACTCGATCTCGTAATGGTAAGAGGATAGCAGGAGTGACCATCGCTGAAGCCTTGCTGCTGCCAACACTGGTGTAGCCGAGTCCGGTGCAAAGATCTTCAGCAGGGGCTTGTGATCAGTTTGAAGTACGAACTTGCGACCAAAGAGATACATGTAATACTTGGTGACTCTGAAGATGATACCAAGACCCTCCTTCTCGATCTGGCTGTAGTTCTTTTCTGAAGAATTCAACGATCTTGATGCATAGGCAATTGGCTTCTCGTCCCCGTTCGAGAAGCGGTGGAGAATGACGGCACCAATGCCATATTGGCTAGCATCGCATTCCAGAACCACTGGTAAGTTGGGGTCATAATGAACCAAAACGTTTGAAGATGTTAGTGAATACTTTGCTTTATTAAAGGCTTCCTCGCATTGGGGGGGCCATATGAATTCTTGATTCCTCTGAAACAGCTGATTGAGAGGTTGGAGAATGGAACTAAGATTGCGAATGAATTTGCCATGGTAATTAACCATACCGCGGAAGGCTCTCAGCTGAGTGGTATTCTCGGGGCGAGGTGCCTGCTTGATGGCTTCTATCTTGTCTTCAGTTGGTGACATACCTTCTGCGGAGATGATACAGCCCATGTAGGTGACCGACTTCTGCATGAACTTACACTTGTTAAGCTGCAGTCTCAGCCCGTAGTCATCCAGGCGTTTTAGAACAAGGTTCAAGTTCATGATGTGTTGTTCATCATCCTTCCCTGTGATAAGGATGTCGTCCTGGATACTTGCTACATTCTCAAGACCCTGGAGGATGATATCCATGGTGCGCTGAAATATACCAGGGGATGAAGCAATACCAAAGGGCAACCTTTTGTAGCGATAGAGACCCCGATGGGTATTGATGATGACATACTGCTGACTATCCGGGTCCAATGGCAGCTGTTGGTATGCACTCTTCAGATCCAATTTGGTGAATCGCTTACCTCCACGCAATTTGACGAAAACGTCCTCAGGTAGTGGGATTGGATACCGTGGAACATTGAGTTGTGGGTTGACAGTTACAGCATAATCACCACATGACCGTGTTGTGCCGTCAGCCTTTGGAACGTGAACCATAGGCGTGGCCCAATCGCTGAACTCTACCCTTTCGACAATGCCTTCGGATTCCAGGCGGCTGTACTCTGCTTCCACTGCTTCTTGAAGGGCGTAGGGTACTGGGCGTGCCTTGCAAAATTTTGGCTGAGCATCATGCTTCATTTCTAGCTTAGCGGTGATACCCTTGATTGTTCCCAGGCCAGGCTGAAACACATTGGGGTGGGACTGAATTGTAGTGTGCAATTTCGACCTCACAGCTTGTGACAGGTCAGAGTCAGAGACACGGATGCTGCATATTTTCTTCCAGTCGAGTTTCACTTGGGTCAGCCAATCTCTCCCAAAAAGGGACGGTCCAGAACCCTCCACGACTAGCAGTGGCAAGGTTGCACTCTGGTCTTGGTACTTGAGGTGCACATGAAATTGACCAGTGACCTGGACTGGATGATCAGTGTAGGTGTGTAGACGAGTGCTGGAAGGTTTGAGAGGAGTTCCCTTGAAATGCTTGTTGAATGTCTCTTGTGAAATGATAGATACTCCGGCCCCAGTGTCTAATTCCATGAAGAGGTTAACTCCATTGAGCTGAACTGGTATTTCAATGCCATTTTTCTCTGTACAGAGGTTGTACAATGAGAACGAAAATGGATCCATTGAATCAGATGCAGAAGTGCCCTGGGGTGGCTCTGGCTCTTCAACCTTGTGAACCTTCGCAGATTTGCTTTTGCATGCCTCAGCAATGTGACCAGATCTTCCACAGGAATGACAAGTATACTGCCTGTATTTACACTGCGATCGTGGATGACCAGATTTCCCACAGCTCAAACATGCTGAAGTGCTGTTGTGTGAGTTGTTTGGAGAGAATTTAACTTGCCTTGGCCCTTGCCAGGAGACTTTGGATGTGTGGGTGGACGGGAGCGTCGGCGGTTTCCTTTGCCGAGTTTGTTTACTGGAGTCGAGCCTTCGTGAGAGAACGCAGCGACATCCTTTTCAGCAGCTTCAAGGCTGAGGACGTTCTTCAGTGCTTCATCAAAATTGTGTTCCTCTGTCAGGAGTTTCTTTTGAATCTCTTTACCTTGAAGTCCACAGACGAGTCGATCGCGCAAGGCCTCGCTGAGGTGAGCACCGAACTGACATGTGTCCGCCAGATGTTTTAGGTTGGCTGCGAACGAAGACACGCTTTCTCCCTCGCGTTGCGTGCAGTTGTGAAATCTGTAGCGCTCAGCAATTACCAGCTTTTTGGGTGCGAAGTGGTCCTTCAGGATAGTTGCCAGCTGAGCGTACGTTTTCTGTGAAGGAGTCGACGGAGAGCATAGGTCCGAAAGGACATCGTAGGCCTTGGCGCCCATAACAGAAATCAGTGTTGCTCGGCGTTTGTGCCTGTCTGTCGAATCTGCTGGAACACCATTCGCGACGAAATACTGTTCCAGTCGCTCCAAATAGCGATCGATGTTCGTTGAGTCTGGATCAAACTCTTCTATTTTACCTAGGCTCGGCATTATCCGGTCCTCGTTGCCAGAATGTTATGTTTTCGAATGAGAAATGCAACTACAACAACACACAAGATGGCGGAACTCAAACTGTATTCTCACGTGTACAAGACTGCGGGTTCACATCCGGGCAATACATAATAGTATGACGTAATGAACCATAACAAACTTGTGGAAGAACATGATACCCCGCCCTAACGAGCTAATGTTACATTCGCTTGTGATTCAAATTCTATTTCTCATAAAGAACATGGCACGCTTGAAGGACGAAATTTTCGTAATTTTATCGTTGTCGTAATCTTTGTGATCCTTTAATTTTTATTATTTTCCTCTTTGCAGTTTTCACTCCTAGAACTGAACTCGGATTTTTTTTTTTTTCAGTTGTTGACAAGAAATCTTCTTCACGCGGTTGAAGTTATTATTTCTACACTCAACAAGGATGAGAAATTAAATGCCTGTTTTACGAACATTCTTTAACGTTATTAATATAAGGAAATCCTTTCAGTTAGAAAAATATTTTTACTCTACAGGCTAGATGAAAAGAGATTATTAAAATTCATGTTGAACGAGGAGATAAGACCTAGGAAAGATGTTCTAAAAACTATCTAAACAAATCGGCAGTTGCCTTGATAAAAATGTTATTCATTTACATTGAAATGTGGCAAATAATAAAATGGTAGCCGGAAAATAGATAAAGAGATTTGCTTTGATCAGCCGTTTCTACACCACCAGAATCATTTCGTAATTTCGTTCCCTAACCAAAATCGAGGCTTCTTTTACTAAGATGACCACATCTTCATGTCTTTAATACCACTTGATTCCTTTCAATGAATCTCACTAAATCTTTCACACTACAAGTAAATTGACTTGTGGGAGAACACGATACTCGGCCTTTTAAAAGCTTATATCAAAACGATGTCGTAAGGGTCTTAGATTGGCCCGTTAGTTTTATTGAAATTCCATGACATAATAAAGAACATACGTCTCGATTCTTAGCTACCATTTTGAAACTGACTTTCAAGCCCTGCACAGTGATGGAAGGAAAAGTTTTAATTTTCATTGTCGCTCCCGTAATAGTGCTTGCAGCTGTATTCCCGAAGGAAGCTTTTGGAGAAAGTAAGTACTAGCTTATAAACAGAGTTTTTTAAAATGGTGATAGATAAGAGTGAAACTACAAATATTTACTGCAATCTCTGTGCGCTTTAGCAGCTTTACCAACCCCTCATTTCTGTTAGACGTTCAATTCTGCTATCTTTATTCTGTTGTCTATCAATTAAGCCCTATCAACTGCCTGGCCTCGAGATAACAACCGAAAACAATTGACGAATATAGGTGAGCTATTTAACAGGGGAAGCTAGAATAACCGAATACCTTTGAACAGCTAATATCTCCAACATAAACTTCTCTTTCCACTGTGTGAAAAAACTGTCCATTCCCCTTTTCTAAGCCCAATACGGCATTAATATCAATTCTTGTTAGGGAAAATATGTTAACGGAAAAATCGGCAAAATTTGCAAAATCTTTCGTCATTTTCCTATAACGTAAAAAAGAAACACTTTTACAATGTGAGTCACTTAGCGTGGCCTAATTTTTTTGTACAGAGATAGAATCGCAATTCAAGTAAATTTCTTAAAAGAAAAGTCGAAAGTTACGAAGTTTCCTGGTTTCTGCCAAAACAGAACAAAAGTAAAGAGATCCCTCCTCGCTTAAGGAAATACTGAGCTTTGATATCTTGTCTCTCCGAACGGCCACCTGCACGGGCACCAGCGAGTTGGTTACAGCTTTCCCAGTTTCACTTTCTAGCCTTAGTTTTATCTCACCAAATCATATTTAATTTACTTTGTCAATGCCATTCATTGATTCAATTTATCTTTTTTTTTTTTTCACTTTTTCATTTACAAGAATCCCCAAGTAAATGGGAGAATGTTCGCAGAATGTTGTGGGGCGACTCCGTCCCCCCATTTTTTGCTGGAAACAAGCGTCCCACGGGCCTTCCGAGGACCGCTACTCGAGGGAGGGAAATACAACAGAAGCTACCTAACGATCCTGCTAACACGCCTCCATATTTTGTGTCGTGTTTTGATCCGGATGAAAACACCGCTTTCTATTCAGCGTACAAAGTTACTCCTGAGCAGGCTACAGATCTTGGAAAGTTTAGCCGGAACGACATCAATGTTAAGAGCTGGAGAACTCCAGGTATTTCCTGTGACTGTTTTCTTAAGGCCCTGGTCAAACAGACTCGCAAGTAGTTGCAAATAGCCGCAAGTTGAACTTGCGTGGAGACCTGAACTGATGCGACTGTAAATTAAGAATTAAAATAATCGAGCGAATTTTATTAAATTTTTCATTTAACTTGGCCGAATCAGCCGTTTAAGCGCGTCTGTATGACCGTCGTTTTCCCTACCCTTTCCTATACCTCAACTTGTGAAAACCCTACCTTTTCGCTCACCTCCAGCCTAAAAGAAAACCATTTGGAGGCTCGTCGTATATTCCCTCATCGGGAGCTACCCCCGGGTTTAACCGAACTTCTAAGACAATCTGAGGCCTAGTATTTTTAGGATCCACGACATTAGATGTTACTAACATTAGTAGTCAGTTAGTTCTTAACATCGCATTTACGTTCACAGGTGTCCCCGGCCTGGACAACGCCTACTCTACTGCAATTACGGACACAGTTGGAAGTCCGCTAAGTCGAGGACACATGAACCCCTTGGCGCTGAATACGTTCGACAAAAGTTTCATGAAGGCTACATTCACTCTTTCTAACGCAGTACCACAGTTCGAGACATCTAACAGCGGACCATGGAAGGATTTTGAGACACGAATACGTAATTACGCAAAGAACACGTGTGGTCCTCAAGGTGGAACCTTGTATCTTCTGACAGGAAAGTCTGACTACGGAGTCCGCATTCAAGCCGGCAGTCCTGTCCAGGACATTACCACAGCTTTGCCTTATACTAGGGAAAATTTCCCTGGAAATGCTGGAAATGTAAAGCTTGTCACTCCTCGTGCTGTGTGGACAGCAGGCTGCTGTGTCTGGGCAGAACCTGGCAAGTATTTAGGAAATTTGTGGCCAGCGAAGAAAGCGGAATCCTTTGCAGTCATGAGCAACAACAAGGATAACGACGCCTTGTTGCATCAGACGGAGATGAGCGTGTCTCAGTTAGAGAGGCTTCTTAGAACACCACTCTTGGAGGATGTAAATTTGTTTCCAGGGAATGAAAATTGTCGACGCGCTGAGAATGATATAGCACTGCCTTAATAACAAGTCGATACAGTTTGGACCAGTTTGCGAGCATTTAGTTTCCCAACCTCGAAGAACCCGTTTTAAAAAAAGCACATGAGATGGGATAGACTTGAAGGACATAAAAGAGCGGTTCCGCAAAGAATCAGTGGACACTCTATATTTACTAGAATTTTTAGCCCTGTTTATATTGTCATCAGGCATGTTCCCAGGAATGGCGTAACCCATAATTCCTGTTATATAATTTACTTATCCTATAAGTCTTATAAGTAGTTTTTTTTTCGACACACATTTTAGAATAAAACTAGCGATAAAAACCGACGTTTTGATCCCCCTGAGATCATTTTCAAGTTGTAGAAAAAGCGAATGAAATATACATATATAAGTACAAATTAGATCGTGAGAATGTCCAACGATAAAATATGTAAACACAAATGTAAGTGTAAGTGTTAAAATAATAAAATACTATAAGAAAAAAAAAACTATATGAATAACTTGGCACCGATTGAATCTGACTATCTGGTTCACAACAACTTTGCACGCAAGTAGACACAAGTTTTTCAGTCACCGTTTCGCCACCCAACCCAAGTCAGTGCAAGGTGAGTGTCGTCCATTCGTTGCTATAGCAACCTTTTAGCCAGTGAAATACAGGATACTGCAGCGCGGTACCAAGCCCATAGCCTCGAAATGGATTTTTTTTTTTTTTTTTTTTTTTGCGGCTGGCGTGTACTTGCGAGGAAACTTGCGAGTCCCTTTGGCCACCCAACGCAAGTCTATACGCAAGTTCAACTTGCGGCTGTTTGCAACTACTTGCGAGTCTGTTTGACCAGGGCTTAAGGTTGCTGAACATAATATTTGATACCCGTGTTTCATTCACCTTTTACTCTAAAACCCTTGATCCTTTGGTCGCCAGAAATGGCAACACGCAATTTAACAACACAGACTTCGTGTTTTTGATAGTTAAGGTGACGCACGTGCCGTTACCACAGCAACATGTATAAATATAAAGAGGCTTTTAAAATCGGTTTTCTTTATTTACAGAAAATCTAGTCATTAGATTTTCTTTATCACTTGCATGCAACAAGCTTGTAACGATGCTCACAAGTTAACACCATTTTAATTATAGTTTAACAGAGAAATCTTTAATTGTCCCTTGTAGGAGGTTAACTGGAATATCTAGAATTTCCTTTGTTATTTTTTTAATTTTTTCTTTTTTTTTCAATACTCCAGTTACTCATTTTGTAAAGTATTTCGCGTCAAATTTCGTGAAATTCTAATGAGTGGCTCTCGAGAAATAGGCTTATTTCCGAGAAATCAATTCCGCATTCAATCGCAATTTTTTGACTCACTACGCATGCGCTGCATTTAAATGGGTTCTTTCGGTAACAGAGAAAAATCTGCGAATGGCGGTTTTCTTTGCATCGCTATCTTTCTAACATACATTTCTCATAAAAAGCTAAAACCATAAATACACTGTGTTCACTTATGAAAAAATACAGCACAGATAGTGCGGGCATTGACAAAATAAAATGATCGCTGTATCGACACCACGTTTGTTTTTCTGGAGTTCTCCAGCTGTTAACATTGATGTCGTTCCGGCTAAACTTTCAAAGATCTTTGGCCTGCTCAAGAGTAACTTGGTACGCTGAATAGAAAGCGGTGTTTTCATCCAGATCAAAACACGACACAAAAGAAGGAAGCGTGTTCGGGGGATCGTTAGGCAGCTTCTGTTGTATTTCCTATCCTCGAGTAGCGGTCCTCGGAAGGCCCGTGGGACGCTTGTTCCCTGCGAAAAGTGGGGGGACGGGGTCGCCCCACAACATTCTGCGAAATCTCTTCCATTTACCTGGGGATTCTTTCAAATGAAAAAGTGGAAAAATAAAAATATTCAATCAATAAATGGCGTTTGATTCGCTGAGATAAAGGCTACATAGTGAAACTGGGAAAGACGTAACTCAACTCACTGGTGCCCGTCCAGGTGGCCGTTCGGAGAGACAAGATATCGCTGCTATTTCCAGGAAATTTCCTAACTTTCGACTTTTCTTTTAAGAAATTTGCTCGAATTGCGATTTTATCTCTGCACAAAAAATTAGGCTACGCTAAGTGACTCACATTGTTCAAGTGTTTCTTTTTCACGTTATAGGAAAATGACAAAAGATTTTGCAAATTATGTCAATTTTGCCGATTTTGCGGTTAACATATTTTCCCTAACAGGAATTAATATTGATATCGTATAGGGCTTAGAGAAGGGGAATGGACTTTTTTCCCACAGTGGAAAGAAAAATTTATGTTGGAGATATTCAGGCTGTTTAAAGGTATTAGGTTACGCTAGCTTCCCCTCTTAAATAGCTCATCTATATTCATCCATTGTTGTCGGATGTGATCTCGAGGCCGAACAGTTGACAGAGCTCAGTCAACTCTGCTATCTTTATTCCCTTATCATAGACAAGGGAATAAAGATAGCAGAGTTGAATTTATCACATAAATGAGGAGTTGGTAAACCTGCTAACGCGCAGAGAGTTTGCAGTAAATATTTGTAAGTTCGTTCTTATCTATCAAAGTTTTAAAAAAAACTCTGTTTATAAGCTAGTACTTACTTTCTCCAGAACACAGCCGTAGGCATTACAACGGCAGCGACAATGAAAATTAAAACTTTTCCTTCCATTTCTGTGCAGGCTTTGAAAGTTGTTGTTAATTATGTCATGGAATTTTAATAAAACTAGCGGGCCAATCTAAGACCCTTACGACATCGTGTTGATATTAGCTTTTAAAAGGCCGAGTATTGTGACCTCCCACAAGTCAATTTACTTGTAGTGTGAAAGATTTAGTGAAAATCATTCAAGGGAATCAAATAGTATTAAAAGCATAAAGATATAATCGTCATCTTAGTAAAGAAAGCCTCAGGCTTTTCTCGATTTTGGCTAAGGCATGAAATCACAAAATGATTTTGGTGGTGTAAAAATGGCTGATGAAAACAAAACGTTTTGGGCTACCATTTTATTAGTTGCCATTTTCAATTAAATAACATTATTATACAATTCAATTGGTCATTTGTTTAGATAGTTTTTAGAAAATCTTTCCTAGGTCTTATCTCCTCGTTCAAACCGGTGATTGTTAATAATCACTTTTCATCTAGCGTGTAGAGAAAAATAGTTTTCTATCTGAAATGATTTCTTTTTATTAATAATATTGAAGAATGTTCGTAAAACAAGCATTTAATTTCTCATTCTTGTTGAGTGTAGAAATAATAACTTCAACTGCGTGAAGATGAGTTTTTGTCAATGACACAGGTATACATTGAAAGAGAAATCCGGGTTTTCAGGAGTCAAAACTGCAAAGAGGAAAATAATAAAAATTAAAGGGTCACAAAGATTACGACAGCGGTAAAATTGCTAAATTTCACATTATCCTAAAAGCGTGTCATATTCTTTATGAGAAATCAGTATTTGAATCACAAGCGAATCTAACATTAGCTCGTTAGGGCGTGGGTATATGATCTCCCACAAGTTAAATGCGTTTAGGTTAATTAGTTAATTAAGGCTTTGACAAACTGTTATATGGAGAAAAAGAAAAACGGAGATTAAAATATGCAACCTCTAATTAACAATTAGATCATGAGCTCGAAATTTCTATGAGGTGATAGTTGATGACGCCGCAGGTAATTCTAACTGAAATAAACGCAAATAATGGTTTCTAATTATTTTTCTACGCATTATTGAACTTTACGCTTTAACAAAATCGCACGCATTGACTTGTCCTTGGTAAATTTGCAGTTGTTTAGGCGCGCACCCGTTTTTTCAATAGTTTCAAGCTTTTAACGTCAAGAAACCGCTAATGTCCGTCTTTTAGTCTTTTCAGGAATTTAATTATCCATTTACATCTAAACTTTCTCCCAAAACTTCGGAAAAACGATAAAAACGTTGCATTTTGTGGACGACCGACAGCCGCTGCACTCTAATTAAACAATAGAGTGTTTCTGTCGAGGAACTATCGGTTGATAGTTGCCCCGCGGAAATTTGATGTTCTTAAAACAAATATTTGCCCGAGAAGCGAAGCTTCGAGGGCAAATATGCTAGTTTTAAGAACATCGAATTTCCAAGGGACAACTATCAGACCGATAGTTTCGAGACATAAACACTCTATTGTCTTTATCGTTCACCACTAAATTTTCTTACGCGCGCCAGTTCAAAATTCATAGTGAATTATTTTCAACTTTTTTAGATGAAAGCCGTGAAAGGTCGTTAAAGCCAAATGTAAAATTTGACAAGGAAAACAGACAAAAACCCACTTAATACATTTCAATTGGTTACTTTCTGTAAGCCCGCTTCTTTACAGAAACATTTACACGGACGAGTACTATCCATCCGGGTATTTTCCTCGGACGGGCACTATGGGCTGATAGTGTGTCTCCACGGATGAACACTATCGCGTCACGTGATCAATTTAAACCAATAAGAATCGGAGAAAATTTAGTGGTGAACTATAATGGCTGATAGTATACGAGTAGCTCAGCCAATCAGATTGCATCATTTGCATTAATATACTAGTAGAATTCTACTAATTGGTATTAGATTGAGTTTCAGACACTCAAGAAAGAAATAAAGGAGCATTTTATGTTATAAGCACCATTTAGAGGTTACGTATTGTGACGCTGAACTTCAAACGCGTAAGACTTGGCAGGATGTTATTAGAGAAAGTTTGGCTTTTCATTGTTGTCGAAATTTCAATAGCTACAGCTGTTTCATCTTTGAATGAAGATTCTAGCATCGGTAAGTGTTAGTTGATGGCAAAACTTTTGAGCCTTTAGACCATTTAAAACGTTTAACACAACTTCCGGCCACTAGACAGTTTATTCAGGATACGGGTGAATTCCGTAACAATGTTATGTTCAATTTGAATTATTTGCTTTAGTTGTTTGCTCGGTCCCACTAGTCTTTTTGTGATAAACACTGCCGAGGGAAAATAAAGGTTATTATTATATTCTTATAACTTGTATGGAAAGTTTCTTTTCTTGACTACTAAACTTAATGTGATAGATTATTTAGATTAAATCTAGCTTGGAAGACAAGAAAAGGCCTGAAGGAAAAGCGACCAGTTCGTTCTTGTTTCGCACCGACCACATAATAAGAAGCAATGTTGTTTTGTAAGACCACTAATCAAATAGGGAAAATATATTTTTGTTACCGATAGCATATTAAAAAATGCTTGAGTCTTTCTGTCTTTTTTTTATTATTATTTTAGAAGAATCCCGAACTAAATGGCAGAGAACTCGCAGAACCGCAGTTCCGCCTTTCTTTGTAGGATATCAGCGTCCTGAAGGCCTTCCGAACACTGGCACCGGAGGAGAAATACAGCAGAAACTTTCTACTGACCCTCCAGGCACCTCTCCCTATATATATATATTTTTTTTTTTTCACTTTTTGATCCCACCAGGAATATCCATTTTTATTCCGCGTACAAAGTGACGGCAGAACAAGCTGCAGATCTGGGTGAAAATTCCAGAAATGCCATCGACACCAACAATTAGAGAAACCCTCCAGGGACTCCGGGACCTAAAGGTATGTAAAATCGTTATTGTTTAGAACTGAGTATACAAGATTTAACGTGAAAGTTTTCGCCATGTTGGGAACTTTGGGGAACCACTGAAGACGTTATAGAAAAAGTGTAACAGGAAGCGAAAGATCGAACTAGTGAAATTCTTGGTCACGGCTATATTAGATATAATGACCACGTTATTCTAATAACGAATGCTTTGGACAAACAATTTAAAAGAATCAGCAATAATAATTTCGAATGACGTTTCAGTGACTCGTTCTTCATTTTCAAATTCGTGAAAACTAAAAGTCATATTCTTATGAATTCTTTACATACTAAAAATGCGAGTGAAACCCTTGTCCTCCTGGATGACAATTTCGACAAATTTCTTCGAGGGTTCATTCCACTTATTTACTTTGCCTCATCGATCTTGGTGAACATTGGAAATAGACCAAAATTCTGGCATAGCCTGAAGAATTCGATCAGCAATTTTCAGCAAGTCAGCAGAGGGGGTACGATTGGATTGGGATGGGCAGGGTCGACACCCATTACATCCACACCCTCCACCCTACGCCTCCTCCTCCCCAACCCACCCATCCAAATATTTACACTTTACTTAGGCTCCACTCTAATAAACGACTACCTTCTTGATTGGGTTTAGAATAACAAGTTTCTAATTTTGGGTGAAAATTTCTTGCACTTTCCTTGCATGCCAATTATTTGTTCTTAATCAGCAACGGTAGCCGGCGCTACTGGGCACTTTGAAACCAAATCTATTTACGTTTACAGGTGCTCCTAGCACTATCCAAGTTAACAGCGCTTACAAGGAAGCTATTACAACGGACGAAGAACCACTAATCAGATGCCACATGGCCACATGAATCCTCTAGGAATAAATACGTTTGATATACGCTTTATGAAAGCTACAATGACTCTTACTAATGCTCTACCTCAATATGAAACGCCGAACAGCGGACCCTGGGAGAGATTTGAAACAAAATTAAAGAAGTACGCTCAAAGTATGTGCTGATGTGGTACTCGAAGGGGAACCCTCTATCTCCTGACCGGAACATCCAAAAATGGTGTCACTCTCAATGCTAAACGTCAACCTGTTCAAGATTCAACTATACGACCAACCTACCATACGACAGGTTTTCCAAACGCAGTAAAACTACTACGTTTTGGGTAGTAAAATGCTTCGAATCGTCAAACTGTACGAAAACCGTAGAGACTAAAAATGATCCCGCAGAAGAAAGAGTGAGGGCATGAACCAAGGGTTCATTTTCTCTTGTTACTCTTTAATTACTAGTAAGCATTTAGAATAAATCGTTAGATGAGGTATACTAACATTTTAGGCTACAAACTTTTGTTTGATCTAGATCAAGAGATTATCAAGATAAGAGAGTTTTAAAACTCGCCTAAATGGCTCTAAACCACCTCCAGGAACCCAGAGACATCAAAACAACGCATTGCAAACATAAGGTAAGCCATTTTATTCAAATTATTTTCTACCCGTAGCATTTAGAGTAATTTTCGAAGCATTCTCATACATTGTCTTATAAACGGCTAAAATTGTAACGCAATCGCCAACAGCATAATGTCACGTATTAATCGTATACAACGTCTTGGCCGCCTGTGTTTCTACACCACCAGAATCAGTTTGTAATTTCGTTCCTCAACCGGCAAAATCGAGAAAACGCTCAGGCTTTCTTTACCAAGATGACCACATCTTTATGTCTTTAATACCACTTGATTCCCTTCAATGAATCTCACTACATCTTTCACGCTTCAAGTAAATTGACTTGTGGGAGAACACGATACTTGGCTTTTTAAAAGCTTATAACAACACGATGTTGTAAGGGTCTTATACTGGCCTCGTTAGTTTCTCACTGAAATTCCATGACATAATAAAGAACAAACGTCTCGATTCTTAGCACTTTCTAACCCTGCACAGTGATGGAAGGAAAAGTTTTAATTTTCATTATCGCTGCCGTTGTAGTGCCTACGGCTGTATTCTCGAAGGAAACTTGTGGAAAAAGTAAGTGGTAGCTTGTAAACATAGTTTTTTGGAAAAAAACGTTGATAGATAAGAGCGAACCTACAAATCAGTTTACAGCAAATTCCGTGTGCGTTAGCAGGTTTACAAACTCCTGATTTCTGTGATAAATCCAACTCTGCTATCTTTATTCCCTTGACTATTAATTAAACCCTATAAACTGCTCGGCCTCGCGATAACAACCGAAAACAGTTGATGAATTACTAGGTGGGCTATTTTTCACGAGAAATGTTTCCCTTGGTTTTGTTTTAACTTTACTGAAGTGAAATTTTTAATCATGTAAACACAGTAGCAAACCTCGGTAAATGGCGGCAAAATCAAAGTGAGCCAACCTAGGTGGACAGCTAAACGCCTCATCAGGCATGGCGTAGCTCAGTAGCCGAGGAAAAGCAGACGTTGTCGTAAGTACCGGTAAACATCTACGTAGCCCGGGCTCCGCGGCAGATGCCGGCAGGTTTTTTGCGGGAAGAGGCTTAGCAAGAAATCAAAATTTTCTTTCTACTATTCATCTACAAAGCTTTACATTTATGGAGAGTTTGGCTCGACATCACTTAGCTGCCTACAAATTGACAACGACCTGCGTTGGGCATTGGAGTAAAGTCAGAAATTGTATAATTTTCCAATAGCCTCTGTGCGACATTTCAGCACTGGCTTTCCGTGGAAACCTAAAACCGCCCGTTGTAAGAGGCCTACTTTAGTTAATTTATAGTTCCGTGTATGAAACAGCTTCTCTGACAACTACGGTTTAGTTACGAAACCTCGGTAAGCAGTAACCGTAGTAAACCTCTCTCGTGAAACACGGCATAAGAGGGGAAGCTAGAGTAACCTAATACCTTTGAACAGCTAATATCTCCAACATAAATTGTTGTTCGTAAATTTTAGTTCACGCCTTTGTGACGTCGCACCTAGATTACTGTGACTCACTGCTCTCTGGAGTGCCACAATATCAACTGAACCGCCTACAAAATTTCTTAAGCTGCAGCAAGACTTGTATGCCTAGTGCCTAAATTTGATCATATCACCCCCTACTTAATTGACCTTCATTGGCTACCTGTTGAGTTCCGGATAAAGTTTAAGGTTTTAATATTTGTGTTCAAGGCGTTGAATGGTATGGCTCCTCGTTATATCTCAGATCTTATAAGGAAGAAGTCATCTCCTCGAAGCGCTTTGCGATCTAACGATCTCACGTTGTTAGTTATGCCTCGAACGAAGTGTAAGACATTGGGTGATCGGGCATTTGCCTATGCAGGGCCATCAATGCGGAACAAGCTTCTAAAGCCCATTCAGAAGGCGTCAAACATTTACTCTGTTAAAAAACAGCTAAAACATGTTTGTTCAGAGAAGCCTATACCATTCAGTGATAAATTTTATTACTTTCATCTATTTTTTTTATTTGTAATGCTACTTTTTATATTTTAAATTTTTATAAATATGTATATTTTACATTTTTATATTTTAAAATGTAAAGCGCTTATGAATATTTTATATAATTAGCGCTATAGAAATTTGATTATTATCATTATTATTGTGAGTGACCTGCGGGAAAAAAGTCAAGTCGCCTTCTCTAAGCCCTATACGATATTAATTCCTTTTAGGGAAAATATAACGGCAAAATCGGCAAAATTGCTTAATTTGCAAAATCTTTTGTCGTTTTCCTATAAAGTGAAAAAGAAACACCTTTACAACGCGACTCACTTCTTAGCGTAGCCTAATTCTCTGTACAGAGATAGAATCGAAGAAAAGTCGAAAGTTAACAAATTTCCCGGCTTCTGTGGAAACAGAACAAAGGTCAAGAGACCCCTCCTCGCTTAAGGAAATTGCAGTAATATAGCCTTTGTCTCGCCGAACGGCCACCTGGACCGGCACCAGCGAGCTGGATTGCAGCTTTCCCAGTTTCACTTTGTAGCCTTCGTTTTATCTCAGCAAATCAAATTTAATTTACTTTGTCAATGCCATTTATTGATTGAATTTTTCATTTATTTATTTTATTTTATTTTTTTTCACTTTTTCATTTACAAGGATCCCCACGTAAATGGAAGAGAGTTCGCAGAATGTTGTGGGGCGACCGCGTCTCCCCATTTTTCGCAGGAAACAAGCGTCCCACAGGCCTTTCGAGGATCGCTACTCGTGGAAGGGAAATACAACAGAAGTTACCTAACGATCCTGCTAAAAAGCCTCCTTATTTTGTGTCGTGTTTTGATCTGGATGAAAACACCGCTTTCTATTCAGCGTACAAAGTTACTCCTGAGCAGGCTACAGATCTTGGAAAGTTTAGCATGAACGATATCAAAGTCTACAACTGGAGGAATCCAGGTATTTCCTGTGAAAGTTTTCTTAAGGCCCTAGTCAAACAGACTCGTAAGTAGTTGCAAAAAGTCCCAAGTTGAACTTGCGTAGAGACTTGCGTTGGCGGGCCTAAGAGAATCGCAAGTTTCCTCGCAAGTGCACGCCAGCCGGAAAAAAAAACTCCATTTCAAGGCTATGGGCTTAGCACCGCGCCGCAATATCCTGTATCAGGAGCCATAATCGGGGACGGAGACCGTAAGCGCGCGCCATTTCTAGTATTGGGGCTGTCCCTATGATATGGGACAATTTTTCTATTTTTAGAAGAAATTGCGCCATCGCATGCGGCACACGCGCGTACATGCTGCGTGGATTTTTGCGGATGTAGCACGGGGTAAAAGGCGTCCAAAATTCCCGAAATTTGTTATATTTTTGGTCCACAACTCAACTCGTTTATGTCTATTGGAATTTTGCTTAAATATTACCGTCGTAAGCTGCTCCAGTTTGAGTGAAGAAAGACGGTGTCGAATTTAGATTTGTCCCACTTTATATCACTAACCAAGTTCGGTTTCCACTGCTTCTTTTACAAGAACTCCACATTGCTCCACTCTAAATTTCACATATAATGAAGATTAACAGCTTTTCCGTAACACCGCGAAAAACTAGTTGCATATATATGGATATAACGGTGTTTTAACTTCAAAGTTTTCGTCCTCTTACCTCTTACCAGACGCTTGCGGGGATTTCCTTGTCTTTCAGAACAATTTCACGTGCTTGCTAAATGTTCGAACAAATTTAACTGCCTCATTAAGGAGATGCTTTTTTATAACAAAAACTTAAACCATCCCTAAACGTGCAAACAGACTCGATTCGCGCAAAGGTGTTCACTTGAAGAACTTGTGATCCTTTGTCATTATATTATATTATATTATTTGTAGAGACTGTATAGTATAGAAATCAAATCTTCGCATTAATTTATTCCCTTTGCCTTCAGAATGGTGTCACGATGACGCCGAAACGTCGGCTATTAAAATATGAGCGAAATCGAATTTTCGACCCTTCCCGCGAAATTAAGAATTTGTCTGATTTTTACAGGCAGGCACTCTTAACGTTATATTTATGTTCACAGATGTCCGTGGCCTGGACGACGCCTACTCTACAGCAATTACGGACACGATTGTAAGTCCGCTAAGCCGAGGACACATGAACCCCTTGACGCTGAATACGTTCGACAAAAGTTTCATGAAAGCTACATTCACTCTTTCCAACGCAGTACCACAGTTTGAGACATCTAACGTCGGACCCTGGCACGCATTTGAGACGCGAATACGTAATTACGCTAAGAATACGTGTGGTCCTCGAGGTGGAACCCTGTATCTTTTAACAGGAAAATCTGACTACGGAGTGCGGATTCAGGGCGGCAGTCCTGTGCAGGACACTACCACAGCTTTGCCTTATCCTAGGGAAAATTTCCCTGGAAATGTAAAACTTGTCACTCCTCGTGCTGTGTGGACAGCAGGCTGCTGTGTCTGGGCAGAACCTGGCAAGTATTTAGGAAAATTGTGGGTAGCGAAGAAAGCGGAGTCCTTTGCGGTCATGAGCAACAACATGGATGACGGCGCCTTGTTGCATCAGACGGAGATGAGCGTTTCTCAGTTAGAAAGGCTCCTTAGACCACCACTCTTGAAGGCGGTAAATTTGTTTCCAGGGAATAAAAAATGTCGACGTGCTGAGAATGATATAGTACTGCCTCAATAGCAAGTCGAAACAGTTTGCGAGTATTTAGTTTGCCAAGTTGGAAGAAGCTGAGCACGAGAGATGAGATAAACCTTAAGGACATGTAAAAGCGGTTCCTCAAGGGATCATTGAACACATCTACATTTATTAGAATATTTGGTCCTGTTTAAATCGTCATCAGGCATGTTCCCAGGAATAATTCCCATTTTATAATATACTCATTCCATAGTACTCTAATTATAAGCTGCCGGCTTTTCTTGCCGCCAAATCAGCTTATAAAGTTATCGTTTCCAAGACCAGCATGCTTTCCTTCGTCAGAGGAGTAGTAACTGGATGGTTAAGCAAGATAAAATGAAAAGGAATAATAAGACTAGACGCCTTGCTGCGTGTACCCAGGCAGTCGTTATACTGAGAAGCACTAGCCATATTGCAATTGAGCTAAATGTTCTGCATTTGAAGTCGTACGAAGTTCAATCGAATCGATGTGCTCAAGCTATTCCACCTTTGATCACATTTCTTGGAATCGATTGCTTCTTACTCGTTTGCCGGCCTTTAGGGTGTGAAATGAGTCAAGGTCTTAACATCAGCCTATAAACGTTTTAGTCTATTTTCCTTAGCCTTTGTCGTTGTTGTTGTTGTTGTTGTTGTTTTTGCGTTTCTCAAGCAAGCCAGGCATTTTGAATTGCAGAGTTATGCGGATAGCTCTTTTGGTATAACATGATTCTTGATAAATTCACTCAAAACGTTCGCTCGTAAATTGATCTCTTGTAAGGCTTGCAGACCAACTCGTTCCGAAAACCATTAACGCCCTTTAGTGTTGGTCTACCGCGAACGGTGTGTTCGTTTGAATGTGATTTCATCGCCCTAGAAATCATGAAATACGCGCTAACTTTTCACGACGACAACTTCTGTAAACTTCCATATGCTGCACGCATACACAGGTGACGCATGCGCTTTAGAGACCAGACGGCGATTTGTGACTGAACGAGGAAAAAAAAAGAGCCGAAGTTTTAACCCAGGCCTCACTTCCTGGGTAAAAAGTGTAAAATTGTTCTAATAGTGAACAGTGCCAACGACGGAAGAGGGTAATAAGAAAACGGGATGCCATTCGAGTGCAAAATAATCCTTTAGACTACCACCCAATAATACATTTGACCGTACGTTTATCTACATTTTTGTCGGATTCGACTAATATCATCTCTTCTTAAGGATATAGTAAAGCTTCATCGGAGGGCAGCTGCCTAACGGGCTACGTACACGCGCCGGTGATTTCGTTTCCGCGAAATGAAGCAGCCAGGAGTGCGACATGCTACTCTTTCAAGAAGATGGCTGGCTGTATACCCCGAGGGCTTCCTCTAAGAAATACAACTAAGGCCAAGTTCAGACGCCGTACTTCACATGAGCCGAATCGAATGCAATTGAGAAAAATCCTTTGTTCTCCCTCATTAGCATTCGATTCGGCTCATGTGAAGTACGGCGTCTGAACTTGGCCTAAGGAGATGATTACCCGAAAGCGACAATATATAACAAAGCGAAGCTATACCAGTCAAACAACGGATCGTTGACCTGACCTTGTACTTTTAAATTGGTTTGCGAGAAGTTATTGATTCATTAGTTCAAGGGAAAAATTAATTGCCCTTCCCAATGCAATTCTCCCAATCCTCATCATCTTCCCACCGTTTTCCCCTATATTTTCCAGTCAATACTGAGCTATAATAAAAACTTTCAAGCTTTTCTTCCCAACCTTCATTCATTCGCTCCAGTGAGGATTTCTGCCATTTGAAATTTTAAACTAACAGCGATTAGCTTGTGGGAGAACATGATAGCCCCACCCACCATGCTAGACATAGTAAGCTATCAATGTTCCTTTCCACGGTACTTAACTACCTTGGAGATTAAAATGCAACTTGAAGAAACAACACATGAAGGTTCGAATGCTCATCAAAAATACGTTGAATTTCGATAGCCTTCAATTCAATTAGGGATAACTAAAATATCGATGGTTTAATGCTGCATTCCCGTGAAGGCAACTTAGGAGAAAAGTGCTGCACTAGAATTGTTTCATTTTTTGCCTACGAATGAAGAAAACCAACGTCTTTCACATAGCAAAGCAGTCGTGTCCTGTTTTGATCCACTAGCATGGGCTATAGCAGCAAGAGCCTTTCTAAATTATGATCTACTTCTAAATTATAATCATCAATCTAAATTATAAATTATGAACATTTTGCGTGCCGATGACAGCATTACTTTTATTTTTTGTTAAGTCTTAGAAGAGCATCCATTTGAAAACCATGCAGTATTAAAATATGAGTCTACATCGACCCTCTCAGATTTTGTTCAGATTCTTCGTAGGGTTACATAATAAGGTGGTAATGCAGTGGGTAGAATATTATCACAACATTCTTTAACGTCTAAGAGATATCGCGGTCAACGTGTTCATGATCGGTTTTAGGTCAAAAATTAACCATATTTTGACCCAATTTTTGACTAAAATATTTCTAAAAGCATTTAACCTTTCCAGCTCAAAACGCTGGTGTAATTAATATCATGTAATTAGACTGCAATGATGCCATTGAGATTTCAAATGACTTGGTGGTTTACTAACACACGCATTTTAAAACTAATGCCCGGAAGGAGGTGTTGAGCGGAAAAGACTTAAGGGTAAAAATAAGTTTGAAAATCGCCGATGCGGCATTATTTCAAAAGTTTCTTTACCTACTATTTTATGAAGCCTTTATCGGTTAATAAATATAAGCAAAAAAAAAAGTCTGTAAAGTTTAAACCGTTCATGAGATTTTGATGGACAAAATTGTGCTATATTTCAGAGTAGGAAAACAACGCAACGAGTGTCGTAGCATAATGGATAGGTCTGTTGAGTAAGCACCAGATTCCAATCCATATTAACATTTAACTTTTAAAATAGCTTTTAATGTTAGTCAGTTATCTTGTTATAAAGTGCCTTCGCTATAACAGCCCTAAGGCGACGGGGGAGGCAGATAATCAAGCCACATGGAAGTCGCTATGCACATGCCTCATCGATCGTCTGCAAACTTACATTCACGGACAAAATGATCCGGAAAAAGGACAAACCTCCGAGCCACTGGTTTCATTTCTGCCCGGCAGATAGTTTCAATAATCAAAAACAATTCGTAAGGCTTAAAGATGCAATTATCTTGATAAACGAAGGGCAACTGCTCTTTTCCTTCCGGCGACATTTTGTTTGAGACTGGTAACCGTCCTTTTTATATGTCAGTCACCCCCTCCACCCCCCCCCCCGAACTTATGTGTTACTAAACATCACAGGGATAATAAACCCTGCGGAACAAGTCTAAAAACCGACCGATCTCAAGAACATGAGAGCTCTGAATTCCCCGATCGAATCGACTAAAATAGAACCGATTGCCTCATTCCTATGCACGTTAAAGTTTGTGCTTGGAAGGTTTTGTCTGACTCCCTGAGCGCAATGCCATATCGAACAGCAGGGGTATCGATTATCGCTCGATCGAGATTTCGACTAATCGGAAGTCAGATATGGAGTTAGATGGTTAGAGTTGTACCGAGCACTCAGAAGAATTTTGAGGGACTGGGTTCAGTCAATATAAAACACGGACTGCGGACTGCGGACTGCGGACTGCGGACTGCGTCCGCGTTTTGTACCTCAGTCCGTGTGCTATACCTAGTCGGTAGTCCGCAGTCCGCCGTCCGTGTATTATAATAACTGAACCCAGTCTCTCAAGATTCTTTTATTGCATGTTATATTTTGTGTACGCATATTTAAGTAGGCTAGCTCATTATGCAAATCCAGAAAGCACGCACATCCACGCGGTGTGTATGAGCAAGCAGAATAAACGTCTTCGACAGCGCAACACACCAGATAACTGCTATCTATTTCCGGGTTGTGGCTTGTATTTTGCGCTTAGCGTTCTGCCTCAGGTCTCCCTTGTCGCATTTAACCTGAGCATTGTTGTTCCAGTCAAAAAAATGGATAGCGCTGTCCAGCAGATAAATGAGTAAAAAGTGTCAACAAAGCCAACTATACTATCCACTGCGTGGTAATTTATCCGATAGATAGCATTTCGATATAACCACCTACAGGTTTACACCAGCACGACCATGAAAATTCATTCAACTCGAGACATTCTGTCGTAGTTCTAGGTTACCGGAGCAGAACGTCGTTTTCCTTAACTCGTCGAGTGAGAAACCGAAAACAGTCGAGAGAGGAAAATGGCTGCGCGAACACTGAGTCTCGCCCCTAGTGTTTGCGCGTCCTTTTTCCTTAGCTGTGCCGAAATAGAAGGACAGGTCACTCCGTGTCGTTTTGCGGGGTGCTCCCGGCCTTTCATGACTCAAGCTCACACCAGTCCGACTCGACATTTAAGCCATTTGAAGGCTACCAGAATTTGCGGTTGGCAAACATTACTTAAGAGTAACAGTCCTAATCAATTAAGTGCGATTAAATCCGTTTAAAGATGAGTCATTTCTTAGCATTTCTCCCTTTGTCAACTTTGTTCTAGTATCCTAGGTAAATGGTTTTGACTTTTTGTTCCTATGATAAAATTTCCCTCAGCTGCATGCAGGTTTGACTGCCATATCTGAACTCACATAGGTCACCATCGGACTTGGGTGGCGGGGGGTAGGGGGGAGCGTGACCTTATTGCCCGAAAAAAATTACACGATGCACGAAAGCGTGAGTGTTGTTCAAACGCACTCAAATCGCAGTGAAAACAAGAACGCTCACAATTCACACGTCAACTATGAAACTGTTGTCATTCCGAGGATAGTTATTTTGAAACCTCGCACACTCTATGACCTCGATCGACAGCCTAGCAAAATCAGAAACTTAAAAAAGAAAAAAATTTCTCCGTACGAAAAGTGCTAGAAAATTTTAAAACGGCTCTAGCTTTGTGGAGCCATTTAAAACGGCCCTTTTCAGAGCCACCACAAAAAGTCTTGGTATTCGTTTGCTTTTATTAATTTTTTTTTTTTTTTCATTGTTTTGTCGTTGGAAATAATATCTATCTCGTGGATTTCCATGACACACATTTAAACGATATATGGCTTTTTCAAAACAGATTTCCTGGATCATTAGATCATTTGACCTTAACTCCGTCTTGACAAGGCAAACGTCAGAGAACGTAGCCTACAAACCTGGCTTTGACTACCTTCAAGACTGTTTTCTCTCAAGTACTTTTGCCCGAATCATCAACTTTTTGCCCGAAAAAATTCAAAAGTTTCTGTAACTGAGGGGGGTTGCAGCCCCCCCGCCCCCGCCCGCGGCCCGTACGCCTATGGTCAGGAGTGCCAGGAATGTAGATACTATTAAGTAAAGGATGACACGAAAGGGACATTATACATTATAAAGCTAAGTTATAACTAAAATATCGGCGGTTTTGTACAGCATTCCCGCGATAGCGACCTAGGAGGAACGTGCTGCACTGGAGCTGTTTTAACTTCTGCCTACGAATGTACATACCCACTCTTTCACACAGCACACTCTTTCACACGCTTCGAGGGCTTCATATTTCATTTGCTAGGGATTCTCGCCAGCCCACATTTAGCAAAAGGACGATTTTCTTTGCAAATATCTTATCAGTTCTTTGTGACTTTGTACTTTTAAATTTTTAAACCCGGAGGCAGCAGGAGGTATTGTTGAAGGTTTTGCCACTGGCACAACACCAGTTACAAAAGACTGTAGGCACCAAGATGTGAATGGCTAGGAAGGTGAAAAAAACAGGTGGTGATTCTGTTTTCTGGAGTGATTGTAAGAAAAACCGTGCTAAGCCTTTTTTTGACAAGGGCACACCAGTTTCTTGGCTTCGAACTATTGCCTTCCCAATGAGGCCCACAAATTCAAATTCCAATAATCCAAATTGTTTATTGTTTCAATTTTCCATGTCTCAAACTACCCTTTCTTTAAAATCTTTTTAAGATACAGAGTTTTTAGGAATGTTTTTATTGCCACATCGTGGCGTTAAAAATCACCAGGTGTGGGATGATTTCAGCGCAACATACCTTGACAATACATTGCAATGCCAGTGGTTTTGTTGTTGATTTTTTTCAAGTTTTCTAAGTAACTTAAAAACCTGCAAAACTGTTACTCGACCTTTGTCGGAATTGAGAGATTTGTCTCATGTAGCATATCTGTAACGCTGAAATGCTGCATCACCATGGTTGTAAAATATCGTTAAAAAGGTAGAAGATGTAAAGACATGAAAAGTTATGAAATATTCCAAGAAAGTGGAATCCCGCCCTACGGCCAGCCCGCTCATACGGACAGCTTGTTATTACGACAACTTTATTCCGGGCCAAAAAAAGGCTCAGTCCGTCATCAAAACATTTTTTCTGTTATTAACAACTTTGATATTTTATTTGTTGAGCTAAAGAACGTTTCTAAGAGGTGTTACGATGCATCTAACTGTTGTTGTTCAATAATATATTATTAAATCAGTTTAAAGATAATTCGCCTACTTTCTTTATTTTTTTCTTCTTTTCGCAGTCCCCATTTTAGAGGTATACGGTTTTAGCGTCTTTGCTAAAAGAGAATTTAAGCAGGTTTTATTGACTTATTGGAATAAAAGAAATTTCTAACACCACGACCACTTAACGTCATTTCAGAGGTATTTACCTAACTACTAAGTCATTTTCAAACGATAAACTAGGTCCTGAAGTTAAGCTGTTGATTCTTTCAGTCACAGCAGTTATTTATCTTGGGCTAACAGCGAACTTAGTTGAACTTGGCTAAATTTTACGTAAATATGAATAGATTCTATAAATCTATATCGGTGTTTTAAAGACTTTCTTAGAGTTCTTTAACAATGTAACCCTTATAAACGAGGTCAATTTGAAAGTAAACATTTTTCGAGCTTTCTCCTTAAGATTAAGAGGCTTTGTCAACAATTCAGTTAAAAGAGCTTGCAAGTCTTTCATAAAAACGTCATTCTTCAAACAATCTTGACGAATGGGTCATTGTGTAACAACATTATTTATTTACAACAGGTCCATTATCCCAACTGGTTTGAGACTTAATTGCAACACGCTAACATGACGGGGTTTTTTTCATTCACAATCATTTTCCAGTAGACTCGGCTAAATTGTATTCTTTAATATTTATTTCTTTTGAAAAAACATTAGAAATGACATGACTGATGAGTAGCTGACCTCTTTTTCTTTGCTTTCGTTTTTATTCCCCTGAATTAAAATCAGTCTAGATGGAAAAGAACTTGTGGGCGAACATGATACTCAGTCTAAATATAGAAGTAAATTTTCATTCTTATATTGGCCCGCTAGCCTATGCTTTTAAGCAATACACGTTTAGTCATTCTTCGCATTTTGAAGCTGACTTTCAAACCTAGTACAATGAAGGTGGGAAAGGTTTGGTTTCTCTTAGTTGTCGCTGTTTCAGTCGCTACAGTTGTATCCTCAAGACAAGTCGACTCAGGAACCGGTATGAGTTATTATATTTGAGTTACACACTTTTAAACAAAGTAAAACAACTAAGTAGAACTCCGGACAGTTCAAGCATTTGTTACGCCACAATCAATTCCATTGGTTACTAATCTCTACGAACTAGTTTTTTTCAGTCTTGAATGTTTATTTAATTGATTCCTAATTGCAAATTTGAGTGGATTCATCCCGACCCACAGCGGCTTAGAGGGGACTTGCAGGGTAGTGTCTGTCACTGAACTAAGAGCTCCTTGACAGGAATGCGGATTTGCATAATTAATAATTTTCTGATCTTTGAATTGAACGATAACTAATCAGAAAATCTTATTAGAAACGAATAGATCTCGCCAAACTCTAACTAAAATGACAGAGGTTTCAAGCCCGATTTGCAGCCATTTCTGCGCCGGCGTCGCCGGCATTGCTGGAAGTAGAGCGAAGAGCATTGTTAAATGACATTTTATTCCACCATTTGCAATTTTAAGTTTCATTCTTTCGCTGACCTATTCAATAAGTTCTACTGAAACATACGTGCTTTAATCTTGGTTTAAGAAACTGTTTTTTTTTTTACTTTTGTGAAAAAGTAACCGAATTCGTCTCACCGACGCTATATACACGAGATGTGGATTTTCTGGTTTGCAGGGCACACTGGAAAGTCTACCTGCAATCACTTGGGTGGCATTTTAAATTTCTGTTTTCACTTTACCAAAGCAATTCATGAATCCGTAAAAAATTCCTCTGCAAATAAAGTTCATACTAATACTCCCGAAATAAATGGTCATCTTTTGTAGGAGGACAAGAATTGGATCAGAAATTATCTAACCATTCTGATGGCACTCCAGGTAACGAAGGGCCAACACTCGATAGACCGATTAACCGAAGAGAGTTCACTGGAAACTGGGACAATTCTCTAAGTATTTATTAACGGCTAATAGCTTTGTTGTTCCTCTCGACACGATCATTGAGTAGTAAGAATTCACATTATAACAAGTGCAAGGAAGAAGCATTTTTTTTTTTTCTACATTCTCTTTAGGAGTGTGTGTGTGTCCAAAACGTACGATCGATGACAAATACCTTTCAAAGCAGTTTTGAGCTAGTTAAATCTTTGCTCTATCCATCTGTCTTTCAGGAAACAAGGACCAATCATACACTCCGAACAGAATCAGATTGAACTTAAATACTCTTCTTCAAGAAAGATCCCAAGACATTTCCAAGAAGGTTTTGCGACCCCGGTCGTCACGGTCTTTCAGCAAAGTGTTGTTTGAAAATGTTCGATTGAGCGTTCCAATCCGCCAACATGCGTTGCAAACCTATTTTATCCAAGGAATGGCTGTAGGTTCACTTAAACCCACTCAGTATGGACGCTACATGGTACAAGATACTGCCTACCTCGCCAATGCAAACAAAGTGTACTCTGAAGCTGCTCAGAAGATGGAAGAGCAAGGCAAACCTGACTTTGCTTTCTTTTACAGAAGTCAGGCTGCGAAGTACGAAGATTCTTACAAAGAGTTCCTCAAGACCTGGGCTCTTGAAAGTGCCGAGGCGGTGCATGAGGGGCCAGCAGTCCAAGCGTACATGGGTTATCAGCAGGCTGTGGTCAAACAACATCCCAGATATCTACCAGTAGCCATGTTACCATGCACCATGCTCTGGCCGTGGATGGCTGACAACCTCATCAAAGCAGTTGACAAGAAAAACCCGTATTATGAAGACTGGTTTGTGAAGAACCTGCGTGCACCGGGAACACAAAGCTCAACGGAGAGGTTCGTTGACGAAAATGTCACCGCATTTGATGAGGGCATTGCTCTTGAGATTTTCTGCGAAGGAATGATGAACGAACTGAATTTCTTTCGAGAAGCATGCGATGAAGCCCCATATAAACTCTCTGAAATTTGCCCAAGCGCGGGATAAACTGATATCGTAACTAATTGCTGTACCAGTAAAATTAATAGCCCTGGTTATTCATCTGAAAAACGTATATTAAGCTGAAGTTGAGACAAATATCTTTAAACCATGTTTAACTCCCTGAAGTGGAAAAAGTTTTAATTCAGTAGTGCAACATCATCTTTTTATTTACTATGTGTTTGAGTGAGCAATCACTCGATGCAAACTGTCAGATCTTCATCAAGATCATGTAAAGCATTAGCTAGGCCGTATTTTGAACAAATGCCGAGAATTTTAATTCAAAAAAAAAAACTGGATCACGCAAACTATTCTCTCAAGCAAATAAACACTGAAGTGTCTATACTCTTTGCCAAGAAAAAGTTATTATTCAATTAAACAAAAGCAAGGCCGGGCAATATTCCCTGACACACAGTTATGTAATTTATATTACGTGTGGATATACGTTAACTCAAATTGATTGTCTACCTCTTACTTGTTGTTTCCCCCCCCCCCCCGGGGGGAGGATTACTCCCTTACATTTATATGAGCTCCATCGGTTTGTGCGGCCCCAAAGCGTATCTGGTTTGTTAGCCGTTTTGGTCACAAAAAAGGTATCGATTTTGGTCATTTTGCTCTCAAATAGGGTATGGTTTTTGCACTCTTGTCTTGAAATCGGTTGTTTTTCTTAGAAGAAGCTTCTTTTTCATCATTATCGATAAGACCACCTTTAAAAGCTTTTCACAATGCCTTTGACATCGGTCTGAACTAGGTAACTAATTATGAAACAAAACTGAATCAAAAATAACTCGAGATACTTAAAAAGTCTGTATAGTCTGCAGTCTGTATTTTACCCTCAGTCCATTTTACCCCCAGTCTGCAGTCTTACACTGACCGCCTTCATGCATTATTTTGGTACAAATGTTTACCATTACTGGGCCTCAGTTTTTTTTACCAACGCCGTTGAAACGACCTCTCCGTTTATGTTCAGAGGGTAGCCATTTTGGCCATAAATTATTGTGTACCTTTTTTCAACTTCCCGAGAACAATGACTAATATTTATAAAAAGATGAATTACTGAACTTCAGATTTCTCTGACTCTATGCATGAAATGGAGAGGGACTGAAAAAGAGTTATGCACAGAAAATATTTAAGTGAATTTCTTAGGTAACTTACTTCAAATTATAAAATCTGGTCAATACCAACCGGTCCGTAAACGCAACGCGCGACTCTCATTTTTTGATCCATACAATATCTAACAAGGGAGTCTATCTGTGATGCACGGAGTTTTCTCAACAGGCATTCGCAGGCACGAAGAAACGAATAGACCTCTTTAGCTTCGCGGTCACGTGAGCTACATTGGGTAAACACAACATCATATTCTATAGTTGGAATATTGAAGGCCGAGCCTTAGTTCTCGTTTGGACCGACCTTTTGCTCTTGAGGGCGCGTCTTGCTGATAATCGCAAGAGGTCTTAAATAAAGCATGCACTTCCCATACCAATAATGGATTTGACATGACCCACATGAGTAGATTTTCTCATCTCTAATAGTTGATTTCTGGCGGGACTGATGCCTAAATGTGCATATAAAATAAGCAAAGTGGCTCTTCGTGTCTTTTTGGTAGAATGAAAGGAGAAAAAGAGCACTTTTAAAAAATTAACTCTGCCAAGCAGCAGGAGATGTCGTTGAAGATTGTGCCACTGGTAAAACACCAGTTTCAAAAGATTGTGGGCACCCAGACGTGCCATTCTCGCAGTGCTTTTGAGTAAAAATGACCTGTTCCTCCAAAGGACTCTTATTTTTCTGGAAAGGATCTTGTGATGCTGGGCGTTTATTGCTAGAGAAGCTGACTACATCAAAACTAGAGTTTCACTGAAAGAGCAGGTAACTTCGACCTTCCCATTTTCCTGTTCCCATCTTTGGTTATTCCAATATATATAATTATATATAGGCAAGAGAACTGAAGTATTTCTCTTAATATAGGCCTGTACAAAATTGTGATTCATTGATAAATCGTTTATTAAACTCACAACTTGCAACTATAAGCTGAATTACTTGTGTTATATACTACATGTTTAAAAAATTCAAACTATAAAAATTCCTAACTATACATAAAAAAATTTATATAATAATAAAATACATCAAACTAGTATAAAATTCTATTTACAATTGTTGTTTATTTGCATAGTGCATTATGAAAAGTATTTCTAAACCTCTTTGTTTTTACATTCGGGATTGAAAACATACGCCTAGTCCTGAAATTATATCTCTCACTGTCATTGCGCGCGGGCAGCAGGCCAGCTAGTTTGTGCTGGTCATTACTCTCTACAATTTGTTTAAACAGAATGCTACATAATTCCTCACATCTATGAAAGAGTGTTTTTAAGCCCGTATCTTCCAGGGCCTTGCAATACAAAACCTCTGGGAATAGGATCCTTAAGACTCTTTTCTGAACCCTCTGTATTTGGTCGGACAAATAGGCTGGCAAGCTAGAATGGAAAGCCTGGCATGCATATTCTAGAACGGAACGTATGCATGCACGATAAAATTGAATTAGAGACTTACGGTCTATGCCAGCGCGCTTGAGTTGTTTAAGTAAGTAAATTCGTCGAGACGCTTTCGTAGTAATATTATCGACATGATCGTTCCATTTAAGGTCATTCCTTACAGTGACGCCGAATATCTTAGCTGATTTCACAATTTCAATAGCATTATCATTACATCAGCCTCAAGAGAAACAGTGTCCAAGTTACTTTCCATACGAAAGTCTATTCTGAGTTCCTTGCACTTAAATTCATTTAAGAGGTGTTAGGGTAAATTATTTGTTGTTCAAATCAGAGTGTTTTGTTTCTGGGTAAGAGAAATCCAAGTTTAGTTGCAGCCAAATAAAGTAGCTAGATGAAAAGAGGGAGAAATATTTTGTACCCAAGTTTTCTAATTGTGAAGATGAATTGCTCAATTTTCTCTGAAAAAGTATTGACAATGGAATCTTAAAATCTGACTCTTAACATGCGAAAAGAAGAAGCTAAGAAATTTGTACCCGTTTCCACTTCTGTTTAAACTATCTTACTCCTTCAATGCATTGTCACTTATAATAGAACTTTTAAGCCCGAAAGAACGCTTTTTAGGACAGAATATGTTACCGTTGTAAAAATAAGTACTTCTCCGTTCAGTCTAATAAGTTGCTCTATAATGTCGGTAGCTTTATTTATTCCATATGTGAAAGCAATATCGCTTTTGGATCTGTAGAATTTTAAACCAAGTACAAGAATGGCAAGAAAATTTTGGCTTTTCGTTGTTGTCGCCATTACACTGGCAGTGGCTGTATCCTCGAAACAAGTCTCTGGAACCGGTAAGTGTCATTTCATGCACGGAAAGAGCATTCATAATAAATACCTTCAGAAACGTTAGAAAGGCAAATAAAATAATGAAAATATGATGGCGAGAAAGTTTCAGTGACAATTTGAGTGTCTTTCTGAAACACCTTACAGTCTTTCAATTGACGTTAAAGACAATTTTTTAAAATCTATTTTTAAAGCGAAACTTAATACCTTTTTATACGATTTTCATTAAGTTTAATGAATTTTAAACCTCGATATGTTTTGTAGTTATCTATTTTGATAATTAAGCTGTTTTAAATTTTGTTAATTGAATAATGTTTCTTTCTTTTTTTGTTTTTGAGGGCCCCACTGAAAACCGGCGAGTTGGATTCCCTCATTAAAAATCATTATTCAAAATATATGTAAAAAATGTATGTGAATCATGATGGGTCAGTTCTCCATATTAATTTCTGCCTTTTGCTCTACAAGGCTCCCGAGGTTTATGGCCAGCCTTTGTAGGAAACAGTTTTCTCGGAGGTCACGAAATCGAACAGAGATTGCCTAACCATTCTGTTGGCACTCCGGTGTACAAAGTCAGTCCCAAACAGCCAGCACTCAATGGACAAGACAACTTAAGTGACTTAACTGGAAATTTGACAAACTCACCAGGTAAAGTAAAAAGCCTGTAACATGCCACTGGTCTGCACGTAACTTGAAAGCTAGGTTTAAAACGATAATCATGTTTAATTTTCAGTTCGAGAACACCGCATCATAATAGCTACAGTTACGATCAGTTTGGAATAGTTTTTACTATTGCTTTTATCCAGGTATACGACTCTCACGTAAATCTGCCTTTGCGGTTTGTCTCCAAACCAATCAGTTCAGTTTGTGAGATATAAAAGAAAACAGTAACAAAGTTTTGTAAATCAATTTATACTGGTTGAATTTTAACTTTCAGACAATGAGTTGTATTCCAAGACTCCTAGCAAAATCAGATTGCACCCTTACAACCTCCGTCAACCTCCTTTTGCAAATTAAAAAGCCCTTCAGCAAAATGTTGTTTGATCATGTAATCAGCTTACCGCTACGCGAGGAAGTGATTGAAACCATGTTTGTACAGGGAATGGCTCAAGGAACACTCCGATCGAGTTACTATCTTGACTACACGATCCAAGATATTGTCTACCTCGCTAATGCAGCCAGAGCTTACGACGACGCTGCCCAGATGATGCAAGAACAAGGAAATAATGATTTTGCATTATTTTACTGGAAACAGGCTCAGAAGTTCGACGTATACAACAAAGATGCGCTCTCGAACTTGCGACTTAAAAATGCTGACAATGTGAAAACTGGTACGGCAATCGAGATGTACATGGGTTATCACAAGGCTTTGGCCAAAACCAATCCAAGATTCCTTCCAATAGCCATGTTGCCTTGCTCCATGCTTTATCCTTGGGTTGTTCGTCAATTCATTGGTACAGTTAACAAGCAAAGCCCGTACTATGAAGACTGGTTTGTGAAGAACAGTCGTGAAGAGGATAATCCAAGCTCAACGGAGCTATTTGTCGACACCAAATTCACTCGACAGGATGAGGAATTGTCGGTTGGTATTTTCTGCGAGGGAATGATGAACGAGGTCAATTTCTTTCGCGAAGCGGGTGGTGAGAAATTGTTAACTTTTGAAGAAGTTTGCAGAAATCATATCTAGGATAAATAAGCTGGGAACTCGGTAACTTAACCGACTAAGTAGATTTCCTTGCATTGATATCCTCATGTAGAACATACTTAAAGTATCGATGGTGGCTTTACTGGGATCAAATTAAAGATTACAATGAAGTTACGTTCAAGCATTTGTTTTGTTTTTGTTTCATTCACACTACTTCATTACACGAAGATTCACAAAAAGGGGTTAAAATTCAGCAGCCTGAGATTGCTGCTTTAAAGGTACTGTTCGTTACGAAGCGATTCAAGGAAAAATGAAAGAGGACTTGCGAAGGGTGTAGGCAAGTGACCTGCTCCCTGCTATCAACTAAAAGTTGACTGGGTGAAAAGACACCCTATCGCAAATAGCGGAGTATTGTGGACAGGAGTAGAACTTCATCCCACAATATTGTTGTAAATTTATTCTTTTTGATGGGGAGCGCATTCTTTTACAGTGATAATAAATGTCTCACTGAATCCCATATTTTAGATAGTGGGAAGAAAAAGAAGGGTAACTGAAATTTTGACGAAAATTTCAAGGAAAAGTCTTAAATTTTGGCTGCATGTAACTTTCTTGTTGGGCGGCTATTGCAATGATTGGATAGAATACAATACAGCTGAGACCATTGAACTGTGTTTCTTAAAGCAGAAACCGATATGAATGTACCCAAACTACAACAGCGTTCATTTTGTTGTCATTATTTGTCTGATAGTTACGGTAAGTATAAAGAAATCATTGCAACAGCGGGAAAACGCTGAGGTCGCCAGCTGTGAGAATTCGGCGCCCCGAGAAGCAAGAACTGAAAATTTGCGTAGTTTATTCGGTTCTGGCAAGAGATTATCAGGGTAAGAGAGTGAATCCCGCATATAGGTCTCCTAAGTAAGGAAATCCCTCTTAAGTTATTTTTAGACATGGTACCCAGTTCTTCCGAGGATGCTACTCGCGCGATGCGTGGACAGCCGAAGCGACTTTCTCGAAACTACCTGAGACGAAATGGCGGGAACGCCATTTTATGTTTTGATTTCGTTTCATAGCAGTAATGTTTTCTGCACTCTCGGCCGTCTTTTTGTTCGGCCGGGCTTTCGTTTGTTTTGTGCTCGTTGGGCTGTTCAGTATTTTGTCGTTTATTCTGTTTTACGGAGTTTTATTATGCGAACTTTAACGGCAACGGCAACGAGTACAATGGTTGTGTAAGCGTGAGTTATGAATCTTTGTTCATTTCTTTGCCTTTGTTCACAAAAGGTCACGCAACAACAACGTAAAATAGCCACATTCTGCATATTCGAGAGAACGTGAACTATACGACGTACAGTTTTTAAACTTTCTTTTTCGAATTTTGACGCTGTCTTACATATTCAGTTTGGGATATTTCTGACAGCATAGACAAACTGAGTGATTCTAAATTCTCGCGAGATTGTTGGGTTGAATATTAAGTCGATTTTTAATCGATGTTGTCTTTGGCGTTGTTGCAGTTGCTGCTTAAGGTGGCTCAAAACAGTTTCCAGCACTTATATCTGGATGGGTCGTTATAACCACTCTTTATCACTTGATGCTACAATCATGGTATCAAAAAACTGCCCAAGCATTGGTGAACACGTTGTCATCATTTTCATGACACAACAGGTTACCATAGCAACAGTATGACCTCCTAAAACGCCCTTAATTACAGCTTTACGGGCTTATAATTCAAAAACTGCACGGTGAATCTTTTTATATTATCAACTTTTCATAAGCATGATAAAACGCAACTTTTGGCAAAGTTTAAAAAAATTCTGTACATGGGGTTCAGAGCCATCTTAAATTTTCGAAAATTTAAGGTGGCTCTGAACCCCATGTACAGAATTTTTTTAAACTTTGCCAAAAGTTGTGTCTTATCATGCCTATCAAAAGTTGATAATTAAAGAAAATTTCACCGTGCCGGTTTTGAATTATAAGCCCCTAAAGCTGTAATTAAGGGTGTTTTTAGGAGGTCATATTGTTGCTATGGTAACCTATTGTGTCACGAAAATAATACCAACGTGTTCACCAATGATTAGGCAGTTTTTTGATACCATGATTGTAGCATCAAGTGATAAAGAGTGGTTATAACGACCCATCCAAATCTAAGTGTTGGACACTGTTTTGAGCCACCTTAACATGTTTTTGCTACTTGGGTAGCGAGCGTCTTCCTGCACTTTCGACCATCTGTTTGTTCGGTTGCATAGCTTGTGTTTGGGCATTTCGAGCCGAAGCTCCTTTGCTTGTAATAAAAATATTAAAAAAGACATTCCCACAGCGTTGGAGGTTTTCCTTTGCTTTGAAACGAAATGAAACGAAACATAAACAGATCCTCCACGAAAACATCCACGTAAGGCACGAGTGATCCGCGGACGAACTGGCCTGGGTACAATGTCTAAAAATGACTTAAGAGGGATTACCTTAGTTAGAGGACCTATAGGAGGGATTCACTCTCTTACCTTGATAATCTCTTGGTCCTGGTCGATCGATCGACCAGTCGTGAGGAAATTGGAAGACTGCTTTCATTACAGAATGAGGGCAAATGATTGCCACGCATTCTGTAGGTTCTGAAGTATACCTGAAAAGTAGACTGTTCGTCAATTATACTTTTTATATGCATTTTTGCCACGAAACGCCCTGAATTAATCATATTACCTCCAGAGGTGTGCTTTTTCAAATTTGGGGCCTTCACAGGGACGTTATCGCCACGTAAGTGAAGGAGATGAATTAATTATTGCATTAACTGATTTATCATGATTCTGAACAAATGCAACCATCACGAAAAAATAGAAGATAGTACGGCTTGCTAAATATTCAAAACGTAATACAGCAGGAGAAATGTATCCTTGACTCCGAGTGACACAACACCATTACTTTATCATTAATTATTGATGCGCTTAGTTGACGCTGTGGGATATAACGGTGAACAAAGTTATCGCGGAGAAAAGCTAGTAGGCATCTTCGTTCTGTGGTAATCAGGACCTAACCAAACTTAGGCAAGGTGGGTTTTGTTAAAGGTATTTCGACCTAAAATACAAGTATTCTGACTGAAATTATACCGATATTCGGCCGATAAGTTGATAGAGAAATTAAGCGTTAGTTCCCTTCCGTAAAAAATATTGGTAAAGTGCACTTTGCGCGTTCTCTTGATTCTATTTACTTTCAGCGAATCATTGTAAAGCCCATCACTTTTAGATTCTTCAGGTTCACAAAAACGGGAACCTCACTTCTCATTGGTATTTGTTCAGCGTAAAAGTCAGTCCCTTAGTTATGTTATTTGTATTCGCAAAAAGCAAGAAGCAATATTAATCAACTAGGGTTCTTGGAAGACAAATGGAATTTAGTAATTCTGCCAAGGCACGATCAACCGGCCAGAGACTCTTCCTGCTGAAAAAGACAAAAAATATTTTATTACAAGCAAGAACAATTGTTGTTGAAATAGTTATCGTTTACTTGACTTTTAGGTGGTCGCTTACTTGGTCGCATTCTTGATTAAAAAGCATAACTTGGATTTAGAATTATTTACCCAATTGAATTCATTATCAATATTATTTATGCTCTGTGGAAAGAGAACTGTGTGCATATAAAGACACAAACAAATTTAGCGATCGCCACAAACTAGTTTTCAGATGTGAAGCTACACTGTTGATTTAGGTTATCTTAAACTGAATTTGACAGTCCGTAGAATTTATGTTAAACAAACTGAATGGTTTGCCGGAATCACCACACATTCTGAAAATAAAATGAAAACCTCTATCCTACCTCTTTATGATTTAATATCCTTATACATTTTCCCGATTCAATCACTTAAAACAATGGTGTTTACTTCCAAATAATTAATTTTACACAAGGGACGTTTTTATACCTAAAGGACTGAAAAGATAACCGTAAATTTTTAATTTTTTAATTACTATCGTTTTAGGAAAGCCTCATTGAATAAATTTTCGCCCAGACGTCCTGCGACGTACGGTCTCGCCTTTGTGTAGAGATGGGATTTCCTGGCGTTTTCCAAGTTCTTATTAGTGTCGTAGTAGATCTCGCTATCACTTTCACATCGGCAGAAGCGAGCGCTGATTGCAACGTAACATCAGGAACAGGCGTGTACCTCACTGGACATGTGTACGCAAGTTTCCCCGTGCAGGACTTTCAACAGTGCTACGAGAAATGTAAGGCAGATGAACCGAAGTGTCGCAGTTTGAATTACCATGGCGACCAAACGCGCTGCGAGCTTAATAATGCAACCAGAACGTTACAACCCGACGACATAATGGAAAATCCCTTCTCGTTATATCTTGAAAGCCGTTACCGAGGTAAATGATAATATTGGAACATTCTAGCTTGAATTTATATATAGTTCACCTCTCAGTGCGCACTAGACAAAAACCTTTACTGACGTACATATATATTCTTCTACGGCGTAAATAAGTAAAGAGAGTTTTCTTTTTATCTAAAAACGTTATGGAAAGGCGATCCAGTATACGTAAGCAATATTATTACTTTCTAACCTCGCTCCACGGCTGAATCGCTTTAATATAAAAGGACGAAACTTCAAAGTTGTGACTTGCAGTACTTTTACTAATAGAAAAAAGAACTATTTCTGTGATATGTAACCAGAATAACGACGCAAGATCGATCAGAATACTCATAAAGACAGTCTTTTGCAGCTAGCTGCAGCTTTTAGATAGCTGTGCCTCTTGTGAACTTTACCATGTATTTAAAAATTCTTGAGCACGTTAAACGACCGAAACAGAAGTTTCAAGAGAAATTATATGGGGTTGAACTGTTGGTTAAATTTGTCCTTTCGAGAGCAGGCTAAAAAAATTTTTCCATGATTATACAACCTGGTGTCATCTCCGGCTTTGTCTTGTTTGTTTTTATTCTTTCAGTATCTTTAGGCTCACAAAGATCTGTAGCAGGCAGAACATGCGAGGAAATTTTATCTAAAGAGGATTCTGCAGCGAATGGGTTTTACTGGTTGAATTCCAATGGAACTGAGGACCCGTATGTCACCTTTTGTAACATGAAGAACGGAGGAGGTATAAATAAACACGATATAGTATCAATACACAAAGGTATTATAGTTTCTAAAGAAACTGGGTGGGCTATGTAGGCGGGAAAAAGAACTAACACAGCTATGTAATTATAATATAAATGAAACGCCGTGGCGGGTTTGTGAAGCTGACGTTTTGAGAGTTAGCCCTTGGTCATATCAAAGAGACATACGTAATACATTTGGTCACTATTTCTACTCTCATTTGCCGAGGGCATATAGCTAATTCACGATGGCATCGAATGACGACGTCATTTCTACAGAAGTCTAACAATGTTTGGAGACATAACTCAGTCTAATCACAGAAAAGAAAGAAACGTTCAAACTGCGATTGAATGTCGAACGAGGTGATATATGTTTGAGTCAAATCCTTTATAAAGTCTTTCTCGTCATGTGATTTAACCAACAGATTCCAGCCCTTCTTTTGACCTGTTATTTCAAGATCGCAACACAACAAACTTTGTCGAACTTGACATGTCTGCACAAGATCTGTCAGCCTTCACTGTGTGCCTTTGGTTCAGAGCTTGGGAACAACAGCTGGTTTTTCTGTCTTACGCCACGGAATCCTTCACCGATGCCATCATGATGTTTCTGTCTTCAACTGGATTGTTTCGATTTCTGGTGCTTGATGAACAAGTGTAAGTGAGCAAACAAACAAACGAGTGAGTGAGGGAGCAAACGAAAAGAAGAACGAACTTAAATAGCGAATTTTATTTTATCGCGCAAAGTTCACGTGATAGTAAAGATATACCTTGTTTCCAATAATCTGATCACACACTACAGCTCGTAACTTGCTATCGCAATCACGAGTTAAAAATGATCCAACACTATTCCTTGTTCCCTTGAAATGTAAGACATGTTCCCTTGTTCTCTTAACCCTTGGAAGTCACACGTTTTCAATTTTTTTTTTTTTTTTTAATTTACACTTCCCTAGCCTTGTCAGATTCTGTAAGCGCTTGTTTTCCTTTTATGGTGGTGTGTACCGATCGCAGTGTTTGGTGATGTAATAGAAAGATATTACCTCTTGGGGTCCTCCGCTAAAGGGATCGAATAAACACACTAGCTGGAGGAAATTTGTCCGTATTAGTGCGTTTTTTATCGAATCCCAGGCGAATATAAAGAATTTACCTGTTCCGTTTAAAGAGGAGTGTCTCTTTCAGACGTGCTGGGATAATGCAGTTGGCATCGTGTGAATGCGAAATCTCAGCGTCGCATTTAATTGAGGGTCCTAAAGTTGGGTGGGTGGGTTTCTAAATACCATATCCAAGCCTAAAATTTGACCAAATCCCATTTGTCAGCCTCTTTTTTGCCCAATCCCCAGTCCCATTGATTTCCCCGTTTTTGTTTGTCGTTCCCATTGCTAGTGACGCAAATGTCATTTTCCCAGTGGAGTAGGTAATTAACCCTTCAAGCCACTCTTATTTCCATTGATGGGGTACGTAAATTGGGGGTTCGACTCTAGTTTCAGTTTAATCACGGGAAATGTTTTATTTTACAGACATGGTCAGACGGGATATGTTAACGATAGAACCTGGCACCATTTGTGCGGCAAATGGGCCAATCGTGACGGTGTCGTAAAATTGTTTGTGGACGGAGAGAACAAGCTAACTGGTGACAAATCAATACATGGAATGATTCCTGGTTCTGGGAAATTTATTGTGGGACAAGACCAGGATGTTATCGGAGGCGCCTTCGATCTGGCACAGAGTTTTATTGGGGAAATGACCCACTTGTACATCTGGAACGCTGACTTGGAAGACAGCGTTATTACCAGCTTAAGCATGCACTGTAAGGAATATCCACACCCAGGATATATTGTGGGGTGGGCTGACTTTGGGCAGGGGTTACACGGTAATGTTACTAGACGAAACAACTCAAGATGTGTAACAAAATACGACATGCTGCCATAGACAGGTTACTGGTGGCGATGTATATTGAATTGCAATTAATCAGAAACTGTCCATTCTTAGTATAAATCTACCAGCGTTCTATCATAAATGCCGTTCTCTTGTTTGCTACTCTGCTCACTGTCTCTTCTATTGTAATGAGCACAACCTAGCAGTGTGTGGTTGTTATCAAAGTGTCAGTCTCCTTTAGGGGTTTAATTCAAATTTTCCGATGAGTGTCCGCGATCTTTCCATAGGCGAGTCTCCCCCTCCTTTGGGAAACAAACTAGCTGTCCACAGCTGCAGTTGATTGTTTGCCCAACACAAGAGATATGAAACCCCTTGAAGTGAAACTCTCCTACAACATAGCATATAAGATAACATATACTGTCCAATAACTGAGTGAACAAGGCCCTTCCGCAATATCTGAATCACTTGCATGCGTGGGAAGAAATTAAATTATGAAAAAAAATCTGAATTTCTCTGCCGTTTGCAGATTATTGTGCCAAAATTCAGCAAATGTATGAAAATCAAACCATACTCTCCTCAGCACTTAAAGAACATCAATAAAATTTTAATTTGGACGTCAAAGTTTGTAGACAGTATCCATTTTAGAAACTGAATAGTTTTACCATAATTGTTTGACACTAACATTCCATTAAATGTAACTATAATTGCAATCTTGTACTTATGAATATGCTGCTGCCACTCTTTCATAATTTTGTAAAACACGCAAAATGTTTCACTCGACACTCTGTAACTAATTCCACTTTTAATTGTCTTAAGAGAATAATGGAATTTATGAATTGGAAGAACAAAAAAATCTGAATTTTTAACCGGATCAAGGGAACATGCTAATGGCCCTCTGGGAGGCCCTCATTTTAAATTACTTAGCACGTTTAAAGTTTAAACAACAACTGATTTCTAAACTGTGGAACTTTGAAATACTGATCTCACAACTTCCACTTCAATGTTTATATTAAAAAGTGAAAACTGTACATTCAACTTTTCAAGTATTCTACAGTTGAACTGTTAAAATAAATAAATGTTTATCTTCAGTTTTCTGTAGCTATACAATTACAAATCATGAAAATAAGAAAGGCAAATTTAGTAATTTCAAAACTTATAAGGCACAAATATCTACACAAATGTTTTCAAATGCGCCAAATTTCTTATTCAGTCAATAATTCTATCTTATTTATTGTAGTACTGTAAATTCATTTTCTTCTTTCTAGATCATCTTGTTCGTCCTCTTATGCATGAACAATGTCTTAATCTTCTTGAAGTGCCTAAAAGTTCAGGCTCAGGTTGTTTCAAAGGTGGATGATGCTATCCACTAGATAATTCACTATCCAGCAGATGGCGTGGTTTGTTAACACTTATCATCTGGATAACAATTTATCCACTGGATAGCATTATCCTGCCTCTGAACAACTGGGACCTATTCACTAACTGCCATGAAAAGCATTCGATTGCCAAACCTGGGCCATAAACTTCAATTAGCTAAAAATTCAATTATGTATAATTTACATCTAAATACAAATTATTATTTTCTTAAAATATTTGTTGAGCAGCCAAGGGAGAGATCATAACAATTTTTCTCTCTCTTAAGGATATCATTCCAATAGTCTCCAGCCATAATTGGATTTACCATTTACTATATATACACCGAGTAATAAGTATTTACACAAATAATTCTCCTTTTTGTAAACACTCTTTACTCAGTGTAGGGTGGTGGTAAATCTGATGAGTATAATGGTGGTGGAATGTTTGGTGTTGAGTTGGCCTGATGAGCTGAAAAAAAAAAGGAATAAAAAAAGATCAGAAAAAGTGTTTAAAAAATGAAACTGCTATTTAGGGAAATTTAATTAAGAAATATGTAGAGGTTAGTGTACATGCTTAAATTCAGTCTGAAACATTGCAATCTCAAATTCAACTGGCAATAAATCTTATTCAAATGTGACCACGCTTCAGCATTATAATTTTTAACACTTTTCATTTGAACAGAAATTATTACAAAAATATTTTGATCACAATTTGCAAGGCACATTGTTATTGATTGAATCTTATTGATTGTCATTATGACATATCATTACAGTTTGTTGTTGAACTTCATGAAAGGAAACAAACATGACAGTTTATTACATACATCACCTGATGTACATGCAGCATTCAACAAGGTATGGGAGAGTTTGAAAGTATAATATGGAAACCTCACGTTTCTATAAACTTTAACATCCATGAGCTCCCAATACAGTGTGACCAGCTCCCAGCTGGTTTGATAGCTCAACTGATAGAGCAAGTGCACTGATATCAAAGACATCATGGGTTCAAATCCCGTTCAAGACTGAACGTTTTTTTCAGGCTTTAAATCCACAGCTGCTTAAGTTGCATGTTTAACTGCAATGATTAATCATGTCTTTACAATATATTATCCCAACATGGCAGTTTATTACATACATCACCTGATGTAGCATACAAAAAGGTACAGGAGAGTTTGAAAGTATGATATGGAAACCTCAGGTCTGTATAACCTTTACAATCTATGAGCTCACAACATGACCAGCTCCCAGTTGGCTTGATAGCTCAACTGATAGAGCAGGTGCACTGGTATCACAGAGGTCATGGGCTTGAACCTGTTGAAGCCTGAATTTTTTTACAGGCTTTAAATCCACAGCTGCTTAAGTTGTGTGTTTATCAGTGATGATCAGTCGTGTCTTTGCAATAAATTATCCCTTTGACTTGATAACTTTTCTCTCCTGTTTGTATAAGGCTTCAACAGATGCATACCATCTCCTACTTCTTTATTATTATTACACAGCTACATATAGTAATGCATTCAATTACTTTGACGTCTATTGTGTCCTGTCTCAGCATCCACTTCATCTGGTGGCATTGGAGCTCCAGGGTCACCTGGACTGGGTAAATCATCCATATCAGTCACTCCAGTTACCATGACAACAAGCTTTGAATCTTCTGATGGACTGGAAATGTTTCTGTGTAAGTTTGCTGGTGGTGGTTCTTTAAGAACTGTCAATAAAAATGTTCCAAGGACTTTAGTTACAAGAACTGTAACTGTGGAACTCCCTATAGATATGATATTAACACAGAAATGTGTCACACCTTCACCATGCCTGTCAATCATATGTGAACTCTGCTCAAACAACGGTTGCATTTATTGCTGCTGTCAATCATCTGTGTGGACCTCTCACTAAACAGATGTTCATGGCAAAAGGTTCAAAAGTTCACATTTGAGGGTTGTGAGTGATATATTTTGATCATTTTTGTTTGTTTCTTCTTTTCAAGGTTCACTGAATACTGTTGTAATTATGGGTGATGGACAAAACACTGACCCCTAGTCCATGGGCTACTCTAATGGACTACCCAAATGGACTACCCTAAAATGGACTACCCCTAAAAAATACTATTCCAGATGAGTGGTAAGTTAAGAAGCTGTGATTATATACTTACACTGCATGGAGGAAGCTTTTCTTTTCGTTCCGCAACACCTTCAGCCGCCATTTTGAATAACTATACTGCATAAAACAACTGCTGTACACAAAAAGCGTAGACTCAAATCAAATCAAATATTCTGTGGACAACTCAGTCTTGCTCCCATGTGATTCAGTAGCTCAGTCTTTCTTGAACAGACGAAATGATCTTCAGGACGTTACTCATGATTTGTTTTGCTTGTTTTGTGCCGAAAATTATGGCACAGAAGCAGCTATTCTTCTGGTTTTTTCCTGAGTCTATCAAAATGAAATAGAAATGGGAATGAGGATAAAGCTATGGGACAGCAGGAAATTCCAACGACTACGCTACAAAAATTCAGAGTGGAGTGGACGCAGTAGTATTCTTGGCTGGCCTGGACTATAATTATGTGGACATTTTTGTGGTTTTGCGAGACTCAGTATATGGTAGTCTATCAAAGCTTTCTCCTCCTTTGTTACTGGAGTATGGACCAATTTTGAAACAGTACACTAGGACAAATCATCAACAAAGTCGCTATTAAGCTACCATGCCACAACATCCCAGAGACTGTCTCAGACAACAACAACAACATCTTTATTTTCTAGATAAACGTTTTCGGAAAAGAGTTGTCTGGATTGGATCAATTTTATTCAGTATAGTTATTCAAAATGGCAGCTAAAGGCACTGCGGAGTGAAAAGAAAAGCATCCTCCATGCAGTATAAGTATATAATCGCAGCTTCTTAACATACCACTCATCTGAAATAGCATTTTTTTAGGGGTAGTTCATTAGGGTAGTCCATGGACTAGGGGTCAGTGTTTTGTCCATCACCGTAATTATGCAGTCAGCAGCGGCAAAACATGAAAGGTGAAAGGCTCAATAGAGATATTTTAATTAATAAATTATGTCTGCTTGGACTTATTATGTGTCAATGGACTTCAATGGAACATCATTAAGCAATGCAGAGGTTGCTTTCCTTGCATATTATCTTTAGTTGAACTTTCCTGGGATGAATTAGTTATCCCAAAATGTGTTTGTACTCCCCAATGGTTCTGTGGTTCGAACTCCCTAACTCGTTAATTAATTGACAGTCCCTTTCAAACTGAAACTTGAAACTGGATGGACAGCCGGAAATTGCCCAAATAAAACGCTTGCCATCAAGTTAAGTTTTCCTCAAGATCTACACCAGACTATTTCGAAGTTTCCTTATCTGACGCGATTGGAAGAGGAACGCGTAATTTTATCACAACAGCCTGATCAGTGTCACGTAAATCTAAAAGTTTAACTTAAGCTTAAATAGTCTATTCAGCACTTCTTATATTTAAGCGTGCTTACTTCGTTCTTGCTTCTTTTTGTCGAATGTGGTAAGGATTATGTCCAGCAAGTGTTGTTGACCTGTGCATTTTTTTCCTATTGCATGACAGAAATGGTCAAAAGCCGTTGGGCCCTTGTCACTCAGGATATCCAAGAATTTTTCTTTGCTCTTCGTTGGTGTCCTTTCGGCTTTTATATCTTCCTCGTCGCGCCTGTCGATCACCCTTTTGGATCGGAGATAACTCAAGGTCTTTTCATAATCTAGTTTATCAACCAGCAGGTCTCTGAGCTCTATTAAAACTTCAGTTTTTAAAGACCAGTATACTTCAGATTCCAGAGCGGAAGTCTCAGCCATATTGAAATGGATTTGAAATGGAAGAAGTCGCGGAAGTGAGATGGAGTCCGCTGTACAATAGTAACGAAGACTCACATGCCAAGATGGCGGACGAATTCTGTGAAGTTTTGTTGATTTTCTGGAAAAAAAATTAATAAAACGACGCATGGGCTTACCTAATCTAACCCCGGAGGAAGAATACCTTCTTGAATAGTTTGCTTTGTTAAAGGAAAAGGTAAACCTCGGTTTGTTGTTGTTATGAAGATTTATTCTCTACTTTTCTCTACCACATTGGATTTGCTAGTGTATGTTTCTGTCCTGTTATTGTAGAAGAAAGCGCTTCAAAAGGCGAAAGAAAAGATTGAAACTCAGGTTGTCGTTAAGACAGGAATAAAGCGGGGTCAGTGATGAAGCGAGCGTTATAGGCTTAGATTGTTCAGAAACAGAACCGCATCATAAACATACACATTCAACTGTTTACAAGCTGATCTTACTTGAACCACATAAGACTTACTTGTACATGGGAAGAAATCAAATTACATAATTTAAATAAAAATGATAATTTATCTGTAGTTTGCAGGTTGCTTAAGTCAAAATTCAGCAAATGCATGATAATAAACCTGCACACTCCTCGGCACATCTAGTGCATCAGTAAAACAATTATTTGGACGTCTAAGTTTGTAGAAAGGGTGAATCCCCCGGGAGGGAGGGGAGTTACTCCCTTATATGGGCTATATAGGTATGTGCGGCCCCAAAGGGTATGATTTTTCAGCCGCTTTGGTCATAAATAGGGTATAGATTTTAGCTGATTTTGGTCATAAATAGGGTATGCTTTTTGTACTCTAGCCTTCATATGGGTAAGTTTTTAGGAAGTCACTTTTTCATCATTATCGAAAAGAAAAACAACAAAAGCCCTTCACAAATTATGTTTATGGTAACTTAACATTGGTCTGAACTTGGGAACCAGTCATAACGCAGGTCTGAAACAGGGTTTTGATTTAAGGGTCAGGTCATAAATAGGGTAGGGAATATTGCAGATTTCGGTCATAAATAGGGTAAGGGTTTTGGGAAGCGGGCCGCACACCCCCACTCAATTTTTCTGGAAGTACCCTTCCTCCCTGGGGGGGTGAATCATTTAAATTTATGGTGTTGCACGCCTAAGTGTTATGTTTTGAATGCTGTTTTTGCATTTGTTTTTACATCCAGTCCTCTCAAACGTATTACATGTAAGAAGAAATGATAAGATAGTATTTTGCTATCATCTCTGTTGAAATTTTGGTTTGTAGTCTTGAATTATAAATGCCCAAGCAAATGTGTTTTTTACTTTTTTTTTAATAGCTTTACTTGTGATTTTCTTGAATTTCCTTTGGTGACGTCTTCCAACATTTTCACAGCACATCGCATTCTGCGCGATACGAATTTTAAACACGAAAAAAGGAGGGTTTGTACTGGCTGTTTTTTCGATTTTTGCCAATGTTTGTCTTTTACCCCTGCAAAAAAACTGGTCTTATAAATTTCCCTGAAAAATGAGCTCTGACTAAAGTAAAATATTTACTACCAGTCTGCCAAATTTTACAGAATTTCACCGAAGGGAATGCGAGAAAATTCACTGTCACTTTTGCTTTTTGTGCTCATGTTGACATCATAAAATATTGAAAAATACTGATGTTTTACTTCAAGGACGTGCAGATTACTTGTCTAATGAGCTTTCGTCCTCAGTGTGCGTGCAATTGTAAAACTATAGGGAGCCAACTTAATCAGAGACTGAATATTCTATGGATGTTTTTTAACACTAAGATGCCATTAAAATTAACTACAAGTGTAATTTAATTGTACTTTTGAATATGCTGCTGGCACTCTTTTCATAATTTTGTAAAGAAAGTAAAATATTTCACCCAGTGCTCAGTAATTACTTTCCATTGTTTATTGTTTTTAATTTGCTTGTATCAATAAGAAAAATGTACAACTGTAATTTTTGAGGGCCTCCTGCGCTAGGAGGGAACAAGGGAATGTGATCATTTATTTCAAGGGAATGAGGAATATTTTTGGATTGTTTAGGGAGAAATGGGGATAGCTTTACTATTTAAGGGAACTTTGACAAAAAAAAATACAGAATAATGAAATTTATTAACAGGAAACAAGGGGGAAACAGTGAAATTTTATAATGATCAAGGGAACATGCTACCCCTCTGGGAGGCCCTCATTTTAAATTACTTAGCACATTCAAAGTTTAAACAACAACTGTTTTCTGAACTGTAGAACTTTGAAATACTTATCTTACAATTTCCATTTCAATGTTTACATTAAAAGCAAAAAATGTATATGTATTCAACTTTTCAAGTATTCCACAGTTGTGCTGTTAAAATAAATAAATGTTTGTCTTCAGTTTTCAATAACTGTACAATTAAAAATCACAAAAGTAAGAAAGATATTTCTTATGTATATAATTTTATCTTTTTCATCATAGTATTGTAAATTCCTTTATAATATAGATAGGACCCTGTGCACACTCTGATTGGTCAAAAACCCATGTTTTATCTTAGTATAAAGCATAGAAAAGCATGTTTTATTGTTTTTTTGCCACATTACCTCTATATCATTAAGCAAATGAAGAAGCCTGAGCCGTGTATTACACTGTGATAAAACACACCAGACATTTGAGAACACTAGAGAAATGTAGAAAACACTCGCCTGCAGCTGGTGTTTTCTACATTTCTCTTGTGTTCTAAAATGCCCATCGTGTTTTATCACAGTACAATACACAGCTTAGGCTTCTTTATTTGTTAACTAATTGAGGAATTTACAATACTACGATGGATTACGAATGACAATGGACTACTGTTCTTGGGTAGAGGCAGGGCTGGTTGCAACTGACAGAGTGTCTTGGAGAAGTAAAATTTCTGGATCAGCTTTCCTTATCGAGAAGCGGATCTGATGATGACTGTAAATTCATTCTCTTCTTTCTAAATCTTCTTGTTCATCGTCTTATGCATGAACAGTGTCCTCTCGTAATCACAGTGCCTCATATATAGTTCAGGCTCAGGTTGGTTGAAAGGTAGATAATGCTATTCAGTGGATAAATCACTATCCAGTGGAAAGGGTGGCTTGTTTTGTCGACACTTTTCCCTGGATAGTAATTTATCTGCTGGATAGCATCATCCAGCCTTCAAACAACTGGGGCCTATTCATTAATTGCCATGAATAGCATTTGATTACTAACTATGGGCCATAATTAATTAGTTATACCGGTAATTTACATGAAACAGTAATTAATTTTCTTAAAATATTTCTTGAGTGGCCAAGGGGGAGATGACATAACTTTTTTTTCTGTAAGGGATATCATTTCAATACTTGCCTTCATTGGATTGATAACTTTTTTAGGGGCTGGGGAGGTCAAGGAAGGGGTTTAGTAATACACTTTGAAATACAATTAGCAATTTGTATGGCTCTAATTATTAGAAAAGCAAACTAATGTGAAATGGACACTGTGTAAATAAAGATTTTGTTTTATAGTTCTATATAATGTAGGCTACTTTGAGTTCTTTCTCCTCCCTATCCTTGCCATAATTCTGGAACAAGACATTATCTGCATGTGGAAATATTCCTTTAAACCATGCATACCAGAATATTTTAAGGAAATATAAAAATGCTAAAGAAACATAGTTATTTACATTTATAAAGGTATTTAAGCCACTGTCACCACAAATGAATGGCATAGATATCTTTACCACCTACTATAAACTTCTGTACACTGAGTAATAATATAATTCTGCTTTTTGTAAATACTTTTCACTCAGTGTAGGGTGGTGGTAAATCTGATGAGTATGATGGTGGTGGAGTGTTTGGTGCTGAATTGGCCTGATGAGCTGAAACACAAGGATTAAAAACATCAGAAAAAAAGTTCACAAAGAACAAAACTGCTATTAGTAATATTTAATTAAGAAATATAAGAGGGTTAGTGTACTGTACATGCTTATGCAGTCTGATGGAAACATTGCATTCTCAAATTCAACTGGCAATTGATCTGACTGAAATGTTGATCACGCACTCTTGGGAATTAAAGGCTTTTCATTCTAACAGAAATTATTACAAAATTTTGATCACAATTTAAAATTCACATTCTTATTGATTGTGCAGTCATTAAAATGGCACGATGAGGCTGTGTAAAACAGTTGTGACGTATCATTAAAATTTGTTGGTTGTGCTATATGAAAGGGAAAAACATGGCAGTTTATTACGTACATCACCTGATGAAGCATTCAAGAAGGTATGGGGAGTTTGAAAATACAATATGGAAACCTCAGGTTTGCATTATAAATTTTACCATCTATGGGTATGTTACAAACTCACAAGGTGACCAGGTCCCAGTTGGCTTGATGACTCAGTTGGTAGGGCACTGCACCTTTTTTTTTTGTTGTTGTTGTTGTTGTTTTCCAAGCTATTTCACCGCTGCTTATCAAGTTGTGTGTTTTAAACTGCAATGGTCAAGCATGTCTTTACAATATAATATCCCAACTTTTCTTTCCTGTTTGTATAAGGCTTCAAAAGATGCATACCATTTCCTACTTCTTAACTATTATTAAATAGTTATACATTCAATTACTTTGAGGTCTATGGTGTCCTGTCTCAGCATCCACTTCATCTGGTGGCATTGGAGCTCCAGGATCACCTGGACTGGGTAAATTATCTAAATCAGTCACACCAGTTACCATGACAACAAGCTTTGAATCCTCTGATGGACTGGAAATGTTTCTGTGTAAGCTAGCTGGTGGTAGTTCTTTAAGAACTGTCAATAAAAATGTTCCAAGGATTTTAGTTACGAGAACTGCAACTGTGGAACTCCCTATAGATATGGTACTAACAAAGAAATGTGTCACACCTTCACCATGCCTGTCAATCATACGTGAACTCTGCTCAAACAATGGTTGCATTTTTTGCTGCTGTCAACCATGTTGGACCTCTCAGAAAACAGATGTTCATGGCAAAAGGTTCAAAAGCTCACGTTTGAGGGTTGTGACTGATACACGTTGATTTTGATCATTTTTGTTTGTTTCTTCTTTTCAAGGTTCATTGAGTGCCATCATTATTATGCAGTCAGCAGCAGCAAAAGATGTAGTTGTTAGTTAGGTTTTCAATTTCTGAGGTCGGGTGTTACTGAAAAGCACCATAACGGTTTAATTGAGAAATTATGTCTGCTCTGACTTATGATGCATCTGTCAATGGACTTCAATGGAACATCATTAAGGAAATTATTGGGAGGCTGCTTTTCTTGCATATTGTCTTTAGTTGAGCATTCCTGGGATGAACTTGTTGTTACAAAATGTAGTTATACCCCCCATTGGTTTTTGAATTCGAACCCCCTAACTCGTGAATTGATTGACAGTCCCTTTCAAACTGAAACTTAAAACTGGACAGCCGGAAATTGCCCAAATAAAAAGCTTGCCATCAATTTTAGTTTTCCTCAAGATCTGCACCAGACTATTTCCTCATCTAACGTGATTGGGAAAGGGACACACAAGCTTACGACAAAAGCCCAATCACAATCAGTGACACGTATTCTAAAAATAAGTTTTAACTTAAGCTTAAGCTTATTTTAAGCTTAAATAGTCTATTCAGCACTTCTTATAATTATGTAAGCGTGCTTACTTCGTTCTTGCTTCTTTTTTTCGAATGAGGTAAGGATTTTGTCCAGCAAGTATTGTTGATTCGTGCATCTCTCTCTTATTGCATGGCAGAAATGGTCGAAAGCCGTGGGGCCCTTGTCACTTAAAATATCCAACATTTTTTCTCTGCTCCTCGTTCGTGTTCTTTCGGCTTTTATATCTTCCTCGTCGCGCCTATCGATCACCCTCTTGGATCGCAGATAACTCAAGGTCTTTTCATATTCTAGTTTATCAACCAACAGGTCTCTGAGCTCGATTAAAACTTCATTTTTTAAAGACCAGTATACTTCAGATTGGTTCGCAGCCATAATGAAATTAAGTCGAGCTTCTGGAGGAAGCAGGAAGTGAATGAGTGTCCGCTGTGTGGTGCTAACGAAGACTCACATGCATCCCGTAAGCCAAGATGGTGGAAGAATCATCGGACGAATAATCATGGCGGATTTTACGATTTCTGTGAAGTTTTGTTGATTTTCTGAAACAATAGAGACGACCCATGGGCTTACCTAATCTAACCCCGGAGGAAGAATACCTTCTTAAGAAGTTTGCTCAGTTGAAGAAAAAGGTAGACCTCGGTTTAATTTCTTGCTGTTGTATAGATTTATTCTGTACTTTTCTCTACCACATTACATTTGCTAGACAGTGTATTTTCTGTCTTGTTATTACAGAAGAAGGCGCTTCAAAAGTCGAAGGAAAAGACTGAAACTCCAGTTGTCGTCAAGACAGGAACAAAGCGGGGTCAGTGACGAAGCCAGCATTAAAGGCAAAGATTGTTTAGCAACAACAATATTACACATAAACACATTTAATTGGTTACAAGCCGTCATACTTTCTACAACAGCCACTTTCCTCTATCTTCAAGGTGGCTATTGTGGAGAGGCTTGACTGTATACTTGTGAATTTTTCAAGGGAGCATGATGCCCCCAGACTCGCAAAAAAGGGTGGTACTCATGTTGTCAGATGTGAGAGCTGGACTTGGGTTCCATAAACTGAAAGTTAACATGTGTAAAATATTTTCTTCAGATGCTCCAGCAGAAATTTCCCATGCTCCTGAAGATGCTAAAGAGATTGCTAAGAAGCTAATTGCTTCAGGGGTATGCAATATTGAATGTTGGGCTAAATTGCAGAATACATGGCCACATATTTGCATCTTATTGAATAAGAATAGCAACTATTGTTATATACCTCATTCTTCAAAGCACACCGACACATGTGAATGAAGTGGCCGGGTACTCTGCAGTTGCTCTGAATGTTGTAACTGTTAACAGTGTTCAGACTTTTAATGACCCCACACAAAATCTCTGCCATGATACCAAGCTAAGTCACGGTATTTTGAGTTACCGTTATTTTGGCCAAAAACAAAATTATCTTTAAATTGAAGGAAAACTGAAAATAATAGTTAACCAAGAAAGGAAAGCACCAAAGAGATATTAATAAACCATAATGGAGCAAGGATAGGGAAATTTAACATGGATTATAAACAAGGAACTTGAAACATTTAGGCCAAACTTTTCAAGATGCACAAACCCTGAGTTAGTTCCTTTAAATTGCTGCTGATGGTATTATTTTGAATTACACTATGAAGGTCCTAGAATCTACTGAATTGATCATTAATCTACCATCATGCCTCCCACATGGATAGCCAGTTTGATTTGTATAGCAAGTTGCTACTGTTTAACATTGTAGATGTAAGTTATGGTGCCCCCCCTTGGATTTCTCATGATCTTACTACTGAAATTTTCGTGTTAAAAGGTTCTTGCTTCTTGGGAATAATTACAACGCTCATGTTTTGTCTGTAGGAAGTAAAGATTAAAAAAGATCCTGTCCATAGGGAATTTAAAAGGGCAAAAGGTGGAGAAAGAAGACCTAAGGTACTTTATCACATAATTAGCACTATTTTGTTTATCATGTTGCTAGTTCTATTAATGACTTCACTGGCAGTAGTTCTCATCAACCTCATTATCACTATTAATTAGTAACATGATTCAGATATTAAATATTACTTGCACAGAATTCCACTGTAGTTATGTAAATATTAAATAATTGTATTGATCTAAAATTTGATTGGTTACAAAACATTGTTTGATTTAAATTAGATAAATACTTTATGCTGAATCAAAAAGCTCAAGAGTCTGTAAAAAGGGGGAGGGATAAAGAAGATTTAGCAAGCTACATGAAGGTAAATAGGATATTTCCTTCAGGTGATTATGATGCTGTATCAAACTGTCAGGAGCGTGTATATGACAGTTAAATATTGAATCAAATGAAATTCATGGGTACAGCACAAGGCATGCCGCAAAAGGAAATTATCTTCGGAAAGAAGTTAAGTTGGAAATTTTCAAATGCTCTTTTGCGAGAACTGGAGCAAAATTATGGATTGAATCAAATTTCTCCTGGCTGGGGAGATATATCTTAACCAAGCTTTAAGAAACAAATTCGCAGATTTTTATTTGAGACTCTTTAAGATAGGGATTACTATGTTGAAGTCAACACCCTGACTCAAATTCTTAAATTTAGTGCCTGATTAATTTCTACCCATCATTTAGCTTTTCTCTAGTTAGTCATAGCTCTGAGGTGTAGTATCAATCAGATAAGATGTGGCCCATCTAGATTAGCCTAGACTGCCTGCAGGTTCACACTGTTGTCATAGTCAAGTTTTTTTTTTTAACTTAATTATTTTTAATAATAAAGTGTTTAGTGTAAAGTGTATAATTATATTTTTGTAAAATTGTAAATGTGTGAGTAATAGATAAGTTGTTGTTGTTGTTGTAATTGAATCTGGTGGGAAGAACTTGTAAAAATATTTTCAGTTTTCGAGTTTAATTTATTAATTAAAATAAATTCACTTGTAGTTGTGTTATTATTGCTGTTGCCATAATTCATTATCTCTCAATTTCCTAACTTTAGGCATCCTTCTGAATGTTCTGCCTGGAGATTGTTTAATACAATATCTTGATTAGGTTGTATTTCACTAGTGTATAAATTAATATACTTTTGTTCACTGCAGGAGTTTCAGCAGCAACTGCCATCAAACAGAAATGAGCAGCAGGTAAAGCACTATAAGGCTACTGAATGATTAATAATTATAATTTATTCATTATTTTACAACTGTCTATCATAAATTATGTAAAGAACATTTCATTTCAATGAAAATAGATTATTTACTAAGATCTTGGAGTACAAGGTAAAGGGAATAAACAGTGTTTTGTTGTCATTCCAGGCTCGTGCTGCAGCAATGAAGAATCTATATGAAAGGCAAGGGGATTTCATTGAACTTTTGGCATCTATTTTATAAAAGAGTAAAATTTTGTAATTGTGACTACAGACCTTACAGTGCCGTGAAGCTAATAATTTCTATTCCATTGCCAATGACAAACTGTTTAGAAACATCATTCTACAATACTACTGTAAGATTATTTAGTCATTTAGGTTCAACTGTTGTGAGTATTTATGTTTTGTTTTTGTATCTTGTTTTTATTTTTAGTTTTGTACCCTCCTCAGCTACACAGAACAGACGCTTTTCTGAAGGTATGAAGTATCTTTCTGTGATGTTTCAAATTTGTTCATCTGCACATCAATCTATCCTAAATTATCCTTCCTTCCTTCAGTCAGTCAGTCGGTCCATCTGTCCGTCCGTCTGTCCGTCCGTCCAATGATCCATCTGTCTGTTAGTCTACCTTCCCACCCTCCTGCTTGTCTATTTGCCAGTCTGTTGGCCTGCTGTCTGCCTGCTCGTCTGCCTGACTATCTGTAATCAATGAGTCCTTGATGATAGAGTTTAAAACCATTCAATAATAAAGGGCAAAATGCGCTTAACTGGAATTACTCTCACCATTGGTAAATCTAAAAAGTAGATGTGTTGACTTGTCTGCACGCAAACATTTTTATTATAGAGTTTATTTTCAAAAAGCGCAAATTAAACTTATTAACAAAAAGTTTCATACAAGGTGAAAACATTTATTGAAAAATTGTTACTTCCAACTTTAGGGCAAGGGTCTAGTAGAAGAAGTTGGTCTGAAGAACCAAGAAAGGTACATTGTTTGTTTATTGTAAAATACAATTCTGCACTTGTTTATGTATTCTTTCTGTCCTATTTCGGACTGGGAAAAGAGAGGAAAAAAACTATGGAACACATGCTTTTACTACATAATGACTGCCTGCATATCTCATTTCAATAATGAAAAAAGAACTAACAATAAAATATTTTGTTTCCCCTAGGGTAACACCATCTATGTAAAAGGTTTTGGACTAACAGAAAAAATCCTTCAGGAATCATTTACTAAATATGGTGAGTTCATAGATGGACCATACGGAAAGGGTATGCCTTTTTATGTTAATATGGCTGGAAAGCATCTGCCAGCTCTGAAAAGTGTATCAAAGTTGATCCTTTCTGAAAAAGCGTCATGTTTAGGAGAACCAAAGTTTATTTCTGTTACTTTAAAATAAGCATTCAAAGTTTGATTTTGCTAGCATTTCATTCATGTATTGCAGGTAAAGTGCAAAAAGTCAACTTTGAAAAGGACAAGAGGTAAATTAATTTATTTCAATAGTAATTAACTCACAAAGGTAATAGTGGTTTTACACTGGCTTAACTACCAATCTCAAAATAAAAATTCTCATTGACTACATTAGATTGTTACTATTTATTGCAAGGTGTGAGAATTTGGCAGTGCGTCAAAAAGACTATGTCTTCTTGCTTAGAAATGTTTTTATTTTATTCACCTTTGTTCCTGAAAAGGTAAATGTACTAATTTGTGGGGAGAAACTGATAGTTGATCACTGTTTTTTTTCCTTAGCCAAGGCTTTGTAATGTTTGATTCCTGTGAAGCAGCGGAAAAAGCAATTGATGAGGTAAATGGAACGTAAATTGCAATTGCACTTCATACACTGGTACTTTCTAGTACCTGCCTGAAATGAAACTAGAAGATGTAGTGCATTTAAAAAGAGAATTATAAAGCTACCTAGAGTAATTTTTAATAAAGAAAATATTCAACGAGCAAACGAGACAAAAGATTTAAATTGTTTTTTTTTTTTCATTGACCAGAAAGACCCATTCACATAATGTGAGTAAAGTCTGCATACAAGCCAAGTGGCCCATCAGGCTGGTGCTTATTTCATATTCCTGTAGCATGAAGCAACTAGGATTATTTCTACTCTCTCCCTGGATGGGATGCTAGTCCATCGCATGGTTACCCCACGTAATACCCATTTATACAGCAGGGTGGAGAGAGACACTGCGAGAGTAAAGTGTTTAGCTAAAGACTAGGTCATCGGGATAAGTTTTGCTCTGTCGGAAGGGGCGGGGGAGGGGGGTGGAGGAATAAGCACAGCTACATATAGAAGTGTTGATTTATGTGCTTCTGTGTCACTGTCAGATGAACGGCATGCTGGTTCTTGGTGTGCATATCAAAGTGGCTCTTTCAAGAAGACAACCAAACATGGGAGATACACAAGGGCATCATCGAAGACCCGGATTAGGAAGTAGAGGTAAGGAGTTATTTCACATTGACATAATTAAAAACTAAAATTACATAAAATCAGTCTGTCGGATGATCTGACATTTTGGTCATTTCACGTTGTTGATATGCACTGGACCAGGGACGACAAAGAACTGCATTACCCGTTGAGCGAAATCTTCGTTGCCTTTGTCACTGTTTGGCTAGTTTTACAACTAGGTTTGATTGAATGCTGTTGGGCGGTATAAAAACTGAAAAAGACAAGTTTATCTGACTTAAAAAAAGGTATAAAAATACTGAATTTGCCCAGGGAGTGAATTAACGACTTCAGATAACCGACAAGATCCCTAGGGCTTAGTTGCCTTTTTTTGCATCCCTCAGAGACATAACAAGTCTTAAGAAGACTTTTTACCATAGATTATATTTATTACAAGTTACAGTTATTTTCTTCAGACCTGTATTCAACTGTTGAGGCTTCCTGCTTTGTAATGTGAGGAGTGTAAAGTGTTATATTTAAGCCATAGAGGATGTTATTTTGTGTTCTGCAGATTCTAGAGGGCACAGTGCAGGCCTTCAGTCACAGGAGGCGAGGGAAATTGTTTCGTATGATGACCTGTAGATTACGACACGCCGTGAAGAAAATTCATCGGACAAAGACGAGATTTGTTACAGAGCTAACACAATTTGCCGAAGAGGTTCCTTCAATGTATACAGATTAATGTTTTTTTGTCAATTATTATTTGTTTGGTAGATTGTATAAGAAACATAATGTATCAAGTGCAAAGAGCTGGCTATAAGGCTACCACTCTTCCTGAAATGTAAACTACAGTTAGACATGTGTATAAAGTCAGCAGAAGTTAATTTGGAATTGGAAATTATATAAAGAGTTTATCAGAGTAGAAACCGTATGTGGCTGCTTCAAGAGACCCGTTCAAACTTAGTGCCGAGTACGTGTATGCATAAGACTAATAAATATTCCAGTCTGAAATCAGTTTCATTGCTTTGGTAAAAAGCAAGCTATCTTTCCGTCTCTCTCTCTCTCTCGTGTCTTGTTTCTCATGTCATCTTTGTCGTCTCTCGTTGTTGACTTACCTTTCGTTTCTTGCTTCTCACTGGTGATTCGTGATTGCCCAATAATTCGTGTAACTCGAGTCTTTCGCTTTCGAGTCTTAAGCTGTATAACATGTATGTGTGGTAGTAAATTATATATTTAATAAACATTTAATAATAATAATAATAATAATGATGATGATAATAACATTTATAATGCGCAAATTTCATAAAATGTTCAAATGCGCATGACAAGATTAAAAACGGAATAAAAAGGCTAAAAAGCTAAAATTACAATTAAAAGTAAACTTACAGTGATTTTAGAAAGCTTAAATTACAGTTAAAAGTAACTTTACAATAATTGAAACAACTATGATAAAAATTCATGACGGAAAAGGTGAGTTTTTAGCTTGGTTTTAAAAATACTAACGGTGCTGGCGCTTCTTATGTCAAATGGTATCGCATTCCAAAGTTTCGGTGCAGCACAGGTAAAAGAACGGTCACCTAGTGTAGCTTTTGATTTAAAACGCGGATAACTAAGTAAAAGTTTATCGCTAGGATTCCTTTAGATTATATTTGGATGGGAGCCTAAGAGAAATAAGAGACGATAAATAAGTAGACGCTAAAAAATTAAGAATCTTAAAAGTAATTAAAAGTATTTTGAACTCGATTCTGTATCTAATCGGTAACCAGTGTAATTCATAAATAAGAGGCGTTACATGGCAAAATTTCTGTTCTTTAAAAATCAGTCTGGCGCAGGCATTCTGTACTCGTTGCAGTTTATTTAACAAGCAATCGGGTAATCCACATAAAAGACCATTGCAGTAGTCAAGGCGACTTGTCATGAATTCGTGGACAAGAGTCTCAGTTGACTGCTGTGAAATATACTTTCTGATCCGACGAATATTATAGATATGGTAATAAGAAGAAGCACAGACTTTTGTGATATGTGTTACCATGGACAGCATAGAATCAAACCAAGAACCAACATTTCTCGCGATTGGCACGGGATGAATATCTGAGTCACCCACTCGAATACTGATATTCTTTAGCTTTTCCATGGCCAGCTGTTGTGATGTACTAATAATGAGGAATTCAGTCTTGTCGTCGTTTAATTTAAGATCATTATTCAACATCCAAAACCGAATGTCTCTGATGCAGTCTTCCATGTTCCTCACCACAGCAAGTTGCTCAGCTCTGTCGTTCGGAGTGAATGAGATGTAAACTTGTGAATCATCAACGAATCTTACGAGGTGTTACTACGATTTCCATGTCCCTTACTAACCATGGTAAGGTGAGATCGGCTGGTAAAGGGTTCAGCGACTGGGTACTATAAAAAGTATAAAATGTCTTGGTTTGTTACGGTTTGTTAAAGTATAAAATGTAGGCTCAACTTTCCCAGTATTTACATGTTCATAACGATTTGTAAAATTTTAAGCTTTGTATCTCGGGGAACGAAATTAAGCATGCTTTCGTCCACTTCTGCCGGTGGACTTGTTCATTTAGCCGTTTGGCGCCCAGCAACAAATGCTTAGGAGGTGTTCTTACTGGTAACAACCCAGGTAGGGTGAGATCAAAATGAGATGTTCTGAGAACCTTGTCGAACAGAGCTGAAAGCATAGTAAGTTACTCAGAAGACAGAGAAGGAGAGACAGCACGTTAGAAAAGCGTAAAAATCAACTCAAGCATTATTGTTGGGCAGCTATATCTCTTGTTACATTTGTTTTACCGAGCTGAACGTTTCCCTGATTATAAAACTCGACGTCCTACCTTGCCTTAACTCCTTAACATATTATTTTGACCACGTGACACGTCACGTGATCATTTTGTTAAAATTTGTAAATCGGCGAATTGGTGGCGAATTTTCATTCTATTGATCAATAAATGAGCGTTTGCGATGCAAATTTAAATTATCTACCTTGCTACGTTTGGGATGATCTCCCTTGATTTCGTTTATAGAAGATATAAATGATCAAAAGTCGAACTTTGTTGAAAAAAGGACCTTTCACCCTATAAAATTTTTCTTTGAAAAGAGGGACGGTCATTCCAAACGTGAGAGAATGGCAATCATTGACCTGCCTGCATCAGGAGCCATAATCGGGGACGGAGACTGTAAGCGCGCCCCATTTCTAGTATTGGGGCTGTACCCATGATATGGGACAATTTTTCTATTTTTAGAACTAATTGCGCGATCCCTTGTGGCAAACGCGCCTACATGCTGCGAGGATTTTTGCGGATGTTGCGCGGGGAAAAGGCGTCCGAAATTCCCGAAATGTTTGATACTTTTGGGCCACAACTAAATACGTTCATGTCTGCTGGAATTTTAATTCAGTATTTTCGTCGTAAGCTGCTCCAGTTTGAGTGAAGTAAGACAGTGTTGAATTTAGTTATGTGCCGCTTTATATCACTGACCGAGTTGTGTTCCGCTTCTTCTTTTACAAGAGCTCTACATTACTCCACTCTAAGTTTCAAATATGTTGAAGATTAACAGCTTTTCCAAAACAGAGCAAAAAACTATTTGGATATATTTGGATATAGCAGCGTTTCAGGACTTTAAAGTTTCCTTCCTCTTGCCACACGCTTGGATTTCGCCAAAGTCTATCTAGACCGAAAAGTAAAAAAAAAAAATTGTAAGTTCGAGTTAAAACGCGTTTTTGCAGGATGTTATTACTAAAAACCACCACCAATTCCTCAAGTAATGGCAATTTTCCGCTAAACTCACGTGACATGTCACGTGACCTGTCAGAAGTGCCAATTCTACTTTAAAATGTCCACTGAGGACGTAAAAACCTAACTGTGCTAAATCTGGTTCAACTGGCATTTATACCTTCAGAAATATAATTAATAAATTATTTTCACCAGTAAAAGCCTTTGACCCAGACCTTAAACTACAGTAGAACCCCGTTAATACGAACACCTTCGGGCCATAGAAAATTGGTCGCATTAACGGGGTGGTCTTATTAAAGGGCTCTTTAAATAAGGAAATGACTGACCGAGCTTTTTTTGGGGGGCCAGAATAAAGTGGCCGTAATAACAAGGTGGTCGTATTAACGGGATGGTCTAAGGCTGGGTTCCACTGTACTTGAGAATGGTTACCCACAATGATTATCTACAAACCCTCTCTTTAGTACAATGCAATGCAGAAGGTGGACGATACATGCAATAATAATTTACTACACCTGTTACTAGAACAGCGAATTCGTAAGAAAACTGGGCACGAGGCCCAAGTCCAGGATTTGGCGCCAAACAGCTGAGTGAACAAGTCCACAGTAAAGTCCACAGTGAATCACAGTATCAAATAGTCATAAACTGACTCTGTTCCTATAATAACTCATAATCGTATAAGCTATGACATTTGCCGTGGAACTGCACCTGATGTGAGACTGCATCGCTCAATTCGATTTGACCATCAACTTATTTCGAAGCGGCTTCGCAGCGCGAAGTGGCAGTCATTAAAGGTCACTTTCTTTATTCGGGTGAAATTTTGAGCGCAAGTTTCTTGGGGAGAAGGGATTTTTTTGGTGGAATCGAATGAGAGACTTGAGACTACCTGACATGTTGAAAATAAACAGCTGTATATGAAGTTTTATCAGTCTCTGTCACAACTCAGAACAGAGGATCCTCCCTTTTTTTTCATGATCTGACGCTGCGATCAAACAAGGTGACCACAACAGGCGGAAATCTGTTTGCGTGGAGGCTACTCTTTTCGTATGATTGTCATGTTTCTCTTTGTCTAAATCTTCTCTCCCACGCGAAGTTCAATGCGCGACCCAAAATTTGCTCATTGATGAACCCGTGCAGTGTCCCTTCATGAATCGGAGCCACTCTATCAGCGGGTGATTTTCGGTTTGAATCCCGAGGCGTTTTTCGAATGCATGAGAGAAGAATTGAAGTCTGTTTGCCTTGGTTACCTTGATTAGAGCAGTCCCTCATTTTTGTAAGGGTTAGGTTGAGTGGCTGAACACGCTAGCGAGCGAGCGGATAATTCAGCTGGAAGGAAGGGAGACGCGCCGATCTACTCGCCTAATCCTAGGTTCTTTTACTTATGATGCACTATCACAAATGAGCAAGCCATTTATAGTAAAAAAAAAAAAAACATTTATTGCAGCCACATGGTTACTTATTACAGAGGTAAGTCAAGTAAAACGACACTGTTGGCTGAAAATAAGGAGAAAAAAACACACTCGACCTATAATACAACGTTTAAAATACGAGCTGAGTGTAACAGATAAATTAATATGTACATCTTCGCATGCAAAATTTCTCTGTTCAAACCGTCAAATCAATGACCCGCCTTGCTCGTTCTTTCTTGGTATTGGATTTACAATAATACTTTCAATACACTCAAACACAGTATGGATATCTTGATCGGCGTTTATGTGCTGGCCGGACTCCTCGTAATACTCTGCGATCTCCTCGATATAGGCCTGGTAATCAGCAATCCGGGAGTTAACCGCTGACTCGACGTCTTTCGCGCTCTGCCAGGAAGTAACAAAATACACTGTGAGTGAACAGTGCACACCGATCGAGGTTATGACAGACATGAAAGTTTCAAGAAATTTCCTTCACTAACCGTTTGTAACCTCTGTTTCACTTCATTTGTTCGAGGCGGGTTGTAAATCAGATGATATCTAGAGAAACCAAGAAATCACTTTTAATATTCAGAGCGAACGATTTAGACCTTAGACAGAAAATATAAAAATATAAAAATATACTTAAGTTGTTGCTCGCCAGTGACCACACCACCAGTACCTCTCGCTCCTGCATCACCCCCCTCCCCCCCCCCCCACCACTACCATCCCACTGCGCCTCTCCCCTCACTACTGGGGACAATTTTTCTTCACCCGAAGAAAACCTCAGTCCCGGACCTCAGTCAAGTCATCAGGCTAACCGCTGGTTTTACCCAGGGCTTTCCGCCCTGGGAACGAGGCTGTTGTTTTACGATACTGGTTTTACGGGTTTTACCGAGTAGGTCACAAACTTCGATCAGCTGTATTTTCTCTATGATGTAAACTGTGCTGTGTGCCCAGCAAGCTACAAGGCACAACAGAGATACCACTACAAATTCTCCGCAGTGTATCTTTTCTAACCTACCTTTCACCAGTAACAGGGTCCACACTTCGCAGGGTCATTCGTTCAAGAATGGTGTCCGTTGGCGCATCCATAAAGATCACCCTGAAACATTCATAACCGTTGTATAAACAGGATTAATACTGGTCGCAGTGTGATGTCTTCATTTCTACTATTTTTCAGGCTATGTTTTGGCAACTGCGTATTACTGTACGTAGCTGCGACGATTCTCTCATGTCTAAATCACTTTTCCGTGGTTATACGATGTTTCTTCTATTCCCTGTCATATGCATTTGACTGACAGCGTCATAAAATCGTAACAAACGTTCATCAGCCATAAGAGGAGACACATGAAAAGTGTGTCGATTTGTGCTTGTACTTTATATCAAAAGGTGGTCTGCGCCTTGACGAAGAAGCAAACAATTTTTTGTCTGCTTACGTCCTTGGACGATAAAACTTGGTGAAAGACTTTTACGGTGCTGTGCCCAATTATCGACCTACATACAGATTTTTCATGAGTACACTTTGATTCGACAACGTTCTCATGAGTGTCCTTTGATTTGATAAATGAAAATCTTAGTTGGGAGCCACATGTCGTTGGGAAATCGAACACGAGACGCTACCACTAAGTATCTGCAACATCGTTTCCAGAGGAGGTTGTGATCGGTCAATGAGAGGGAACCCATGCGTGTTCAAGTGCTCGTACGATCTTCTAACTGGAATTAGTGTTCGCAATCGGGCGATTTTACAAGAATTTACAATGGCCATTTGTTCTTCGTACTGAACAGGATTAGTTTACATGTAATTCAAGCTACACGTAGCTTGCCGTTTGTTTTTACCTGTTAGGTTCGTATCCAGCTTTTGTGAGTGTCTCCGCCTGTTCCCTTGTTTTGGGAAAGCCGTGTATTACCCAGCCTTTAGTCACCGCGTCTAACTGAGCCAGGCGACTCTGTAGTAACTGTAGAACCAAGTCGTCAGGTACTGTAATAAAACAACACAGAACATTGGATTTAAAAAGACTGCAGTGTTTCTCTCTACCCAGTAGTTATTAAAGCAACAATGCCACATGTCCGCTGGGGTCTCACAAAATGCTTGGGTTGTCTTTTCAGAGGGAATAGCAGTAAGACTTACTCCTAGCTTCTTCATGTGAAAGCAGCTCAGTCACGGGTTTTGAGTTATTTTGGCGAGGTAGAAAATTAGTTAAAATTGAAGGAACCTGAAAATAGTAGTTCACTAAGATAGAAAAACACCAGAGAGACAATAATAAATCATATAGGAAAAAGCATGGACAAGGATGGAAAAGATCAACACGGATTACAATCAAGGAACTTGAAAAACTTAAGCTAAACTTTTCAAGATGCACAAACTGTTACACTGCTCCTTTAAGGAAACCACTCAGAGTTAATTGCTGTCAACCTGCTAATCCATTAGCCTCTGAAATGGTTCCTTTTCATATTAATATATTTGTGTACATGCTTACCCATCATTTTGCGTTCAACATATGGCCTTACTGCCTCACCAAGTTTAGAGTCATCCACTAGAGACTGCTTGATAAGCTCTGTACAGGAAACTAAATACGACAACCACAATAGGATTAACAATATAAACAAATACAAAACGTAATACAGCAAATAACATGCTAAGCAGAATACTGTGAATTTCCTAAAACAGTAGCAACTTCCTAACATAACTTAGTGATCCAGAAAAACGAGCGACCCTCCACAATTTGCCTGTAAACAGAACTGGTAAAAGCTCATACTCAAAATCTATTTACTAACTAGTTAACATGCTTTCACATTTGACATGATAAACTCGAAGATGGACCAGAACATACATCTATACACGGTAGGCGTGGAAGGGGTGATATTTGTGTTTCCCCAAAGGAATGACTCCTCCCCTACACAGAAGCTAGGGACTCTCCGAAAGTACAGATATAAAAAGAATGGGAAATCAAAAAGTAACAAAGGCCGTTAATGTCCTAAAGTTAAGGCGTTATAAATTCTCTTACCATTTATCAGGCCATATTTACTGGCCAACAGCTCTGCCTGGACGCTCTTGCCACACCCTGTAGGGCCCAGCAGAATCACTCGGGGAGTGTGGGGTGCACTGTCTCGGTGTTTCATCTTCAAGTAGGACAATACTACAACAATAGCATAGTCACAGCTGTGAACAATCTTGATTATGAATTGATGAGTGCATTGTCACTCATGTTGATTTTTGAGTGGCTGCACTAAAAGCCTTGCTGTTTAATACACAGGGCTACACTATCGCCCATTTACAAATTAAAAAGAATTCTTACATCAGAAAATGACAGACTTAGTAATAATAAGGTCTCCTGTATCAAAAAGATAGCTTTAAGAAAAAGTTCCACTTCCATTCTACAATACTCCATGCAAAGAAAGGTCACTAGGAAATGAACTGTTGTTCAAGTCCGAGAGACTATCATAAACAACACTTAATTCACCTTGTGAAAAGACATCTGCTTTTGGCTGGTCGACATTGATGGATTTGTAAATTTTTTCATAGCACATCAGGATACCATCAATATGCCTGCAACAGGATTCAAAGGTAATAAAATTGGTAACATTTAACAAACATGATTGACGTTCTTTGTCAAACCCTCATCGCGTACATAACAGAGAAAGACTCTACTCCTTTACTTCCTTGGCACCTCTTCACCAGACCCCGCAGGTCGGATCGCTTTTCTTGCGGGCTTGTGCGTGTGACTGCTCTACCACTCGTACAGCTATGAAACCACTGGGAGCCGACAATTAAATAAATTGTGAGTTTTATTTTACTTTAACTTTCACTCTGGGACAACAGTAAAAACTTTCTACAAATGCTATAATAAGAATTTGCTTGAGCTATTTTGGTGTTGTTTTACTTCTCGTCAATGCCTGAGCTCAATGATAAGTTGATGACCTGACATTACCTGTGATAATCCATCAGTCTTTCAATCATGACTTTCTCTGATGACTTGGAATCTGGAACAAGGCGTTGTACAACTGCTGGGTCTGTTGGTGGGTCAAATGTTGAGTGGTACACATCTGCAAAATAAAATATATTTATTAATATTACTTGTCATTTGTCTGTCTTTAATTTATTCAATTGTTTATTTAGCGTGGATGGTTTTGTTAAGATAAAGTAATGTAGTTAGGTACTTCATTTTAATTATACATATAAAATCAAATTAGGTTTTATTACAACTATTATAGTAGTTTTTAGATCCTCCCAGAAACATTATTTACTCCTTTAATTAATAGGAGTAATTACTATTATTTATTTAAAGCATAAAACATAAAGAATTACTAAGGCCAAGTTTATTAGGTTAGAATAGATGTGCTAGAATTGACTACCTAGAATCCCTGTAAGTACCTGTCTAAAGTGAAAACTTACCCCCAGTCTCTGGGTCGATCCTTTTTCCCATCACTCTTTCTATCAGTACCGTGTCTGGAGCTTCCAAAAGAACTTGGGAAAGAAGAAAAAATTAGCACATCATGTGTGTTAAAAGATTGTATGACCACAGGTTCATATCAAGGCTAAGGTTGAGTTGTCATCTCTGAGTGAGATGGACGAAACCCTAGAGTAATGTGACCATTCAAATGCAAATGTTGAGAACTGCTTAAAAAATTGTCTATGTCATTTTGAGCCTGACACTCTAGAATGGTCCCATTATTTGTATATAGAGAAGGCAGAATTACATTTGTAAATGTTGCAGCTGAAATAATTGTCATGATAAGTTTTACAAATGAACAGTAGTTGATACTTACCAAAATTCTTTGGATTGATTCCTTCTGCTTGAAGAGCTTGAGCCTAAAGACCAACAAAAAAGGGCCATGCAGTAGAATATTAATAGGGTATGGTTGGGGGATTTGTAGGGGATTCACATTAGCGTAATTGAAATTTGTTGAAGCATGAAGGCAAAGACAAGCTCTTAATAAAACTATCCACCTGTTGTACAGACACTGTATATAATTTTCTACAATACTTAACCCACAAAGTAATAATTAAAAGTGAAAAAATTGAAGACAGTGATCATTGCAGTTATAAATACACACACTTATAACTGTTTAAAAACAGTTAAAAAAATTCAGGCTTGGACGGGATTCAAACCCATGACCACTGCAAATACCTAGAGTGCAGTGCTCTACCAACTGAGCTATCAAGCCAACTGGGAGCTGGTCACATTGTGAGTTCATATGATGATGTCTTCATATCTTTCTCAGCAGTTCAAATATATGATCTTTCATATATTCACTAGTGAAAAGTTATTCATCATAAATGTATTCATTACGAATATCATCAATGAACACATTTTATTTTATTAATAACTTTCAGCAAAAAGATGTTACATTAAATGTTATATAATTATGTATTATAAATAAACGAATTACCTGCTCTCTTGTTTGAGGAAAGGCTTCAAGTAACCAGCCCTGTATAACAAGATGACAGTGGCAGTTGGATTAAGGAATCAACTTTTAAATTTTAAATTAAGCTATGAACCCCAATTTATGTTCTAGAAATAGACTAATGCAAATATAATTTTAAACAGTTTTTATTAATTATTAATGATAGTTTAAATTTTCATATCACTGAGTCAATGACCAATTTTTTTTCAATATTATTGACATTAGCAGTCAAGATTTTATTATAATAACTAAAGTTAAATTTGACTAATCCATTTCTTTACCTTACTAATACAGTCTTCTTTCTCAAGTCTTTCTTTGATAAGACCAACCCAAATATGAGTAGGCACTGTCTGAAAGTAAAATAATTTGAATATAATCCTGTTAATAATATAAGTGCTGAAGATTAATTTTATTTCATTATATGACCAAGTAAATTACTGAACATTGCGATTGGCTGAGAGCAGATCAATTTACCATTAATCTTTAATTTGCACTGTGGTGCAACTTAATGCACGTATGTTTGTGTACAAACGCTCAAATAATTTAAGGATTTGCAGCAATTTTGAGAGAACTTTCAAAAATCACTTGTAGTGAAAATTCTTAATTGCACTTGCATTCATGAGATTACCTATACTAATATAAAATCTGGAAATCAGACAACGATCATGGAGCACTTCCACTGATTATCTTCAATTAATATTTCTCACTTGGTGTTAATAAATCCAAGTAAACAGACATAATTTGTTTTTAATTAGAGTGAGAGAATGAATTAAAGCTAATTCATCATTATGGATGACTACTTCATGGGAAAATACAGAAAAATTGACAAACATTTAAGTGACTCACTTGCGACAATGAAGCATGCATGGGATATGATTAAATTTCCAATTATAATGATAACATGCCTCAAGTATGCAAATACTACATTAAATGTGATCAAATTATTACCTCTTTGGCTGATATGTACTCTCGAGCCTAAAAAGATGAAAAAGATCATACCACCAAAATCAATTCAAAATAACAGCATTAACTTGTCAAATTTCAGAATTCTTCTACTAAAGAGCTGTTAATGTACAGGTATGCACTTAATATCAACCACAAACCAAATTATCATTGCTGTTTGCAGTTTGTAGTTTTCTCAAGCCCAGTTGTCCTTTTTCCTTGCTACACCAAAACATTCTATCAATATTTCTGGTGTTCACGGTTTTCTAAGTTTCACAGTAAAAAGACAAATTAAATTAATCACTTGCTTGCAAACTACCAAATCCTTGTTTATAATAATTATGATATTTATTACAACTAAAAGTTCCTATATATAAGTACGAGACAGAAGTATAAATATGATCAATTTAACAAATACACTGTACCTTATTAGCTGATTTTGAATCTGATTCTGCCACAAGTTTATCCAGTGTGATATGTACACAGTTGAAATGCTGAGCTGCCATAACAGACTGAAAGAGAGAAATTAAAAACAGCTTTAAAATAAATATATTTTTAAAATAAAAGAACATTTTTTGGTCCATGGTAAATAAAAAAATTCTGACAAGAGAAAAAAGTGTGATTTACTTTAAACTGTTCCAAATACAACAGGTCTATCAACTAACCATATATACATGGGGGCCAAAGTCACAGATAAACAATGATTCAGAGATTTCAGAGATTTCAGATTTTCAGATTTTTATTGTTCACAAAATACTATTATTTTCTCTTACCATGGTTCTTTTTCCTGCTGCTGGAGGCCCATGAATTATTATCTGTGGAACTGAAATTTATAATAGGCACACATAGGTTTACAATATAACTGAAATACCACATGTAAATCAGTGAAATGTATTTCACAGAATAAAGATTGAGAAAATTACCTTCAACATTTATTTATTAATTTTTGTAAACTAGTTATTAGTTATTGACTTTACTTTGGTGTCCCCAATTAGCTTATCTATAGCTAAATACACTGACACATTAATAAAGTTTTCACCCATCTCATTCAAAATATTTGGCTCTTGGACATTTTCTATGGATTTCATTTTGGTCAGTCTAAACATCACAACTTGACATTGAGCCCATTCTATCATCCTGTCCAGTCCCCTGATTCCCCTCAATAAGAAACAAGCCTAATAACAATTAAGCCTATAAAAGTCTAATAAAAATTATTGATTGATTCAATTGATAACTGATTAGCAAGTGGCCAGCAAGGTGTTAAAAATAACTAGATCATCAGTTAGTCAGGGCCAACCAATTGATTGTTTCAGTAAATTATCTGTTCAGAAGGATGATTTTCTTGAGAAAATTGTCACCTCAAACTTTGTGAGAATAAAATCTAATGCCTGTTGTTTTTAACTTTGGATAATGATAAATGAGTTGTTTTGGGTACCAAAAATTAGGGTCAGCTATGATTTTTCAGAAATGTAATAAGACCCAAGGTTTTTGGTAAATGGACAAAGCAGCCCTTATAAATTTGACAAAGACTCGAAGGAAATATGTGGCTCTCAGTAAGCTAAAGGGAGATTTAATATAATTTTAACGCTTTAAAGAATGGGAAGAAGGAAACAAATCAGTATTAATTATTATTTTCTTACCATTACTTTCTTGTTCAAGAAGACCTATCATATAGGTCAAAGGGTCTGCTGGCCGTTCTATGATAAGCCTGGTCAAGAGTGACTGTAAACACAAGATATTCAGCGGGTAATTTATTTGAAGAGCTAAATATGAAAGATAACATTCCTTATTGTAAGCAATGTAGCAGCCAAGGATGAGCAGTGGTTCAGGGCCATTCTATCATATCTCTATATTCCCCTTCCCCATTAATTTCCCAATGAAGTACAAGTCAAATTCACACTGGCCCCCTACGTAGAGCAAAGACCAATGGAAAGTGCTAACAGGATGTTCTCTTCAGCAATAGCCCATTTTTTTCACCTTGTCGCCCCACTCCTACCCCACTTCACCCAAAGGCAAGTTTCTTTAAAACACCCTCAGAGCTGTGCAACTTCAGGAGATCTGGGGGAAGCAGGGGGAAGACACAAAATAGAACGGCTCTTAGTGCAGTACAGTGTACGTACATATAACTCCAAGTATACGTACACCAGTAGGTAGCAACTGTATAGATGGTCAGGTCACTAGCCTAACATGTTCCTTTAATCTTTATCTTTAATAAGTATACTCATGAAACAGTGGAACTATACTAGGAGTTGAAAATAACATAATAAAAGCACGTAATAAATAATTACAATATGTATATATACAACAAAAATTATAAGTTAGTAAAAGATAAAATAAAATAGAGTAAGTATAATCTCGTCGAGATAAGTTAGGACGTCTGAATATACATTATACAAAAGATTTAATGGCTGCAAGAGCAATAGTCTTAAAATTATTTTTATTAACATCTTCATAAATAGGTAAATTGTTCCATGCTACTCCGTTCAGATTGCAAGTTAACTGGGTAAAAATATAGTCCTTTAGTTTTATCGATTCTTCTGGAAGGGTGAACCTTAAAAAAGTTTGTCTGACAGTTGGGAAATTGAATTTGGGAACTAGTCTGAAACATTATTTTCTATCAAGAAATAGTGTGAAAGCTGTAGTTTGACGATACCTTCGTAAAGAGACTAGTGATTCCTCACCTCATAAATCTGAAAAATGCCGTGTTTCTCTGCGTAGTTTGAGAATTCAGGCGGAATTAACAAAGGTTTCTTGGTTGCATCCATCTTGAATTTTTCCCTCGCAGTTTCGCAGTTGCTACAATAAACAAGATGAGCCTGCGATCTTTCCAGATTAGGTACAGCAGCTCAAATTTGGCGTCCATAGTAACCACGCGGTGACATTCACAACTCATGTTTGGTGATGACCACAAGATGGATCGGGGAAGGAAATCTTGAAATATTTTGAAGAATTCGAGCTATATTAGAGTGTAAAATCTGCATATAAGGTAAGTTGTCCCTTTGTTGAATGCGAAAAAGTCTTACAATTGAAAAATCGCGTTAATTTCGAAGAGGAAATCTCGATCGTCTTCGCGAATTATCGCGGGAGACGAGATATTGGGCTTTCTCTCCGATCTGAAGGATAACTTAAATAAAAAATTTCCTTCTGCAGAAAACCTTAAGAATTTAAATGTCTTTCTTTTTGCATTTGAAGGTTTAATCTGTAATTTTTAAGTAATGAATAATGTGGAATACATGATCGTGAAAAATGATGAATAATTCGGTCGAGATCATGTTTCAAATCTTTTTGCAACCTTCAGGTGGGTAAACAAACATTCCGTTCTTTAAAATTCGACCAGAAAATGCTTAGCGCTCAAATAGTTTGAGCTATATTATTTGCTGTTGCTGAAAATCAAACTAGGTTTGGCGAACATAATTGATCCTTTTTTAAAAAACTATGAGTTACTGTGCGACCCGGGTGTGTGAGTAATATATCGGATGATTCAGCGAGTAAACACTGTCTAACTTGATTTGATCGAACAATAAAATTAATTCTCAAGGTCGCACAAAACTACGCCCCACTGAATTTTCCTTGTATTCCGTAATTTGCAGACCCTTTCTGGCCCAGATTATAGTTGAAATACAAACTTCAATTCAAGATGAGCAGAGAATACGTAACATTGGGTGTTCAACGAGAATCGCTGCTAAACAATCCACTTCTACAAAAGGTAAGAAACAAGCCTCACATTTCCTGACCTCGCAGGGGGTGGTGGGGGGCAATTCCAGTTTAAAAGTAATGGGGATTTAAGACTTTATAAATCGATCAGGACTACAGTGAGAAAAAATTCTTACCAAAGCAATTTCAGAAAAAAGAAACAGCAGCAGCAGTATTTCTTTCATACCGTGTATTTGTTTAGTTTTTTTTTTTTAATATATATAGCCCTGAAGTAATAAAATAATCAGTTGATTTTCCTGGATTTCTTGTGTTGCTACTTCCAATGGAATGTTACTGTTATAGCACAGCTCTGGCAGAACCCCATACTCATATAGGAAAGAAGAGGAAACCCATGAATTGATTTTCTCTTGGTTATCATGGCTAGCGATATTTCTCGTGGGCACATGGTGCATAACAGCATTGACAGAGTTGCCCAAGATGGTGGCCATACTCTAGCTAATAAGTTGACACAGACATTCACCCTTGGTTTATAGCATCCTTTTTTGATATTGGACATCCATGTTATGGTCAATTGACACCCGTCAAAACGAGGTATTTGCTGACCAGTATCAAGTGACCACACATTGACCGCTGACCAAGTTCTGGTTTTTGATTGCATCGCGGGCTCATGCCAGGTTAACTTGTTAAACAGGGCTGGGTTGTTTGGAAGCCAGTTAATGCTAACCCAGGATTAAAAGTTAATTGAAGTCTAAATTTTTCTTGTATACAAATATTTTTCACTGCTTTTGTTTTGTGTATTTTGAGATTATTCAAACTCAAAACAGAAGGCCAAAAAATATATACAGAAAACCTCACCATAAAGTTACAAAACTCCGAAATTGAAATTCTCACTTATACTGGGTTAGCTTAATCGGGTTTTGAACAACCCAGCCCAGGAGCTCCACTTTTAGGCTTGGCTAAATCTATATTAATATTGTTTTATACTGTATAGTCTGAACTTGGGAGGCCACTAAGACGCTGCTTCACCCTACCCGCTGATGGGTTCACTTATGGAAAACCAAATGAAGGGAAGGACAGTGGTGCTGCTGATGGTGAGTGCAGATTTCTTTTTCCTTTCTTTCTTTTTAAATTATTATTACGGGCATGAAATTTTAATGAAATATAAGTACATTTGTATCTCTTCTTTTAGCTCTAGTATGGAGATCAGCTCCTCTTGCTCCACTTTATCTGAAAGAGAAAAAGGCACCAAGAGATTTTATTGGCTTAAACAAGGGAGCAGTTCAAGCAGGTCTCACAACAGCTCAGGAACATTTTCAGTATCGTGCGACTCATGACATGAGGAGAAAAGATTCTGGCAATGAGAAGACATCACTAAAGGTCAAACGGATACCGCCTACAATGGTATTCGGAATTCCTACAAAGTAAGCTATTAATCAAGATCTCAGAGGCATTTTTATGATTCTGATGTAAAATTAACCATTTTGAATCATTCATTGTCTAGCAGTTAGTCCAAAAGTTGTGTTAATAATATTGTTGTTGTTTTTTGGCCAGGCCTTCAACTCCAGTTTATGATCTCCTGGGACACAAATACCAGGACCGTTGGTTAGAGGAAAGACGTAAAGCTGAGGAGGCCACAAGAGCTAGACAAGAGCAAAAGGTAATACATGCTGCTGATAGACTGTGAATTAGGTACTGTTAATGCCAGATGCACCTGTTCTATATTAACACAAAGTTTTCATCTGATCTTTAGAGACACGTTGATAAGACCATCTATGAGACAAGGACTTCACTGCTCCGAAAATATCAACCTCCTGTTGATCCAGCTCCACTGTGGCAAATGCCAAAGTTTCAAAAGGTAATTTATTACACTTACAAATTATGTAGTTTCAAGGATTATATACTCAGGTTTCCTCTTAGCTAAACCAGCAGCTATACAGAGACCAGCTATCCTTGAGTCACATTTTGTTTTATCTTCACAGATCCCAGCTTTTCTCAGCACCTTTAGATCAGACAAAGCCAAAGAGAGTGCTTTTGAACATCACGCGACAGACAGCACTTCACGCCAAGGAGCCTTTGGCCATGGAATATACGAACCTGCTAAAAGCTAAATACTAATAAATTGACCCTGATTGCATTTTTAACTTAAAGAGTGAAAAATTAACAGTTTACAACCCTTGCAAATAGTTTTTTAATGTTGTGGTTTAAGGCAAAGTCCTATAATTCTCTTGCATGTATCTATTGTGATGAAGATCACAGGTCTGGTGGACAAACATTGAGTTGACACTGCCTGTTCTGTATAAAGCTTTCAAATCTTTACTCTTTAAATAGCAACAGAGATATCTGCAAGATTGTTACTAGACTTTATAACAACATTATACAATCCTGGGAATTTCAAAGTACAATTATTGTCAACCTTAAAACTCAGCAGAATGTCAAAATGGCCTGTGATATGACATCTTATCTCTTTCTCAACACAACAAAACTGCTCAAAACAAATGTAATTTAATTACATTTTTCATAACATTAACTCCGCATAATTTTTGGTCTCTTTTAACTCTTGATCAATACACTTGCTGTAAATAATACCGATCAGAATGAAAAAATAAAAATACCAAATGAGTAGTTAAATAATAAATCTGACTTCTGCAGAATTGTGCAACTTTCCCATGTCTTAAATGTGTAGTACAAATAATGTATCCTGTGGAAATAGTACTGTGTAACAAGGTAAATGCTTTTTAAAACAAATGCCTTCAGAATAGATTACATAACTGATAAAAGAATCTCTCACTAACCAAGGTCTTCCAGAGCAAATTTTGTATGATGCCTCAGGGTTGCCACAAAGTGTTAAAGTGGGAGGCTATTACCTTGGAGTATGTGGTTGATTTTGAAATCTTTCCTAAATAATCAGAAGAATAGCTGAGATGACAGGGTAAATGATTTAAATTTGCCATCACAGCTCACTTCTCTAGACAGCCCTGGACAACAGTAAATCACATGTTAGCTGTTTGAAACTTTCAGTCCAGTTTGCTTGCACCTTATTCAGGTATTTCCCTGTGTCTGACAATCACTTTCATAATCTCAAACAAAAAACTTCAATATCAAACTGGTTTACAAAATTTCACTTCCCATCCTCCAAAATTGAACTGCAAATTACCCCCCACCTTGAACAAGGTATTTATAGACCTAACAATAATAATAATTATTAATATTATAAATTACATTTATTGTCTTTGATCATGTGGTGTCAACTATTCCCTCATGATTTTCACTGCATTCTGCCAATGAAACAGATTATTTTCAAGTGAAAGTGAAAAATTGATGTTAAGAATTTGCAGCCACCCAGAAAAACAAATTTGAACATTCCATGAGGAAATAATTTCAATCAAACTTATCAGAAAGCCCTTAATCTGAAACTCTCATTAAGGAACGATTAACAATGCCAAATTTAACTTGGATGAATTTTCTCCTTTTAAGGGATTTCCTGTCCATGCAGATATTAATCTGGAGACAGATTTAAAGTTATGGCCAAAAATAATGTAAACTAACACTGGATTATCTGACCTTAGAAAACTACCCATCCATCAGGAACCAGACTAATAATAATCTTTATTGAGGAAACTTTCACGTACATGTGGTTTCGGATGAACTAAGACAGAAGGCTTATAATGCTACATGTGTATTTATCAGAGATCTAATTGAATAAATTTATTTACTTGGATATCAGATGGATAATCCAGTGGTTTTGGATTTTGTTAAAAATAATTTCACAGGAAAAAGACCTCTTACAGTACATGGTGGTTATGTTCATGAGTAACACCAAGCTATTATTTTGATACAAACTACAAATTTTACTGGAGTCTTGTCTTCTTTTGAGATGGTTCTTCTGATGGCTCTTCTTTACTTGAAGTTTTCTCTCCTTTTTTGGGTGATCTCTTGAAATATGACAGCAATGTGCCAGCAACTGGCTTCTCTGTTTTTTGAGTTCTGGAAAAACACCATCATTCAAAAGTTACACAACAAAATTATGAGAAAAAATGCTTTGTTTTCAACTACCAAAGTAGAAGGTCTGTTCCTGGAAGTGACATCAGCATAATACAAATACAGGTTGTTAATGTTCAGAAGTGAAGAGAGCTGATAAAGCTCCGAAAGCTCTGAAATCCAATGTGATTTTCGTAATCTATATGAGATGTGGCACATGATGTGTCCAGAATGAGCAGGTTGCAGGCCACTGATTAAAAAGTTTAAACCGTTTCCATTGGTTGTCTCCCCAGCTAGTCTATTTACTTAGTGGACTATACCCAGTAACATTACATTATACAAGTAACCCCCAGGAAGCTGTATATGATTATAAATTGTATTGTAAGAATTTAATGCATTGACTCCCAGAGCTTTTTGCCAAAAACGCATTTTTTGGACATTTTGGAGATTTTCAGGCTGGATATGGATCAGATTAGCTCCAAACTACTCAAAAAGGCATTTGCAACATGGCAGTATGCCTTTCTTTCTACTAGCATCGCGTTTTACAGAAATCAAAATTTTGAGAGTTTTTGGATCAGGAAGTGACCTACCTCTTTAAGGTTTTTACTTTTTGTAATTTTTTTTGTCTTTTTTTGTCTTTCCTTTTTCTCCTTTTCTTATCTTTTTGCTGCAGTGATTGACCTTTTACTGGGCTTGCTTCCAGTTCAAAAACATTCTGAGAAAGCATCATTGAGACAGGCAATTTTTACCATGTGTAGTCGCAGGAAATTTTGCTCTGAGTTTTTTGCTCAAATTTTTGAGCATTTTCATGCACATTTCAGGCTCCATTGAGCTGATCACTCTGATCTGGGTACCTATCATTGGAAAGATCTTTTCCTCCTGCAGAAGTTGAGTATAGATGATGCCAATTTTGGTCAAAGGTGATGACGTCAGAAGTGGAACAAAGGCCAAGGCTCGTCACGGCCGGTTACGGGTGGCACAGGAGTCAATGGGTTAATTATAATAAAACTCATTACTCACAAGTCAATTGGCTTGATACACTCTGGTGATTTATTCCTAGAGTTGTTGACCATCATGGAGACTGGATGCCACTCCAAGCAGTCCTTGGGTGTGACTAAGTTTAGAGCCTATTGATTGAATCATGACATGGTAAATAAAGCTCATTTATCCAATTTTATTCATTAACTTTCCAGTTGTTGAAAAAATGACAACTTATGTTTTCTAGACCAGCTAGATCTGGTAAATGATATAACATTATGTTTCCTTGGTTATAATTATAGCACTTTCAACGCTGAAATATAAATTAACACAAGAGAAAAACGATTATCAACCTTTTTCCAGGGGACTTCTCCACATTCTAACCACTGACGGACCTCTTCTTCACCATGTAGAACAGCCTTAAAATTAAAAAGATAACTATGGATTTGTGTTGAAATAAGTAAACATTTAATAATTAAAATAGAATAATGTAATATTGTAAACACACCAAATTAAAGAACAAACTGAAGAAAAAAAAGAAACAACCAAAAAGAACTAGGGACAAATGAATCAATTATTATAACTTGATTTTTAAATATGGTCATAGGTCTTGTTCCATATCAGAGAAATGATTATTACAATGCAAATAATTAACTCAAATTACTGAAATAATACTGATTATTATATGGCTGTGTCTCACAAGGACTGGGAACTACCGAATTCACAAATTTGATTGGCTGAAATCGATATTGACCGCGGTCTAGATTTTCCCATCTAGACCAACATCTCCTCACTGCGTTCGGTCTGTACTCACAACCTTGGTCAAGATTCTCCCATACTTAGCTCGGTTAATAAGAGCTAAATATAAAATACTACATCACATATTTTTTCCCAGATGCTTGTAGCATATAAACCTACTAATTTATATTCTACATTCATTATACGGCTGTGTCTCACAATGACTGGGAACCACCAAATTCACGAATTTGATTGGCTGAAATCAATATTGACCACGGTCTAGATTTTCCCATCTAGACTGGCATCTAGACCTGTTTAGTCATTTTGCGTTGAAAAAGAAGCAAACTAAAATACAAAAATGTTCACCATTTTATTTTCTTCTCAGTCATTTATGGAAGTGCCAAAAGGCCTGATGACAAAAAAAAAGTAGAGAGGACGAGCAAATTTCGGCAGGTTTAAGGGGTAAGCTCATCGCTGTTCGCAAGCAAAATGTCAGCTAGTGCAAACCAGTTACATTAAACGAATTGAAGTTTCTTCTTTGCCATCATAGTTAGTCCCCTCCACTAACTATGTTGCCATATAAATGAACATCTTATTAACTGAGCTAAGTTGGTCTGTCTGGGAGAATCTTGATTTCGGTTGTGTGTACAGACCTCACTGCGTTCGGTCTGTACTCACGACTTCAGTCAAGATTCTCCCAAACTGACCTCCTGCTCGGTTAATAAGAGCTAAGTAATGAACTCACAAACAGATGAATACAAGTCTTACTGGCATTCTATTGTGGAGCCATTTCAGAGATGGAGCTGCATCCACTGTGATAATAGTGTATGAAAAAAGTTCTTCACCTTCATTGGCACTGCCCTGTGAATTATATAAACAATCACAGATTGAAGCTCTGCAGAACTTTTCTTCCTCTGAAAATATTGCCCTCCTACTTACATGTAATACAATTACATGGAGAGTTTTAAAATACAAATTATGTATTAAGCAAACCAGGTAAATATGTCTGCAGTTACTTAATTACTGCAAGTTGTAATATGAGTTAATCTCTGAATATATATTTGTACCTTTGGTGCCTGCCAGCAATCAAACAAGCCTGCCATGGTCAAGAGATGTTTATCTCCACAATGTTCTACATCCTCTTCTTTTACTTTTCTCAATTCCACTGAGTCATCTTTAATGTTGACATTTTTTACATCTGGCTTGCATGATGATGGATCTTTTTCTTGGAATCTTTCATCTTCATGGCTGGAAGTATCTTCCTCTTTAATTTTTCCCTTTGCATCTTTCTTAAAGTAGATGTAATATGGTTGTTTCTTTCCTCCTTTCAATGTCTCCCACTCAAAGAACCTGTAATATATTAGTCAATTACATGTATATTACTCCTTTTGAATTAACACAATAATCTGATGTGGAAATGTATTACCCACATCAGCACTTTTTGTTGAAACAATTTTGATAGACTGATGTCTGTTTATAAGATGCTATCGTTGATAAATTCTCAGCTATGAAAGAATGTAGGAACAAACAAACAAATAAACCAACCAACCCATAAGGGAATAACCCAGTCAACAAACAAATGAATCCACTAAGAAAAGAATGAATGTGTGATTGATCAACTGACTGATTGTATGACTGTCTTAACTGTCTGACTGTCTGACTTTCTGACTGACTGACTGACTGACTGTCTGACTGGCAGACAGAAAGACAAACTGACTAACTAATGGGATAAATGGATAGATTTATGACATGATTTCTGCAACTCATCATGATCACCTGCTGATAAAACAGTGGATGGCCTGGGAGGAACTCCCATATAAAAACGACAGGGTTGCTTGTTGTACCCTTTAGGGGTTAAAAAACTGGCTTTGGTATCACTTAGGGCATTCAACCTTGAAAGATCCACAGCTGGAGCTTTTGCGGTACCTTCTAAAGTATTGAGCAAAAAAGGTCAGTGTCAGTCAATGTGCAGTTTTAGAATTGGTATCTTCTAGAGGTAAAATAAATTTCAAGCCACACTCACAAAACATTATCTTGTTACCTCTTAAGAGTTCTTTTTGAAATTTCCAGCAGCACCTTCGGCCTTTTTGTATGGGAGTTCCCCCTGGCTGTCCACTGTTTTAGCAGCTGGTGATCGTGATGGGTGGACGGCAGGGTGGCCTAATGCTCTGCAATTCAGGTTCAAAGCCTGAGGCAGGGTTATGTGTTCCAAGGGCAGGCACATTACTCTCATAGTGCCTCTTTTCAATGGCGTGTATATTATATGCTCAATAAATAAATAAATAAATAAATAAATAAATAAATAAATAAATAAATAAATAAATAAATAAAGGGAACTCAAAATTTATGCCATGGGGAGGGTAAGCCTGTGGTGCATCCAATCCAACAGGGAATAAAAATAATCTGCTAGAGTCACTTTGAGTGTGCACCAATGTAACCTGATAGACCACTAAAGTCCCAGTAACCAGTTGCTACTGGTCAATTATAAATACATTTTATAAGGCCACATAAATCTTTAAGTTACAGTATAATCTAGGATACAGTACCCTTCTGCCAAGACAACACATCTTTTACCCTTCTCTAATGGCAATTTGAATGATCTCTTGTCCAACAAAGTATCACTTCTGGCATTACTCATGTTGTAGCTGAATTCTTTAGGGTCTCCACGGTGCCATGATGGAATCAATCCCCACCTCATGGGCTGCAGAACTCTTTCAGATGTGTCCTCTGAGGTTGCATTGTTGAAATGTTGGCTGGACAACAATACTGGCCTATGGATGAAGTACAAATAATATATATTTTGGGGTCACAGATATGTATAAGAGTTATTCAGAGTGAGCAAGCAAGTATCAGCAGCTACTCGTAACTTCAAACAAATGTTTTGTAGCATATGCTATCTCAGTCTCTGTAAACTGTCCCTAACACTAAAAGTTTGATTCAACAACAGAAGACAGAGAGGCTGCCATGAGGAATCCAGCATATTATTGGCATCACCGGCAGGAAAGAATGTTGAGATTAAATATGATAAAGTTTGAAATCAACAAAACTTGTTGCATTTGCATGCAGATTTTATGGATTTTATTCCATTCGAAGATGCCTGATGACTAACCAATGACATCAATGACTAAAAATTTTGTGGAACATCCATTGATATGGGTGATTACCCATTGATTTATCATTGATGCCATTGATGTCAGCAATTAGTTATGTCTGGTTACTGTTATTGCTCCAGGAAGTACTCATGAAAGTGACAAGGGCAATTTGCATATGAAATATATGCACAGTATGGTGATTTTGGTCATACAGTTTCCTTCCTACTTTTTTTATTGGGTGTGTGCCAGCTCCAGTTCATGATAAAGGGGTTTTTAGTAGCAAGGGGTATGGGTAGATAGGGGCTAGGGTGAGAAGTTACTGAGGTGGTTCTTTAGCACAAATTATAATAAAGAAAACTTGGACAGGATCCCTTGCTTAATTTTTTTTTTTTTTTTTGCTATTTTTTGGCTGTCACCCTGAACAGGGAACATGAGCGGCGAGGAACAACAATTGGCATAAGAAGTATTATCAAACTTTAATAAGCTTATAAGGTCTGGAGTTCACAGGACATCGAGGAAATATAGATAGAAAACTTCCTCGTTCTGTGACAAAACTCTTTAGTTACATGCAACAACATTCCTAACATTTTTTAGAAGTGAATTCGTTCATAACACACAAAGTAAACAAATTAAAAGGCATGCTTCAGTTCAACATCGATATAAGCTTACTCACGTGAAAGATTGCGGGCTGATATTGTAGGAGGGATAATATTTTCCCCCGCCATTACGCCAAGTCGGCTCATGGATCTTGCCGTCCTTCCCTTTGTATCTGCATGCCTTTGGGAATTCATCGGGCGCGAGTGTACTGAATAAAAAAACAATGGCAAACAGTTATTGACAAAACAAAGGTCAGTGGATTCGCTCGGAAATAACTTAATTTCCAGTTGCTATTTTCAGTGATGACAAACTGCTCCTCATACCAAGCTGTTCTCCCACACATTTTGAAGCTAATTGAGTTCAGCTACATCAGTTAATTGCTGGAATGGTTTTGAAATATATCACGGGCGAAAATCATTAGTTGCAACAGTGAGAAAGTTGACTTTGGCGAGAAGAAGACCCTCTCACGATCTGTTTTTGATTACCACTTTCACAACCTCAAATTTTGGCGCGTTTTAGGTCTGTATTGGGCAGCGGTTTACCACAACATTGTTCAATCCATCGCGACTCCAAATCTACGAACTTCGAGCCATTTTTACCTCGCTGAATGAGATTGAATTTGATACTTTAGAACGAAGTTGCCCTAAATGAGACAAAACGTGAAGTAAACACTAATTTTATTTCCTCCTTGTTTAGAAATACCGCGAAATTTGCAGAGTATTTCAGTAATGCTGTCAAGTCACGTGTGAGTTTGGAGGCCGTCCCAACAAACATTTCGCGCTGCGAACAAGCTTCTTCGGTTGTTACCTGACTCTGGTATCCGAAATTTTTCAACGATTCTTTTCTATTTTTAGTCAATTTTTTGTTCCCCGTAGCTCCTTGAGTCATTGTAGATCCTCCATAACAAAGATTAGAGTCTATACCTTGCCCTAGTTCTTTATTCTTGGCCGTTGCTCGGTCTCCAAGTGGTTGTATCGTTGTTTACTTTGGCTTTGCCGACAAGCTATGGCCGGTCATGGTTGAGTTCAACAACTCGACTCAAGACTGTTGCAGAATTGCCGGCGTTTCTTCGACTCCATCAGAGTAGAATGAGTCAGGGAGGAGTCATAATGGTGAGACGATCGTAACAGTGGTCGAAAATTTTATGTATTTGGCGTGTTTTTGCGTTGATTTTTGATGCCAAACCTTGGGTTTACAACTATCTTCATATCTTGCAGTATGATGGAGGTCGAAACAGACGAACTAGCAGATCAGACGACTATCACGCCAAAATGCAGAGAGCTGGCTCGGAAACGCTTTTGAAGACAGATCTTGAACAATCCAAGGAGGCAATAAAAAGCGAAATTCGCAAGCAGCTTAAGTTAAAAGAAGGAGCAGAAAACTTGAAGAAAGTAGCCACTGACAAGAAGACTATCGCGCAGTGCAACTCAATTTTGAAAGAGGCTACTGCTAAACTTCAAGATTTGCACGATGATTTGCAAGACCTCAATGCTAGGGTATCGGAAGATACGCCCTGTAAGTATATAAATTGTTCTTTTAGATGGCAGATACAATAATCCTAAATGGCATTCCTTGACAACTTGTTCACCAGCCAACAAGCATTTCGTTGCTTCGAGAAATGACACTTGTTCATTTCTCTTGACAGGGCAAAGTTTCCTCCTCTGTTCATGAGAACTTGTCATGTTATTTTGGAGTACCACTTTTTCTGTGGTTTAGAGGCAAGCAGTTAAGATGAAGTCGTTGATTTGGATTAAAATGTTTGGTCATTTCCTCTAATAGTCGGTAAATTTGCGGCGAGATAAACCCTGACTAAACAGTACACTACCTGTGAAAAATAAGCTCTGAGCTCATCGTGTTGTTATTATACTGACGTATTTCTTTTGGACAGCTTTGTATTTGTACGGAATAGTACACACAACACAGCGCAATCCGGTCGATCTACTATTACCAATTGACAACTCTAAACCACGCTATATTTTTGATAAGTTCAGCTTGATATTCCGTGTTGTGGAATGGCTGTCATTTTTGAAGGAATTGAAAAATTCTCGTCTGCGTTTCGGAAACAAATCACGACTTTCTTAAGTAACAAAGAAGCAAAAATTCATTACTTTAGAGTTCAAAGTTTACAATAACCTTTAGCTATCATACTCGGGATATTTTTCAGTCGCGAATATGCTACTTGGTGCGTATCGCAACACACTTGAACATTGTTTAAGTATTTAATCGTCACCCTTTGGGACTTAATTTTTCATTTACTTGTCGCCGTTAACCATTCGTAAAAGTTAGGGCATTGTTTAAATCGTTTCCTTGTGATGGCTGAGAGATTTTCGGGCAATTACGTTGTTAGTTTCGCCACTGTCAAGTAGTTTTAAATATTTGAAGCCTTCTCGCCTGTGTTTGTGACAACAACCATGGATTGTTTACATTTGATCGAAGGAAGAGCCTTTGTTTGCATTTTGCCTCTTGTTTTGAGCTTTTCTCTTCGTTCGTTTCGTCCCACTGTGCAATCTAGGCACACTCGCAGGCTAATATTTATGATGCCTGAAGTTGTATTTAATAAATTCTAGAAACTATGCGACATCTTTGTTAGATTACTTGGAAGATATATTAGTTTCCGCCAAGTTTATTACCAGCTAACTAGCCACTCGCTAATACGAGTTGACAGAAAGTCTACCAAATTTGGATTTGATAGATCAAGGGGTTTATATTGTTTTCCTTAATTATTTATATTAAGCTGACTGAGAGTGTGTTAGTTTTTATTTCCTTCCAAATAATGCATGTACTGTATAAAATTATATGCTGGGGTTAGTTACAATAAATTTATGAAGCATGGAGTTTTCCTTGATATGTTTCTTGTCTTAGTTTCTGGAATTTGTAATTGTGACACAACTTGATTTCCTCATGCTAGGGTTACCAGAAAATTAGAATCAGAGTCGAGTCTCATCTAATAAGTCCTGAGACACTAACTAGGGTTTAAAACTTTAAAAAGTGCTAGTGCACACTATGTTCTAGGTGATCAAGGTGGATTATACAGGATTTACAAAACAAACAAAGATTTATTGTGTTGTAAATGGCTAACTTTTCTTGGCTATTTCATACTTACTAAGGCCTGTCAATCCAAGAGGAGACTCTGTCACTGACATGGCCTTTCCAGCATGCTCAGATTTGGGATGCCTATTCAACTTTTATTTAAGTGTATCCCATCATCTTGATCTGAACGTCAGTTTTAAAATTGACCTAAAATCTTCTTACACTACATATATTAGTGCTTGTACATTGTTATGCAATTACATGAACAGTAGTATTACCAGTTATTTTAAAAATGTTATTTTCATATATCACCAAAAGGTATAGGAAAGAGTCACGAGAAATGACATTTTCAAGTTTTTACACTCTGGCTAATTTACATTGTACATGGTAGGAACAGTTACTCGCATAGATACTGACAATTTTATGTTGGAATTATGTGAGTGTGATTGTTTCTTGTGTTGTTGTCTATTTGCCATAAGAATATGATTGCAGGCTAGGAATGTAACATTACTGTTAAGGAAAAATTAATTTCAACTCTTGGCTTCAAAATGAGTACAATATGTGGATTGGAACTCCAATCATTTACATGTCTATTTAAAATAATTAAACTAGTTACTCTAACCTTTTTTCTGTAAGTACTAGTCAACTGACTGTGCCTTCTATACTACTTGCTCACAGAAAAATCCGGCTATTGCACCTGTAGTCTCAGCTAATAATTATTTGTCAAGAGTATTAGTCTAACAGTAATAATCAATCACTTGTTTGTGGATGGGCATTAATATTGGTAACTCCTCAAGGCTTGGATGGATCTCCCCAGTTTCAGTTTTGCTAATGCTCATATTTGACTCTCACTTCAGTTTATCTTTATATACTAAATTATATCATTCTGGTTATTAATTTATAAAAGTAACTTCCTACTTTCAAAAAGTAAAAAAATGAACTGTATATTTAAGATATTTGTTTTCCTTTTATTAATAAAAGAAAACCTGTTTTGAAAAAAACAATCTAAGAAAAAAATCATCCAACTGTGTAAAGCTCTGTGTTGAAAACTATTGCACAGAAGCATCTGTATGTAAATGAAGTAATCGCAGGCTTATAGCACAATTCATGTAAGTGGGGGGCATCCATAGAGCACAAATTTTTATACTTTGTCTTTTGTCTTACAGCTGAATATGATAATGCCTTGTCACCAGACAAGACAGATGGCCAGCAAAATGAACCAGATGGGAGCAGTAAAATTGAGTCCTTGAAGAAACAAATTGCTGTGGAAATGAAAGTCAAACAAGGGGCAGAAAACATGTTAGCAATGTACAATGCTGCTGGATCAAAGAAAAAAGACAGTAAACTCATTGCGGAAGCTCAGCAAATGCTGGAGGACTCTAAAACAAAGATTGAAATTATACGAATGGCACTGCTGCGAGAACAGCAGCAGGGTGTGTCGTCAGGAAGGGAAGATGGTGTGTTATCTGGTAGTGCTAGTGGTAAAGAGAACGCTGCACCAGGATTAGGACTTTCACCTTTAGAACTTAGAATAGAAGATGTACGGCATCACATTGAAATCGAATCTAGAGTAATTCAGGGTGCAAAAAACATGATCAAGTTTTTGCAAAAATCTGGTCATGATAAGAAAGGCTTAGTAGAGGTAAGTGTTTAACATTCCTTAGGTGCAAGAAATTGACAAGCTGCCTTCAACCATATTATAAAATGTCACATAGACAGCTTGTTAATTTCTTGCCATAATGTATACAATAACAGATGTAGTGAGTCGAATGTGAATTTGTGGAATGTACATAGTTATTTGGGAAATTGGTTACAGATAACATAGTCAAAGTGTAGATGAAAGCAACTCTAGCTTTATATGCAGGGTCTTTCTGAACTTCTCTTAAATGTCCAGGACTCTTTGGACCACAGGAGACCAGGGCTGGGTTGTTCAAAGCCTGATTAAGCTAACCCAGGATTAACGAGAATTTTGATTTCAGTTTGGTAACTTCTCGGTGAGGTGTTGTGTTTCAAACAACCCAGCCTAGGGCACTGGGTTAACTTTGAGACCCAGGAGAGGATGTAGTGATAGGACATTGTTAGGGACAGAGTGTTATCGTAAAAAGCCTCAAGGGTGGATGGTGATAATTATGTATGCTTATTGAAGAGCTGAGGAGGCGCTTTTAATAATGACATTATTGTATCTCAGTCAGTGATAGAACAGAACTTGGTGTTCTTTTACTTTCTTCAGTGCCAAAAATGTCAGTAGTAATCTCAGGATTCTGGAAAGTTTTTTTATCAACCCTCACACTTCAGTGTGCAGCCATAATACTGTCAGCAGGCCTCACCTACTTTGTGGTACACACATAGTGTACAGCACTAACCATAACACTTAACCAGCACTCACAAATGTACTACCCCTCAGAGGTGTCAAATCACAGGTTTAACTAAGAATCTTGCCACTCCCTTATTAATCAGAAGTCAGACTGTGCAATGAAAATTGTAATTCAGTTTGGTTAGATTTTAGAGGAGAGTGGGTAGCTAAATTTTCCAAATTGATCATGTAACAGAAACATTAGGCTACAGAGAAAGTAGCCCAGTCTGTTAGGTTTTACATTATCTTCCTACTCATGTTGAAATTTAGGATGAAGGAGCTAGGCACAGTTTGAATCATGCAGGTAAAGTACCAGGCTTTTAGCCAGGATTTGAAAAGTGGGTGTCCAAATTGTGCTATAGGGTCTGCTCAAACAAACAATTTATAAGACAACATATGAATAATAAAACAGTTTTGTTAAAAAGTGGCCATCCACAGGTCGCCTGGACACCTATCTGGCTAAATGCCTGAACAGTATATAGAGGGAGAAATTACAGCTAACACCTCTGCTATGTTAACTTACATGACTACATGTATGTACTAAAAACTTTATGATTTTTCAGGCTGAGAGAAGATTTCATGAATCAAGTCAAAAACTAGATTTACTTCAGTGTTCACTTACGAGACTTATGGGAGAGCTATCTCCTGAACAAGCTGCTGTAGGTATTTACAAAGACTATATAACAACACCGCCATCTTATGCTGATCGTAAGGCTGTGGGATTAGGAAAACAGCAATATACAGCTATCACTAAACCAGCAGCACTCACTGGAGAGTTGTACGTAAGTAATGCAAAAGGCATTTATTACTGGAGTACTGGAGTAGAGTTTAGTCTTAAATGTAATTATAATAACTGCTAAATATCTGTCATTTGCCATTAAAACGAAGTGAGAAAGAACTAAGAGGCAGCATAATCTAGTCTCCAAGACCAAAGGGAGCCCTCCCTTTTTGTCTTAAAGCTACTAATTACATTTGTTCATAATGTCAAATCTTTAAGAGTATGAATGTTTTGCCAAAAAACACTGCTTATCTTAGTGGGATAGCTTTTGCTGCTAAAAGACAGTAATAGTCCAGATACAAATGTAACATTTTACGAGATGTTGATTTTGGTTAACTACAGTGTACATGTACAGTATTGTGTTGCAGCATTACGCAGCTTAATGCACTACACACAAAAAGATGGTCGCTGTACATTCTACCACGATATCTTGGAAACCTGTTGATAAAACCCCTTTTTGCAGGGGTTGGAAAGGGCAAAATCTGTCCCTGTATGAACAACATTGAGTATGCAAGGCTTAAAGTTTTAATATCTTTTCTGTACAGTGTATGTTTTTGTGAGTTATTTTTATTATTATAATTTTTTTTTTCTAAGGGGGAAGTGGGGGGAGGGGTTACAAATTAATGGTAAACTCACCAGTTGTGATCTTCTTGGGTACAGTGGCTGGGGGAGATCCACCACTATTAGCAGAGCGCCATAATTTTATTATTGTGCACATTCCAGTTGCTGTAGAATTTTCTGGTTTTAGAGTAAAACTTTGAGATGTAAGTCTTTAAACATTTAGACTGAATCCTGCTTGTGTTTTTTGCAGGTCCACATAGTTGGTGCTGATAGACTCTTAGCAGTGGTTCCTAATAGAGATCCTAGGAAAACTGTCAGTTTAGCAATGGTAAGCCCTGATGGCAAGCTAGGAGATCGGTCTGGATCCAGCAAAAGGAAGAGTGGTTACAATAAATGGAACGTGGATGAAAGTTTATCAGGTAAATGTAGAAAATATAGATAAACCTTTACTTACCGTGGACACCTCCTTTGCATTACAAAGTGCAAGTGCATAACTTTGTAATTGCTTCCTGCAGTCATCATATATTTTGCTTTGTTTTCTGTGATTTTAGTTGAAGTCTGCGCTGTCCTTAAACTGGATAACTGCTATGTGGGACAAAGTTCATGGAAGGCTTTAGGAAAAGACTGTTGGAGTCAGCAGTTTCATATTGACCTTGACAAGGTAAAACGCTTTCAATGATTCTAATAGAAACAAAGTGAATTAAAGCCTGGTGAAACCTAAAACAAGACTATACTAGAAATGAAATCCTTGTTTTTACTTGATATGAAATTCTCTTGTGCTCTTGGCTTCTCTTGAGACTCTTGTGCACTTTGACTTAATGTGTTCCAAGTTTCAGGAAATATCTGTCCTCCTCCCCCTCCCAAGGAAGGTCAATGGAAATTCTGGAGAGGCTGTGGAATGCAAAAATAGGCCACCTGACTCTGTTGGAACCTTGTACAATATTTACTGGATTTCTTTAACCCACTCCATTTCAAACTATTTTTTGGTTCCCTCAAGAGTTAAATAGCGGGTTTTAACTGTAACACTACAGTAAATACTACGTGCATTTTCAGTCTTATAACAATTGCTTGTCTTTGTATGTTATAGTCAAGAGAGCTTGAAGTTGGTGTGTACTGGCGGGATCACCGCTCCCTCTGTGGAGTAGCATTCCTCAGACTAGAAGAGTTTCTCGATAATCAGCGGCATCAAATTCAAGTTCCTCTTGAACCTCAGGGCTGCCTGTTTGCTGAGGTTAGTCTCACTGTTTTTTTTTTTTCTTTTTTTTAAATTTGTTTTTTCCCCTTGCCATTTATTTTGCATGATTTTTATACTTCGCATTGATATTTGTTTTTTCTGAATTTGAAATGAAATGCTGCTCTTGACACTGATATTGAGATTGGTACCATAAAGTGACATTTGAAATGTTGCTCCTCACATTGAATAACGTGACACCACCACCACCACCACAACAACAACAGCAAAAGTTTTTTAATTTGTTAAACCCTAATACCTTAAGTTACGTTTCAAAGGGAGCATCTTATGCAAATAAACATTTTGGTGAATCAAAGGTCTCATGAACTACTGTCCAAGTAGAAAGGTGCAGCAAAGTTTTGGCCATTGACTGTTTTTTCACTAGAAAAATTGTTTGGCATGTAATCACTTGAAACCCCAGATTACAAGTGACTTTTGTTGTCAGTTTACCCAGGGAACAGGAATTGAAATTCGTGTACTTTGCTCTTGTCATTAAATGGCATGACACCACCACCACAGCAATAACAAAATTATTGTCAAACCCTATGACCTAGCAACTTTTCAAAGAGTGTTTAAGTAAAAAAAAAAAAAAAATGTGGTTAATCAAATGTTCTAAAATAATCTATTCTTTCAGTAGTACTGCCCTTTTCAGATATATAAATTAAGTAGTGCTTCAATATATATTTAAGACATGTTCTCTCACCACAGTAGTTTTACCTAATTATTAGTAGGCAAGATTTTGTTTTTTGATGAAAAAGCTTGACTCTAAGCATCTCAATAATACATGATGTCTTTGCTATCTGCTGATTTTAAGGGAAGGAGTCTTTTTGATTTTGTGTTATCTTGCATGGTTCCCATGTTCAGGAGTTCAACTGAATCAGTATTAGTTTTGTCATATTTGTAGCAACTTTTTATGCGATAATATTTAAATAAGCTCTGTGCTAGACAGGTGTTGATGGTTCACAATATTCTTTGGACTGGTCTTTCCAGTTACAGTGTATACCATAATTTATCGCCTTTCCTAACTTTTATTCTGAAGTAAATTGAAAGATAAGGTTCATTTTCTCTTTTCTTTTGGAAGTCTTTTTTGCCAATTCTTACATTACATGTCTGCTATTTTAAAGGCCTTATAACATACACTTTTGTGGTCTTTTGAATAATTAATTTTTTGATTTATAATTTTAGACATGATAGATCTATATTTAAATTTAAAAAATTAAGCCTTGAAGGTTTTTTGAAAAGTTGGATTAAACAAAAATAATTGATTGAGAAGTACTATAATTTCAAATCATTTCTCAGACTAAAAGTAGTTGAAGTTATGCAGATGTCTTAATTGAAGTCTTGACAGTTGATGTTGTTGGCAGATGTGTGCTTCCAATTCGCAGTTGTTTAATATTTAGGTTTTGTTTCTGTACTTGTGTCAAGAGTTTATGTGATCAAATTTTCAGTTTTATATCAAATTCAATTTCCTTCCCAGTAAATGGTTCCTAAATTATTTGATGTTTAAGCTTTCTTTGCCGGGAGTTCATTTATATCATATACGTATATCATTCAACATTCACACTTTGCCTCTTGCAGCATAATTTACATATTTTCTATTACTTTTCTCAATAATTAATTTCCTTCAGCTTTGAGTCATTGCAAAACTTCTCTGTATTTTTCTTTCTTATAAAGCAAGTTTCAACAAATATTAAGGGTAGTTTTAATTCAGTCCTGGTCTTATGTTTGGGATTTCAGAAAAAGCTGATTCAATTTCTCTTCAGCCTGCACGTGGATGTTTTGGTTCAATACAGCGGACAGTTTTTAATTGCAATGCTCCAGTGGTTTCCTTTGTTCAAACCAGCTTTTGTTCGCTGTATGAATTTTGTTGACAGTATTTGTTGTTTTATCTTCACAAGTGATGTGATCTACAAGGTGTGTAATTGGTAGCAATAAATTCACCATGGATATCTTTGCTTTACAAGTTCCTTGTAATTCCTTGATATGTAATTATGCTGTGCTGAAGTACTCCAGCCATTTTATTTTCCACTCTCATTATAATTCAACATTTTGACACTTCTGTTTGTATTCAAAGTCTTTTCTATGCAGATTTGCATAAATTTCATGACCCCTTGTTCAAGGTGTTATGAAATAATATATTTCTGTTGTAAAAAAAAGAAGTAATCTCTTTAAAAGAGGTTGATTAATATCAAGCTCTAGACCTAATCCTTAGCTGCTGGTTTTAAATACCACACACATGGAAATTATTTTTGTTTTAAAGAAAATCAAATTTACATTTTTTCTGTTTGGTTTTGGCACACACATTTTCTGTGTTTTTGCTTCAGATATATAGCCCCTCAGTGCTAAAACACTCCTTTGACAAGGTGCCTATTGTAAACACTTTTAGTAATCTGTAAGGGGAACCAAAATTAAATTTACATACTTCTCAGACTTGACAGGTGCCAGATTTTCTAGTTTCAATGTTTATTTTCTTTCTGCCTGATTGGAACCAATGAAACCTTATTCTAGGACAGGTTCCGGCAGGTGAAAAGATGTTATTGGCTGGTTACACGATGAAAAACTTCTAAGCAATTAAGAAGCAACCAACTGAATACTCTGTGAAGTCTTCTGGCTTGATTGGTTTATCAAAGGGAGGAAGATTATTCAAAATGCCTCCCCTGTCTCCAAAGCTGCTGTGATCTTCTTTATGATGTTTATTCATGAGGTTTTTGGCATTTACGGCTTTACAACAGAAGGCTGAAGAGTTTTGTTATTGTGTTGGGACTTGTCAAGAATTCTGATTTTTGATCACCTAGGTTATGCAGGTGAAATTAACAGGGATTTGGCTGCCATTGGCGATTGTCAAGAGCTCAAAAACAGATAAGTTTTTCATCCCACTGTATTTTGCCTCGGGCACATGAAGTGAAAGGTGGATTTGAGAAGCTTCCTGTTTGTTCTCTTTGTGAGCAAATGTACTATTTCACTTAAAATGCATTATTTAGTAATAATTTGAAAGGTGAGAATGAGAGACCCAACCGAAAGCCATGTATGGGGAAAATAATTAAGGCTGATTGAAATTCAGATTAGCTCAACAATGAATTACAGACGAGATGGCCAAGATATCGTGGGGAAAGAGCAAAATGGCTTCCATTATCAAACCAGGCTTGGAATCACAAGCCGCAAGATTGAAAAGATCTACGAGCAGTGGAGCAAGGAATTAGCCAAACATGATTATGGAGGTGTGAAATCAAGGAAGGATGAAAAATTCTTGGTTAAATCAGAATGGAAATCCTCAAGGAAAGAAAACATCTGTGTGAATAGTAATGAGCAAGAAATTATGAGCAAAAAAACATTTAGACCTGGTGGATTCTCAGGTAAATATTCTGTTGAAGACAAAAAATTGCCTCCTTTCCGCACTGGAAAGTATATCCCTAAAGATGATGTGTATTCCTGTGGTGTGTTTGTACAGAATGATCGGCCAGTTGCTCTGTCTTCAAAATCTAAGGAAGGCTCAGACAAAGTTGTGTCTGGTTCACCACCTCCATTTAGAACAGGAAAGTACACACCAAACGACAATACTATCTATGTGAAAAGCCCAGAAAAATTATCAACACAAGGCACATCTCCCTCACAAGGTTCCCCAACACATAGGTCAAGAAGGGCATCTTGTGACAGAATTATGAGCAAATGTGATGGATATTTTTCTAGTGGAAGAAAATCACCAGGTTCACCAAGAAATAGAACTCGAACAAAATCCCCTTCAAACGAGGGAGGTAAAACTTCATCACTCGAACAAATCAGCCATACCTCGGGAAGTGACAGTCAGGCAAAGCTTAGATCAAGGAGCCAAATTAGCCAGAGTGCAGAAATAGTGGGCAAAAATATTAAATCTCGCCCTCGTAGTTCTGCTATGGAAAATTATGTTAATTCAAGAGCAAGGACCAGAAGTGAAAATATGCTTTCTGTGAAAACTGCTCAGCGCCCCAAAAGTTCAATATTGGAAAACAGCACTCATCGTTTTAAAGCAATTGTACGAGATATTGATGTAGGGTCTGCTGAAAAAAGTAAGCCAGCAACGAGAACTCAAAACAGACCACGAAGTGCTGCTATGGAGAACCCTCTTTCTAATCGGCTGCCAATGAAGATTGTGACAAATACAAAAGGCCAAGCATCTTTAGGCAAGAACCTAGTGGTACTGGATAGGTCACCGAGTCGAGAATCTAACAGATATTTGAGGAAAGGTTCAGATTCTTCAGAGAGGGGACACCAGCGTTCAAAGACGACCACTTCGATCACCAGCAGCTGTAGTGAGAGAACTTACAATGCGGTTAAACCTAGGAAGCCAAGGCGCGTATTACACAGAAATGCAGCTTATGTGAAGCCTAGAAAAAACAGAAACTACAAGCCTGTGGAACGGAAACAAGGCTCTAGTCGAAAGAAATCTGCTCGAGCATCAAAACAGGAAAAATTGTCACCAGAAACAGTTGATGGCTGTATTCCTGAAAAACCATCTGCTTCCCAAAGGACATTTGTGTTTTCTTTATTTACGGACAAGTTTTGCATGCGAACTAAAAGAGGGAATGGTCAATTTGGCATCCCTACAATCAAGAGATACCGTGTGATGGTGTGGAAGATAAAGAGAATTTCTTACCTTCTTTATGAAAAGGTGCTAATTGTTTACTATTTTACATCTTGGTCTGTTGCTTGCAGTAGATTTAATTTATTCAGAAATAATGTTGAGCAAGGTTTGGCTAAATCTGATTTTTTAATGATTGCCTATCAAATGGGTTTTGAGCAGCATATTTCACCACTGGAGCATTTGCAAATATTTCATTTGATATTAAATTATTATTGTAAGGTTCTTGCTTTCTTCTTAGTCTGTTTCTGCTGCGTTAAGTTTTTTTTTTCGTTTTGTCTGTCATAGCATGGTTTCAGTCTCCACCATTGATTCTTAAATTACCCATTGAAGATTCACCATGTCTCAGCAAGAGGACTTAGATTGATCAATAGCACCTGACATAATTCTTCTCAAACCAAGTCATGCTCAATTTGATCACAAATTCTAAAACCACAACAAAGAAACAGCATTGTATTTGAATGTTATTAATCACTAACCATGCAAACAGGAACACATGCTTGAGAAATTTTAATCAGTCTGTGTTATGTTGTGCATTCGTGTGCTGACAGTGTAGAAGAGAGTCCTCTCCCTCAATAGTTCTTATTAATTATAAGTCCTTTTTCCTGTTACAGTATTGGGTTTTTCTTCAAGTGAAATGTAGTCGCTCTCTAATTTATCTGATTGTTTTTTTTAGCCCTCAGTTCATAATTGTACATAAAGTTCTTTTCCTTTCAGTTGAAAATTACAATGCTGGCATGAAGCTCTTAAATCTTCAGGATGTCTCCACATACTGAACATTAAAGTACAACATTTCACTGCACAAGTGTACTTTTTTCCTGATATTTTTCAAGTTTTCTCTTCATTTGATTTGTATATGATGCCATTCTGGATAACCAATGTCTTTCAGTTAATAAGCTTTGCTTCCCAAAACAAATGTCATATCAGGTGTTTTTCAATTCTGGTTAATTAAAGCGATGGGAGCTGGTCTGTTGTTTTTTTCAAATGTTCACAACAGATCAGGCTAGCAAAATTAAAGCAAGATTGTTTCTGCTTCTATTTAAAAATATAATTTTATTTCTTGTTACATTCATCCTCAGCAGTGAATTGATTTATTTTAACTGGTACTTTGTCAAGTGAAGCAGGTTATTAAGTTATTTCAGACAGTCTTTTCAATCAGAGAAATCTCTGTTATCTTTGATTAGCTATTATATCAAGTAAACTTGAAGCCCTTGGAGGTGTTGAATATTCTGTTATTTCACCCTACAAGTTGCTTTGTTTGCGTAATTGAAAACCTAGAATGTTTTCAGTTCTTCTCCCACCTGTTGTTTCAGAGGCATTAATATTTCATCTGTCAAAGGAAAAACCAAAGGCTAGTTGTATGGAGCTAACCTACAGCCTACGTTTTTCTCAAGAATGATTCTAAACTGTACTATGTTTGTGTTTCCTTTCAAATGTGTTAATCAGGTAACATTCCTCAACCCCATGGTGACGAAAAAGCCGAGACTACAGCGGCAGAAGAAGCTATTTCACATTCAAAAAGGTGAGAGTTTGTGATTATATTGAAGATAATTCTCTGGTGCTAGTGCTGGTAGTCTGCCTTTTTATAGACCTTACAGCAGATTTAATTTAGCTGGGAGTGTCATAATGTGTTAATTAAAAAAAATTGTTGTTCCACACAGATTTGTACATTCTGTGTTGAGTGAATTCCAAGTAAAACTTGGATTTTAATTTATCCACTCTGACATTATAAATACACTGTGAACTCTAACATGTTGTTGAAACATGTGGATTAGATACAGCCGTGTTGCATTCAAACCATAAGATTGTGATCTCTATACCTTTTGCTGACAGTTCTATTCAGTGAAATGTTGAGAAAATAATTATTTTCTAAAGCACAGTAAAATTCATGTAACAGTGAAATAGTTTTGAAACATTAGTGGTGTTACAGATTCCTGATTGTGAACTATTTTGCTAATCTCAATCACAAGGCCAAATTCCCTTATAATGTAGTTATGTTATATTGACACTATATGAGTCAATGTTTCCACTTGAACATCTAAATAATTTGTTGTTTTATCATTTGTAAGGCAATGTGTAACTTGCTCTTAGCCAGTTTATTAAGTATTGTTTACATACCTGTGAAAGTGCAGCTTGATCATTGACAATTTTAAACTCCAGCTACCTCAATCTCATCTGAATTGTTTTTCCCCTAACATGAGTTCAATGCTGCAGGGCTGTACTGCACTAATGTGACTAATAATATTGGTTTTGCAGCAAATAGGGCTTTTTTCATTTGATTATTGAAAGTAATCTTTGGGCATTTGCTTGGTTTTAACACTATCACATTAAGCAATTGACTTATAAAAAACATGTTCCTCTTTCTCATTTAATCAGAAATAAAGCCAAAAAACAGTCATGATTTAGTACTTGCACATGTTTTCCCATGCTTTGTGTATGCCAAGTGTATAATTTGCTTCAAGTTTTGATTGATTCCTTGGATTATCTTTGAAATTTGCGATTGGCCAGGGTGATTTCTTTTAATTGCTTTTATTACAACACTCGTACAGCTGCAGAATAATGCCACCATAATTAATGTTGTGTTTCCTTTCATTTTAGGCAAGAATTTCCTCCGTGCAGGTCAAATGAACACAAATGTTGCGACATGGGCAAGATTACTCAAGCGAGCAGCTCCACCAAATTGTACAACAAACAACTCCACGCTGAGTCCGAATTCTGCATCACCTCAGTATCCAAGGCAAGTACCTACTGTATCATTTGTGCATGGCCAGCTTGGGCAGTAAACTGAGCTCAAGGAACAGCTAATCAATGTACATACGATGTGGAGACACTGTGGTCAGACCACTTGACCTGAAATCTGGTGGTACAGAACTAGTTTAAGCTCTTGACTTTGACGGCCACTACAATAGGGCCATTTATACAAGAAAAATAGGCCTCAGCTTACACAAGCCATGGCTTACATAAGACGCAAACTGGACCAAAGTGCTCGTATAAATGGTTCATGGTTTATTCGTGACCAATGCCTCACTTTTGTGTTGGTTGTCACAGCAATTGTGGAATTGCATGAGCTGTCACACAAGTGTGGGAAAAATTGCGCTTGCGCAGTGTGAGTTCACGTCTTATGTAAGCCGCAAACAAGCCACGATACCATTTATACGAGTGGTTTCGTGTCTCAAATAAATTTGTGGCTTATTTAAGCCAAGCTCAAAACCCTCGTCTTCTACAATCCATAGCTTATTTTCCTTGTATAAATGGCCCTATTGTACAATATAGTTGGGCTGTTCTTGATAGTCTTCAGTTCAATTCTTCTACCACACTTGTATAAGGACCAACTAGTGTACCTCCTGCCAGTTAGGATTAATTTTACAACCAAGTTTCATTTATTTGCACAGTGTTTCCGCCAGAGCGCACCATTGCGGGAATCTCGTGTTACAATTAGAGATGGCCCCCAGAAAAACGAAAAAAGGGCCAATTTGGCCCTTTCCTTTTACAAGACTGCAGGCTTAACACAGGCATAATAATTTAAAAGCCATCCCAGTGCTGGAAATTGTGATCAATATGGTTGCCAATGCAACAAGCATTTCATCCTTGGCGACCAAACATTCTGGTTTAGTTGCCATAGTACGGCATAATGGCGACTACATTTCTCTGTGTTGATGATCAATAACGGTTATTTTGTCACACATGTCCATGTAGAAAATCATATTGAAAGATCTTTGTTTCTGAAACATTCAACATCAGAAAAGAAGTCAGTCTGTCCTTTTGCTTTGCTGTATTGATTCTCTCATATCGGAAAACTTCCAAATGGCTGACCGAGTTTGAAATTGCCCTATAATGCATTGCAGACCCTTGATCATTGACTACGTCATGTAGGCCTAAGGATTCTTCTCTTGTAATGCACAGATCCTTCATACTAGTATCTGATTCAAAAGAAACTTCATTGAGTAGAAACCCTTCAAAAAGTACGTACTATTAAATTTTATCATAGATCCTAATAAACTGCTTTATTTTCCGTGGTTCCCTGATGCATTTTTTCCTTCTGTAGCTTTCAGTTTATTGGCCCCTTTCCTAAAAAATTGGCCCCTAAAAAAGATCTTCAGGGGCAACTTTGACCCTCAAGTAAAATTTTCTGGCTGAAACACTGTTGCAAAAGTATTTCTGTATTTCCTACTGAAAAGACCCTTTGTGGATTGGCCATTTATGCAAGTTGTTACTGATCTCAGATAGCTGACTGCTTGTTATTCTACCTCTTCAATTATCAAAGTCAATTAAGTCAGACATTTTCCTCTGACTAGTTAGTTCATCTTTATTACTAAATAAAGTAAAATAAATTGGTTCCTGATGTGATAATCCTAATAAACAAAGGTTTTGCATTGTACAAGCAAGTAAAAATTAATGATAAAAGTCAACAACGTTTCGGAGTCTTCATGACACAATTTTAAAGTTCAAAAATTGCAAAATACAACAGTGAGAACCTGATGAAAAATAGTTTTTCATCAGGTTTCATCACGAAATAAATAATTATTATTTTAGTATTTCTCCACATATCAGCATATTAGTACAATTTATGTCCAGACTACTCCTTGAATTAATTGAAATATTTCCTTTTTTAGTAGTCAACAAAGATCTCAAACACAGACACCTCCCAGACAACCTGAGTTTGACAGCACCACGTCTGGCAAGGGCCAGAAATCAGCAAACAGCAGTGAACAACTGGCAGGCTCCACTCGAAAGAGATCAGTTAATGAAAATGAAGTCCAGGTAAATATAATTGCTTCAGTGACTGGAAGATTCATCTTTCCAGGACCAGAACATCATATGAATAAGGTCAAGCTTAAAAGAAATTTCCATTAGCTTTTACGGATCATTGTGGAAGTTACAGTGTATCTTGACATTCCAAGGAAATTATTTTCCACAAATGTAATTTCTACGGCCATCAAGCTTGATTAGTGCATTAAACAAAATTATATGCTAGGTTTTTCCTAATCTACTCACCAAGCATTCACATCCAATGTTATTTGTCATTGCAGGACGCTCTCTCAGCGTTTGGATTCCTAGACAGCCCGCAAAGTCCACCAACAAGACCGACCATCCAACAATCACCCAATAAACCAAGCCCTCCTGTTAGAAGAAAGTAAGCTGTAATACACTTCATCATTATAAGAAAAAAAATGTTTACTATAATATACATGTATGCAGCTTTTTTTCATAGAAATGCAGGGTGCTGTAGTTAATCATTTGATCTTCACCTCTTGTAGAAATCTAATTTACTACACTTTTATAGTGACACCCTCGGGGCTAGAAAGGGTACAACTAAATGTCATCCTGTAAACTGCCCCCTCCTTTCCCCCCAGTTAAAAGTTTGTGAGTAAGAAAATTCATTTTGATCAAGTCTTTAGTCATATTCTTTTAAGTCTTAGTTCTTTTTCTGATTAATTGGTTAAATTGAATGACTGTGTTATTTTCCTACCTCTTGGCAACTTAGCTGTGTACTTCATTTTCTTTCAGACCTCCATCGCCACCCACTAGCTCAACGAGTCATATGAACATTGACAGTTTTCGGTGCATCAGTGTGCTGGGCAGAGGCCATTTTGGAAAAGTGAGTTTGAGAAAATGAAGCTGTAGAAACTCTCTTGTATCTGTGGAATATTCCGTAAAACCTGTAATGCCCCAAGCAAAATGAGGTGTTAATGTATTTTAGGATAAAAACTAGCGCTAAAAACGATGTTTTTGTCCTTCATTTTTTATTGCTAGTTTGTATCGTAAAATGTGTTTCAAAGAAACTGCTTGTGAGAGTTAATGTATTTTGAGGTTGAAATTGTTATCATACTTCCAGTTCAAAGCTGAAAATATTAATTTTGTTTACTGATAACCAGTATCTGCCGTTATGTAAGTTCTAAGAATTTTGCATTACCAGTACATCATGACGGTCTATGCCTTTCTTTTGTTGTCAACTCTTGTCTGAGATTGCAGATGATTTGCTTGGTATGGAACGGATAAAGTTATTGTTGTAAATTATCGCTCAAGAGCTTCTTTCTCTTTGCAGGTTATTTTAGCAGAATACAGAAACACGAATGAACTGTTTGCAATCAAAGCACTGAAAAAAGGCGATATCATTTCCCGAGAAGAAGTTGAAAGGTAGCCATAGCAATTACCTAATATAAAAAATTAAAATACAGAGACACTGTTTTAAAACAGGCACTATCTTTAAAACGACTCTAATTTACTTTGCCTGCAATGACTGAGCGGACTAGTTTGAGATTACCATGTGGTACAGAGGAGGAGTTGATTTTAAACCTGTGAATCTGATGTTTTATTTTTCAGTCTTTTGTCGGAGAAAAGAATATTCTTGACAGCGAACAAGATGAGGCATCCATTCCTAGTTAACTTATTCGCATGCTTTCAGACTCATGTAAGTTTGAATGAATTGTTGATTAATCCTTGTTTTCTGTTGTTGCCTCCTGAGGTGGATCTCTTACTAAGTATTATTTTGTTTATTTGTGTAGGAACATGTTTGTTTTGTTATGGAGTATGCCCCTGGAGGTGACCTTATGATGCACATTCATGCTGATGTTTTTTCAGAACCTAGGACAGTGTAAGTTTCACCATGATTGAAATCTTAATTGGTAATTCTCTTCTATGAAGAATACTCTCATTTTCATCAGACTCTGTCGGCAAAATCCACTCAACTTTGGTGCAAATATGAAGTTTTAGACTGGTGATTTATTTGAAAAGAGATCAGTGGCATTAGTTAATGCCTTATCTTCCCAAGAGATTTTCGAATTCTATGACATGACTTTTACTCATAAGCAAGTGAAAAACAGCTGAATTTTTGATGGTGGGGCAGGGGGGGGGGGGGTGCAGAGTACACCCTTCAGGAGGGTTAACATTGTGAGTGCATTCAACTGTGTCCAGGACACTGAATATTCTAACTGTGGCTTTGAACATTTTTTTCCTAGGTTCTACACGTCATGTGTTGTGTTAGGACTCCAATATCTGCATGAACATGAAATAGTTTATAGGCAAGTACCTTGATATTCATTCAAGTTATGTTATCATTCCTCTTGCACTCAGAGTTTTTTTAAAGCCCTAATCTTTTGCTCAGTACTAACTCCCTCCGCTTTTTACCTTCCATTTTATGTTAATATTACTTTTAGAATTTGGTGGTATAGCAAGACAGCTATGAAAGGTAAACTGCGTTTGCAACTTCCTTATGATTTGTATTTTTCATTCCAGGGATTTGAAGCTCGACAATTTACTGCTAGATTCTGAAGGTTATGTGAAGATCGCTGACTTTGGTTTGTGTAAAGAAGGAATGGGTTTTGGGGCAAGAACAGGCACATTCTGTGGTACACCTGAGTTTTTAGCTCCTGAGGTAATGATGTTATTTGTACGTGTGTTTATAACATCGCTAAAGAATAAAAGTGACCTGATTTTCAGATCTTGGAAATAAGTAAATTATCCTGTGAGCCTGCTAGTTATTAACTAACTTATTTTCGCTGGGAGTACCTGGCCCAAAAATTATTATCTCCTCTGGAATTTCTCAGTGTTAGTGGCATTAAGCGGCTAGGGATATTTCTACTCCCCCTGGGGGGGGGGGGGATGCTAGACTAATCCATTACAGGGTTACCCCCCCCCTCCAGCATTAACTTTTCCAGTACCCATTTGTACACCTGTGTGGAGAGACGCACTGTGAGAGTTAAGTGTCTCGCCTAAGACCTCGATTAGGATTTCAACCTGGACCACTTTGTCCAGGCTTTGATAATTCGTTCTTATATTTAAGGAACTGTGTTTGTTCTGATGAGTACTTTGTATGTTTTTATGTGTAGGTTCTCACAGAGACGTCGTACACAAGAGCTGTGGACTGGTGGGGGCTTGGTGTTCTTATATTTGAGATGTTAGTAGGAGAGGTGAGTGAATGATTGATTTTTCAATGGATTGTTACACTGACGAAATAGTAATCTTCATATCTGCCCCGTTTAGATCTACATTCTCTATTTTACTGATTTGGATAGAACCTATTTTACTGGTTGTGTTTGAGTTATCAGGGGGTAGAAGAGGCTAATTTGGACAGTTTGCCAGCAAATTGTTTGAAAAACTCAAAAGGGTGTGAAAAAGTTTACAAGGTGCAACAAGGTCTTATAGGTGTTTTAGTTAAGCTGTGTCAGCAGCACAAAGTTTCTCTGCTGGTAGGTATGATTTAACTCATTATTTCTGAAAAAAGGGTTTAAAAAAACAAGGGAAAATCTTGAATTTTGCATATTATAGTAAGTAAAAAGTGCTGGCTTTGTTGCCATGTAATCTAATTTTATCTTTTTTCTTGATTTTAGTCTCCGTTTCCTGGAGATGATGAAGAGGAGGTTTTTGACTCCATTGTAAATGATGAAGTTCGTTATCCAAGGTTTCTTTCAACAGAAGCTATCGCTATCATGAGAAGGGTACGCTTGACTTGTTAATTCTCAATACCAAGTTCTATTCATATCTTTGATGTTAGCAGTGAGAATTTGTTCATCAATACACTATCTCCTAGCTTTTGAATTTCTATATTCTCATAAACTTGTCAGCGTGTTGGCATTGTTAGGGGAAGTTAAGCTTTAATCACTCTTGATAACAAAAGGTTAAGAATTTTTTCCAGAACAAGAGGAAAATGGTTATGGTTGGTTGTTGTGTTCTTTAATGTTGACTGAAAACTGCAAGTTACGGTGCACATTATTCGTCAGAAACTACTATTTTTAAAATAATCTTCTCAAAGGGTTATTGGAAATAGTAGAACACTCAAGTTGCCCTTGAAAATGTTTTATGTAGGAGCCGTGAGTTATTGACTGTGTACAGTCTTTGGTAGCGTGGTTTGAGTCAGCCTTCCCCTTTTGCCAAAACTACCGCCTCATTATAGTGTTTCTATCGTCCACAGATCTCTTTCGTTTGACTTTGATTTTGTATTTTAACATTATTCCAGTTACTAAGACGAAACCCAGAAAGAAGGTTAGGAGCCAGTGAAAAAGATGCTGAGGATGTCAGGAAGCAGCCTTTCTTTAGGGTGAGAAAACTTTTCATTGGTCTACAGACACGTCTTTATACATTTCGAATTAAATCAGATATAATGTAATTAAATTGAGCACCTGAACTATGAAGAAACATTCCAATGTAAAGTCGGTAACTTTACATGTAAATACACAGGCTTTGTAACTCTTGTCTGTCTTTGGAAAGGGTACAGTTGTGTAGGGGCTTAGTGGAAAGGGTCATTTAAGATAGGGACGGGGCTTTATAGTGTCATGTACTTGACTAAATGAACTATCAAGCCGCGCTGAGACGGTAACCATATTCCATTGAAGAGATTCTTTTCTTAATTGTTTTGTTTCTTGTCAGGACATGAACTGGGATGATCTCCTCGCACGAAAAGTTCGGCCTCCTTTTGTTCCAAGCGTGGTAAGTTTAGTCTCGGAAAAGCTTCATTCTCGTAGCTTCTCCTCTATTGTTTCCAAAGAGCTTTGAGTGAAACACGACTAAACACGAATAACTTTGAAGGTGACACGTGCTGATCACGTACCACTTGTTCACGCTCACGTCCACGTGCTGTTTTTTTTTTTTTTTTTTTTTTTTTCTAAGAGTTTGGAAAACCATCTTAATTTGGTCATCAAAAAGCTGCCACAAAATTTCAGGGCTTTATATATTTCACATTGATTTTATTTTTCAACAGCGACACGCAGAAGATGTTAGTAATTTCGATGAAGAATTTACATCAGAAGAACCAGTCTTGACACCACCGAAAGAGAGTAGGCCGCTATCACGCGAAGAACAGGTAATTTTAATACCTTTGATGATAGTTTGCCCTTGTATTTATGATGGTTTATCACACAAACTTTGACGTGAAGAAAAGTGAAAGAAACGTGGGAACAAACTTGAAGTCACTAAATCGATCAATCAGTAAACAAACCCCTCAAGAGCACAATGTGACACTCAGCTTTACTTTCTTTCTCCTCATGTTCTGTTGAAAGAATTGTATCAACTACGCGACGTTCGCTTTGTTCTTCGTTGTTTTGATACTGACTTGTAGAAATTCCTTGTTCTTTACGGAGTCCGAAAGGTAAAGCTCATGGATTCTCCTAATCGAAAAGCGAAATTGTGGCAACAGCGCGCGTTCTATATGTCAAACGAATAACATGGCTTTAAGGCCTTCTGCCAAACTTCTATATCTGGTTTTGTTTTGTTTGTTTGTTTTTTGTATCAGATCTCTTATGAGAATTACCAGACAAAGAAAGCTTAGAAAATTTACAATTTTGGGTAGAAAACCGCAGAGCCATGTTAGAATATTACTTATTTCGAACATTGGCTATTCTCTCGCTGACATAATATTCGAGTTTGGGGCGCGTTTCCACGCGAAAAATTATCCCCCAAATTTTGCCCCCGCTCAAAATGGTCCCCGAGGGGTGAGAGTAAGGTATATTTTGTCTGCTTCTATTGTAACCTCTTTTTATTGTTATAATTGTTTTTCAGGCGTTATTCGCTGATTTCAACTACACGGCCGACTGGTGCTGAGAGAATTCAAGAGGAAGCAATTATTTTATACCAGTAGTATAGCTAGATACGGATTTTCATTTTTACAATGCCCAGGAGGCGGCGTCTCCGTTGTAAAGCAGTTTTATGAAAGAAAAAAGATCCAGTGATTTTATTTTTATCATAGCGGGCTTGTAATCCCCCCCCCTCCCCCCCTCCCCCCTCTCCCCAATCTCCAACTCGCAGAGCAGATAACGTGAGTAAAGTGTAGTTTGAGATGTAAATATATAAAATATACGTTTTCCGCTCTCTTTGCGCGCAAGGCTGGCCGTTTTGTCTATAATATTTTTGATGAAACATTTGTCCTTAGTGTAAAGTCGCGTTATTATGTTGCAGTGAGTTGCGCTGGTGAATAAGGGCGCGCGATCACCGAGAAGTCTTGTTACTTATCTTTGTACTATATCTGTAAGGGTGTTGGCAACTTTAAATGTGTTGTGACTACCACCCAGCATCCTTCGACTCAAACTTTTTTGCAAAGAAGGAGTTGTTTAAATATTTGTATTATTTTCTTTGGGGGTAAAGACACTTAAGGAAGGTAAAAGCCATGACAGTCCACTCCTCAGATGAAAGTAACAAAATTGAAACTTTTTTTCCCGTCAATAGCTCGTTTGCAAGTGACGTTCCATCGCCGCCATGTTGGATGACCATTAACAAAATAATTCTAGTTAGCGTTATTGTTCTTATGATCCAACATGGCGTCAGGGTCTGTCATTTGAAGCTCTCGGTAATGGCTGCAAACCACGTCTACCTTTGTTGTTTTTGTGAAGGGCGGATTGTCTGTTTTTGCCTTCCTTCAGCAAAGCGAAGTGAAATTAGAAATGATCTTGCAATTGAACTTGTACATAATGAAACAAATTCCCTACCTCCATCTGAAGATTGTATATCATTTATTTTACAGTATCAATTTGGAATTAAAACTTGATGGACTTGAGTTTAATTCTCAGAATATTTGATTTATATTGTTATTATTATTGTGAAAGGTCGTGACGTTGGCTGTGCTTGGCTTTAAGCACTTTATATTGACGTGAAGGGCGCTGCACTCGTCATGTAGCGTTTATACAATAAAGTACTTGAACTATGACAAACTGTTTTTATCCACCTTTTCTTCGATCCTTGGCTTTAGGCAGTTGTGTACTCAACCTGCTATCCACCGCCATTAAAAATAAGAATGCCTGATCGTACATTAGGCTACTCGTACCCAGAGAAACGGTCAGGGAATATTCCAAAAAACTATTTCTTTTCTTTCTCTTTCTTTTTTTGTATTGTTATTTTTGTTTTTGTTTGCTTGTTTGCTTTTTTTTCTTTTTTCTTGACGCTCTTCGAAGGACGAGGGTCTCTATTAGCCAGGTTACCAGCGGCGAAAATCACTCACAAAATAGAGAATGAAGAAAAACCAAGAGCCCATCGTTAGAAGCGTGCAACTACCCCGTAATTCATGTCACAGCGTTTTCGCAAACTGATCTATTTTTAGTTTGATCTATTTTTAGTTTGAAAAACTAATTAACAGAGAGCAGTAAAATTACGTAAGCCTAATCGTTTGCGTATTTGATTTCGCAAGTTGCTGAAGCAGAAATAGGTTGGGTAAAATTTTTCCTAGGTGAGGGAACAGCTGTACACAATCTATGCCTGGAATCTATAAACTACAAAGCCACACTCGAGATTAAAAAACATTGACTGTAATTTGTTTCCACCACCATATGTCTTTCACATCAAGATATTTTCTATCCTCGGAGACCCCATTTTCTTGTTTAAAAAGCAAAATGTACATGTAGGCATATATTAATTCTTTACCATTATCAAATAAGTAAGTCGCCACCTCAAAGTTGGTAAAAATTGAAATCGTCGCGTTAAAGAATCGTACAACAGCAAATGCATTCGTTAACAAAGGAATCCGAAACCATTGTCCCCTGTCTTGTGTATTGTCTCCTCCTTCGTCGAGTTTGTGAAAAGCTTCGGCGATAACTCAGAGCAAGAGAAATCTCGCTTTCGTTACATTCCTCGGCCTCGCTGTGAGTGTGATAATGTACGCCACAGTTCGTAATAGCGCGCACGCGTGATAACGAATCTGATGACGACTGCATGTCGGTGCATCCGCGGTTGTCATATGGAGCCCCTGCATCACTTGGTTCATTTTGATTGGCTTTTTCTATAAAGGACACGTGACGCCCAACGATTGGCGTGACAGGCGTGACAGCCCCGTCATTCTGATTTGCCGGTTGCTCTTTGCTGAAAGACACACGAGTAGGTCGCTGTAATTTTTCCGTTGTTGTTAAGCCGTTGATAATATGTAGATGGTTTTCACCATCCTCGTTTGATTTTTCCACTTGTTCTTCGTCTCTTCTATTGTCTAACTGTCTTTTTTCAGGATCAATACCAAGTAAAAATCTCTTATCCTCATTTTCGCCAGGGTGGTCTTCATAAAAGGAATCAACGCTCCGAACTTGTTCTTGTTGTTCGTCTTCGTTGATGAGTTGTGTCGAGCCAACAGCCCCATAAGTATTTCTGTCGTTTTCTTCGGCCATGCTTTTCTGCAATGTAAGATGACAATAAACAGTTTGCCGAAATAAGTAAAACGAAAGATAGGACAGAAAAGCTTCGTTCGTTTGTTTCTTTTTTGTTGAAAAAGATTAGCCTAGGTGCAGGCTCCCGGCTGATTTTAGTGCGAACTAGCCGAGTGTGGTCTAGGGCGAGCGGGACTAGCCGAAAACGGTCTGGTGATGATGGGGAGCGTGAAGGGGAACCCGCTCCCACTCGCTTCGCTCGCCGAATTCTTTATATTGCGCTAAACTGCTCACTTCGCCCGCTGGATTTTTTCGCCCTCGTAGGCTAAAAAAGATCAAATCTTAAAACAAGAAAATGGGTATATAGATACGGTGAGCGCTATCCACGCAAACAACTCTCCAAACTTCCTACCCTTGGTTCTCTGTGTTTTTAAGGAATAGACTGCCTTCGACATCTTGATGAGTAGTTTGTTAAATCACAGATGTTTTAGCCGCCTGTACAGGTAGCACAAGAGGTACCCCATGTGCTTTATTTTCCTTTTCAGCCTGCTGAAATGGATGGCTAGCCATGAGACATGAAAGATATTTCTATCTTTCTATTTTTATTACTGATTCTATGGTTTTGAACATCGCTTTGTAAAGCGCCATGAAGGTAGCAACAACGCTATATAAATAAAGTTTTTTTTTTTTCCTATCATTTAACAGTTGAATTCTGAGATGAAACAGCGAGCTGAAGAAAGAAAATTCCCTTTCCGTCCCTTTCTCTCTTACGCTTCTACTCACTTTGATTTAATCCAGAGAGAAAAATCTACAAAGGCGCGGGAAAAGGTACCGACAACTACGTTAACACATGATAGAGCGTAACTTCCGGTTCCGGTCACCGGAAGTTGTTTAGCAACGTCTGCTTGACAGTTTTGTGCTATTTCGTGACACGCTGTACAAAAAAAGCTTTGTGTTTTTCTCCGTATGAAGAACAATTTTAATCTATAAGAGCATTACACGACTTTAAAAGTACTTCGCTGTAAAACTACGAGCACCTTGTCTTTTTCCCAATGGAATGCCGAACGAAAAGAGAAATATAGCCCTTGACAGCATGAGTCGCTGTGTTTGTACACGTCTTCACTCCTGAATCATGACTCCTTTACTATTTCTTTCCTGAACCATCAGCTGGGTATATAAGAGCGCCACAGTTCTAGATCGCCTACCACGATGAATAGGCCAGGAAAATTTTTACTCTAGATTTCCCAAATGAGCGAAGATCGGCTCGAGCGGTATGGACATATCATGCTAACGACTTGCTTGTTGATGCTTGCTCGAATGTCTTACATTTGAGAGAAGGACGTATGTTAGCAGAAGGAAAGAATGGTAAAAACTTCAAGCTACGGTTTAGAGATAAGTGTGTTACATAAGACAAGTAAAAGCTTTATTCAGCATGTTAGGCAATATTATATTTCACAGTGACCAACTGTAAGCTACATATATACAGTACGTGACACTCTTTGTTTCGAGAACATAATCACAGAGATTTTTATCAAAGAAAATTCAACATGAAAATATATACCAATCGATCAATGAAAACTATTCTATGAGTAACTCAGCGCTTAATGCTTGCATTGGAACACTTCAGACTATTGCTTAATGAATGATTTCACAGTGGGCTGAAGGCACAATAGTTTTTACAATCGATAGTGAAATGCTTGATCTTGGAACCGGATTGTTCGACCAATGGAGAATTTATGTACCACACAAAATGTAAAGTACGATACAAAACTTACTTCTGTGTTACTTGACCCACAAGGCCGCAGTTAAGTCGCCGTTTGGTTGCGCGCTGGTTGTGATTTCCTGAGCATGCTACTGTAATCGATGAACTAATATTTTTCCCGCCCGGTAAACTGATTACGAAATATCAGCAAGTCATACATTACATGACAATAGCCAATGCTGGAGCCAACGGCTGCTCTTGTATTCGCCAAATGATAACGCATGTCACACAACGCGCAAAAGCGTCAGAAATATTTTGAAATATGCGCCTTTAGGTGCTTTTGCAAGCCACGAATTCTGCTTACCTTGCGAAGATGCGGTAATACTAAGTTTATACGGACAGACTGATGGAGGCCGTGACTTAGGTAAACAGTAAATTAATTTGAACACTTAATTTGTGACTAAATCTAACAATGTGAATGCAAAGGGCATTTCCATTATTAGACTGCAGGTTGCGAGCAACCTTTGACCACGTGTAGAATCCATTAATATATATGCACCTTTTTCGAATTGTAATCCCGGTGCGATCCTTACAAAGAGTACGTTTTATATGCATGGCGACGAACAAATCCCCAAACCAGCAAAGATGAAAAGAATACCCTCGTGAAAACAACATTGAGAAAATTTCGCGCAACCGATGACGTAATGCTGCGTAATGATGAATAAGACCCATTCTTTATTATGTTATCGTGTCAAAATTAGGAGCATGGGGGGCAGAACCAAAAAGTGCAATGCTCGAGATGTTGATCTAGTAGCATAATGTGTCAACCACTATCCAGTACTTGCCTGACTGAGCTCAGACAGCGAAGTATCAGCCGTTCAAAGCTGGGACGAACAGAATCCCTTTGCACATAGATTGTCTTGTATGTCGGGTCGAGTAGTACCAGATCGTGTTTGTGTTACCAGCCGAACGCGGCAGTCATGCGAACACCTAATAATCACGGATTTCCAAACTAAGTTGAGTTCAATCCACTCGATTGCGTTCAACTGAGCATTCAAGTTACGTTCTTTTTAAGAATACAGGCTGAATATTCTTGTTTTTTGTGCCGATTTTAGGCTGAAGATATTCTTGTGAATATTCTTGGATTTAATATAGGAATAAAAGAAGGACTATGCCGACAAAAAGTCAGATCATCCGTTCTATCATAATATATCATTATATATTATATCATTACATCATTATATCATTATATCTGTTATATCATTTGCTGGCGCTGAAGTAATTTTTGAGCCAGACTGCAGGCAATTAAGCCTGGTATGATACACATAACTTCTTGCAGAGATGTCACTGATTTGATCAAACATACAGTTAGTGCTCTTTTTGTTGTTTTTTAGACGGGTTTTGCCGTTTAGGGAAGGAAACATTTTCGTACAGTTTTAGTTAAAAACATATAACTGAATTTTCAAGATTCGCACCGCTATAATTATTATTATTATTATTATTATTATTATTATTATTATTATTATTATTATTATTATTATTGCAACTCCTCAAGTTAAGCCGTAATTTTTCTCGACTTTAACTATTGTGCTTATACTGCCAAAATAAATTATTAAGCTGGAACCGGGTACAAACTGCCCAGACCTGTAAAACGACTTTCAATGTAACAATTTTACGAAATATATGGACGCTGTAAAAAAGAAACAATTATCCTCGATATTAAGCCTGCTTGTGTCAACCTTTTACTAATTTGTGGATCGAACGATCTTTTCAGGAAAGCAGGTTTTATTTACATCGGTACACGTTACCACAGCAACCAATTAATGACATCGTTGTTTACAGCAATTTTCGTTAAGATTCTCAACACTGCAAAGTTTGCGTTGATGCTGTGAAAGCGTTTTTTTTTTTTTTTAAGAAAGAAAGATGGCTTCACTAGCTGTCGATCAGTACCTGATCAAATTCAACGTTTCCTTTATTTTATTTGTCCATGCAATGTTTTCATAAGGCAAATATATGGGTGACATTACTTAACAATTAGACCCGTAGCCCGCAATTGTTAGTTACGTCTAACCAGAGAACTATTGGCTGCTAAAACAAAGAGCTCTTTTGTTTCATTGTCTGGAAATTTAAATAACAAAAGTGGTGTTTTTAAACACATATCTTCCCCATATCATACCTGTGAAATAAAACGGACTACGTTCACTTGCAGGTTTCATCCGCATCGCTTCACTAGACCCAGAAGCGGATGCCTTTTGTATGCTCATTTTACTCGGACAAGTAAAAATCACAGTAAAATTTAGGTAATATGGAGTTTCCTAAATGGGTGCAACAGGCCAAGCACTAACCGCTTAAATTATGATTTAAAGCGTATTGAACTGATTTGTCGGTAATTTTATTCTGATTTCAGTTTGCGATAGAGAAATAAATGCATGCTTAGACGGACTTGCGTATTGGGCTTCAAAAATGTATTTGTAGTGTCTTTTGTTGACAGTCGGTTTATGTATTCCAGGACCCTCTTTTTTCTTTTGCTGAATCAGCACATTTGCCACTGATGTTTGCCAATGAGCGTCAAAAATAAGTCCTTATACAGTGGAACCTCGATTTACCGAAGTCGCTGGGGACCGGCCAAATTTGTTCGTTAAATCGAGGGTTCGCTATCTCGAAAACTCGATATAACGAATTTGAGGGGAAACGACCAAAATGTTCGTTATATCGAGGTCATAGTTAATGATTGATTTGTAACACAGGTGACTTCTGTCACGCAATTCAATGCAATTTTCGTCACCCAGCAGTGCCGCGTTTTGAGATGCAATTAGAGACCTTAAGCAAACACTGGAGGCGGCGAGGTGGACGCCAACCGGAAGTAAAATTTCCCGCTCTCGAGCTAATTAACATAATCACGTGGAGTGTTGCCCGCGTCTTCCAACAGTGGCGGCGGCGAGAAAGGTAGGTTTGGCCGCCTCGAGAGACAGTCGCTTTATTTTCCCATTTGTAGCACCTAAAATACACAGAAACTCTTTTATGAAGTTAAAAAATGTTTTTTGACGTCTCTTTGTATTTTTTTTTTTTGCAAATATTTGATATTTCGTTTGCTTTACAGCGAAAATCTCACTTCACATTGGAGGTGTGAGTGAAGAAGAAAGATGGCAAGCGAAGGAGAGAAAAGCAAAAGAAATGGGTGAGTTTCCTGGATTCACATTGTTTCGAGTGATGTTCACGTCTTGTAGACTTTAAAACTTTAGATTGCAAGTACTTGCTGGTACAAAATGCTATTTTGTTCTTCCAATTTGTCTCTATAACTTTGGAATATTTCCGAAAGGTGAATCGTTAGACAGGACCTGTTGTTAATAAGCTTTTGTTTTCTCTCATCTAGCTCGATCATGGAGTGGACAGAAGCACATGATTTGATCCTAGCGAAAGAAGTCAGAGCTTCAGAACCATGGATCTTCAAACCAAGGACTGTAGATCGAGGAAAAGTATGGAATGCCATCACGGATCGTCTGAATGACGAAACCTCCGTGAAGTTTCAGGTGAAGCGGAAAAACGTACAGGAACATTTCAAACTACTACTGGACAAATTCAAGGCGAAACGAAAACATCACAGTGAGGCGAAACTGAGTGGAGGTGACATCGAAGATAGCGAGATGGATATTCTGATGGAAGAAATATCAGAAAAATGGGAGGAGGCAGAGGCCAGTGACCTTGGTTGCACTAGTA